>NC_090448.1:806338271-806642802 GCF_031143425.1 Pleurodeles waltl | reverse complement strand
AAAGAATCTGTAGCCATGAGTTCACATCACTTGTGCAGTCAGTAGAACAGCTTTTTTGGCAGAAGCCCTGGCTGATTCCTTCTTGGAGGTGGGATTGTGTTTGCAGTTCTTAACTATTCCAACTCCCCTGATGACAAAGATAATTAATGGAACATTGAAGCTGTCGGGAATGGGCAAAAAAGAGCTCACAGAAGGTCACTGACATATACAAACTGGGGAAATGAGGCGTAAGCACGAGAATGCCAAGATCTGGATGAGAGGTGGCTGAAGAGGACGATGAAACGTCTTTGAAGGAGTGAAGGAGTACTGTGAACAACTTTACAAAGTAACATAGGTATCAGAGTACAAAGGGATGGTAAACATAAAACTGAAAACATCAAGGAGATCAGAGAATTAATATCAAAGCTGATTAAGACTGATTAAAGAGTATGGTGTACTTTTAGTTGTTACCTGCTTCTCCAAAGAGTTATGAATTAACGAGCCAACTGGTAACCTGGAGAGAAACCCCTTAGATGAGAGAAGCAGCAACCTGATCTGAATCACGGAAAACAACAAACAGATATCAAGGTACAAGCACAATATCAGGAAACTCTAATCACGTGGGTGACTGAGTGTAGGAAAGTACCATCTTGCCTGGCATATTACCCCCATATTTCACTGTATATATGTTGTTTTAGTGTATGTGTCACTGGGACCCTGCCAGCCAGGGCCCCAGTGCTCATAAGTGTGCCCTGTATGTGTTCCCTGTGTGATGACTCACTGAGGCTCTGCTAACCAGAACCTCAGTGGTTATGTTCTCTCTGCTTTCCAAATTGTCACTAACAGGCTAGTGACCAATTTCACCAATTCACATTGGCATACTGGAACACCCTTATAATTCCCTAATATATGGTACTGAGGTACCCAGGGTATTGGGGTTCCAGAAGATCCCTATGGGCTGCAGCATTTCTTTTGCCACCCATAGGGAGCTCTGACAATTCTTACACAGGCCTGCCACTGCAGCCTGAGTGAAATAAAGTCCATGTTATTTCACAGCCATTTACCACTGCACTTAAGTAACTTATAAGTCACCTATATGTCTAACCTTCACCTGGTGAAGGTTGGGTGCTAAGTTACTTAGTGTGTGGGCACCCTGGCACTAGCCAAGGTGCCCCCACATCGTTCAGGGCAAATTCCCCGGACTTTGTGAGTGCGGGGACACCATTTCACGCGTGCACTATACATAGGTCACTACCTATGTATAGCGTCACAATGGTAACTCCGAACATGGCCATGTAACATGTCTAAGATCATGGAATTGTCACCCCAACGCCATTCTGGCATTGGGGAGACAATTCCATGATCCCCCGAGTCTCTAGCACAGACCCGGGTACTGCCAAACTGCCTTTCCTGGGTTTTCACTGCAGCTGCTGCTGCTGCCAACCCCTCAGACAGGTTTCTGCCCTCCTGGGGTCCAGCCAGGCATGGCCCAGGAAGGCAGAACAAAGGACTTCCTCAGAGAGAGGGTGTTACACCCTCTCCCTTTGGAAAAAGTTGTCAGGGCTGGGGAGGAGTAGCCTCCCCCAGCCTCTGGAAATGCTTTGATGGGCACAGATGGTACCCATCTCTGCATAAGCCAGTCTACACCGGTTCAGGGATCCCCCAGCCGTGCTCTGACGCGAAACTGGACAAAGGAAAGGGGAGTGACGACTCCCCTGACCTGCACCTCCCAGGGGAGGTGCCCAGAGCTCCTCCAGCGTGCCCCAGACCTCTGCCATCTTGGATTCAGAGGTGTGCCGGCACACTGGACTGCTCTGAGTGGCCAGGGCCAGCAGGTGATGTCAGAGACTCCTTCTGATAGGCCCTTACCTTTCCTACTAGCCTATCCTCCTTCCTAGGTAGCCAAACCTCCTTTTCTGGCTATTTAGGGTCTCTGCTTTGGGGAATTCTTGAGATACCGAATGCAAGAGCTCACCAGAGTTCCTCTGCATCTCCCTCTTCACCTTCTGCCAAAGGATCGACCGCTGACTGCTCAGGACGCCTGCAAAACCGCAACAAAGTAGCAAAGACGACTACTGCAACCTTGTATTGCTTCATCCTGCCGGCTTTCTCGACTGTTTCCTGGTGGTGCATGCTCTGGGGGTAGCCTGCCTCCTTTCTGCACCAGGAGCTCTGAAGAAATCTCCCGTGGGTCGACGGAATCTTCCCCCTACAACCGCAGGCAACAAAAGACTGCATCACCAATCCTCTGGGTCCCCTCTCAGCATGACGAGCGTGGTCCCTGGAACTCAGCAACTCTGTCCAAGTGACTCCCACAGTCCAGTGACTTTTTAGTCCAAGTTTGGTGGAGGTAAGTCTTTGCCTCCCCTCGCTAGACTGCATTGCTGGGTACCGCGTGATTTGCAGCTGCTCTGGCTCTTGTGCACTCTTCCAGGATTTCCTTTGTGCACAGCCAAGCCTGGGTCCCCGACACTCTAACCTGCAGTGCACAACCTTCTGAGTTGTCCTCCGGCGTCGTGGGACTCCCTTTTGTGACTTCGGGTGGACTCCGGTTCACTCCTCTTCTAAGTGCCTGTCCCAGTACTTCTGTGGGTGCTGCCTGCTTCTGTGAGGGCTCCCTGACTTGCTGGGTACCCCCTCTGTCTCCTCATCCAAGTGGCGACATCCTGGTCCCTCCTGGGCCACAGCAGCATCCAAAAATCCTAACTGCAACCCTTGCAGCTAGCAAGGCTTGTTTGTGGTCTTTCTGCGTGGGAACACCTCTGCAAGCTTCTTCACAACGTGGGACATCCATCCTCCAAGGGGGAAGTTCCTAGTCCTCTTCGTTCTTGCAGAACACAAAGCTTCTTCCATCCGGTGGCAGCTTCCTTGCACCCTCAGCTGGCATTTCCTGGGCATCTGCCCACTCTCGACACTGTCGTGACTCTTGGACTTGGTCCCCTTGTCTTACAGGTATTCAGGTCCGGAAATCCACTGTTGTTGCTTTGCTGGTGTTGGTCTTCCTTGCAGAATCCCCCATCACGACTTCTGTGCTCTCCTGGGGTTGTAGGTGCACTTTACACCTACCTTTCAGGGTCTTGGGGTGGGCTATTTTTCTAACCCTCACTGTTTTCTTACTGTCCCAGCGACCCTCTACAAGCTCACATAGGTTTGGGGTCCATTCGTGGTTCGCATTCCACTTTTGGAGTGTATGGTATGTGCTCCTATTGCAATCTACTGTAACTTTACATTGCTTGCATTACTTCCTTTTGCTATTACTGCATATTTTTGGTATTGTGTACATATATCTTGTGTATATTTGGCATCCTCATACTGAGGGTACTCACTGAGATACTTTTGGCATATTGTCATAAAAATAAAGTACTTTTATTTTTAGTATATCTGTGTATTGTGTTTTCTTATGATATTGTGCATATGACACCAGTGGTATAGTAGGAGCTTTGCATGTCTCCTAGTTCAGCCTAGGCTGCTCTGCTATAGCTACCTTCTATCAGCCTAAGCTGCTAGAAACACCTCTTCTACACTAATAAGGGATAACTGGACCTGGTACAGAGTGTAAGTACCCCTTGGTACCCACTACAAGCCAGGCCAGCCTCCTACACTGAGGGAAGCAACAAAACACATGTGCAGGGCGGGTTCAAGCTGAGTGAGAACTAGAACTAGAATATGGATTCCTAAAACACACAAGAGATTTCTAGACAAACTGTCTTGTGCTGACTCTACGTATATGGTCCTGGCTTCTTTTCTCAATCACTTCAGTTTGCTTAAGCCAATAATTGATTACATAAATGTATTGGTAGCAGTCGATTCCTCTAGGTGTTTTTTTTTATTGAAATGGGTGTACTTCTAAGGTATAAACGGGAGTACTTGCTGAGATGGGACCATACCTTCAATTATCACAGCCACTATCACCTGTCTCAGACTGTACTGACCACTCATTGAATGAAAGCACCAGAAATCCACTGTTTGAACTGTCTAAGTGCAAAATGTTTATTGCTCAACCACTGATGAACAGACCTCTAGATTTGAAATGGCTGTCCTGGCGAATGCGCACCATAATTGATTAAATCGATGGGTGGAGTTCTGGCATGCAACAGAGGTGCGTCGCCCCCCCCCCCCCGCCAGCAGCGACAGCTGCAAGTCTTTTCCCAAAAAACGATCATAAACTATGTTTATGTTCGTTTTTGGGGGAAGGGGCAGGGCCAGGAGGGTGACGTGCACTGAGAGAGAGTGCTCAGCACTCTCCCTCAGAGTGCATGCGTGTTTGGCTGGCTGTCTTGGGCCGGCCAAACACACATGCGCAGTAGGCTGCCTCCAGCCTGGCAACACAGTTGCCGGGCTGGAGAGAGCCTGCACAGTCTCCCAGTCTGCCTGGGAGCGCCCTGACTGGGTGTTCCCAGCCAATCCCAAAGCTGTCTAAGCAGCGTCAGGATTGTCACAGAGCCGGCTTAGAGCCTGTGCCTGCCTGCAGCGCGACTGGAAGAGGTGGAGGAGCGGCATGGCGCAGGAGTGGAGGTAAGTGTTTTAAAAAGAAATAATTGTATTTAATTTAATTAATCCCACCCCACGTGCACCCTGCCCTGCCCCTTTCCATTAGCGCAAGCTGCAACTGCTCCAAGGACTTACGACTTCATTTATTTTACGTCAATTTCATTAATAGTTTAACATACAATGGTGATGTTTCCTATGCGAATTGTGCATGGTGAATACATTGAGAATCCAAACTCAGTAGAGATGACAGACAGG
The DNA here is from genome assembly GCF_031143425.1 of Pleurodeles waltl. Classification (NCBI taxonomy): domain Eukaryota; kingdom Metazoa; phylum Chordata; class Amphibia; order Caudata; family Salamandridae; genus Pleurodeles; species Pleurodeles waltl. The sequence continues at coordinate 806,638,077 of NC_090448.1, read as the reverse complement.
CAGGGAAATCTAACAAGTATTTGCAATGCAATGGGTTTTGCGTTTGCTCGAGCCAGAGCTATTAGTGTTGTAAATTCCTAACTGGACTTTTCTTTCCACATAAATTGAAAATGAAAAGTAAAACAGTTGACATAAGCGAGCCGATTCAAAGCGCCATAGCCACCAAGAGCGTGAGAGCAAAGGAGAGACACAAAAGGAAAAAGAAGTTCGTTTGAAATCAAACTTATCGGCAAAAGTGCAACTATCCATGTAAAAGGGTCGATGACCAAGGCAGTAACAAAAGTGACCCACAGAAGAAAACCATAAAGCATTTAACAATGATAACAAAGGATTTTTGAAAGGCAAGCCCATGAACGAGTGATAGTGATGGGCATTTGGTGGGTGTGGTTAAAAGCCCCACAGAGAGATTACAACTTGTCAGAGCGCTTGTGTGCTCGACCTAGAAATGGGCCCCTGCATAAAGACATAACATGAGAATGGTTCAGCCTACGACATGACTGCTCTCTTAAGTTTACCGAGTACATGTAGTAGTAGTAGTACAAAATCTTTATTCGACTTTCACCAAGTCATAAAAGACATAACAGTCATAAAAAAGATCTCTGGTTATAATACATGTGTTTCAATAAAGAATAAAAGTCAAAATAGATAAAACGATAAAAATATAGTAAAAATGTAGTAAAAGAAGGAAAAGAAACACAACAATGGAAGAAACCTATCACGGTAGATTATATTTTGAACATCTCCCCCATAGATTTCCTTATCTTTAATACCATACATAAAAAATTTGCTAAAATACCACACGTTTCTAAGGAAGAGAGTGACTGGAGACAGGCATAGGCTGTGCGACATTGAGGGAGATTAATTTTCCTTAAAAGTGGAACAACTAGGCGTTTCCTCTGGTAGGCGTAAAAATTACAAAATAAGACCACATGAATTGTCGATTGCGATGTTTTTGCATCACAGGGGCATGGTATTAACAAGATTGACCAATCATTCATAGTTGGAAATGAAACTAGGCGATGAAACGTATCTAGCCTAAGTCTGGTAAGGACATAACGGTGGCGAGGGAGTACCATGTTTGCCAAGTAAGGCTGCATGCCCTCCGCCGTCAAAATTATTTGGTTATGAATGACTGAAGTTTTTTTTGATTCCACACCCCAACGTATGTCTTCTAGGTGTTTTAATGCCAGCTTGCTCAGGTCCTTCCTAGATATCTTCTGCAAAGAGGCTGGATTTGAGTAGTAGTCTTTGTTGCCCAATTTTTCCGAGTACATGCCTGACTAACTCATTCAGTCACATTTATTTTATATTTGCCTTTTGGGACTCGTAGTCTTGACGTGATAACGATATCACATTCATGTAAATCGCAGAATGCAATAGAAAAATCCCTGATCTAGATTTACTGCTTGTGCAAGAATTGAGAAACTTGGCAGCTCCACCTTGGTTCCAAGTCTTGAACTTCACAAGCTTTTTGAATGACCTCCAGGCTTGGGAGTCAAAGTGGACAGGCAGCTGGCATCTCGTTGAGAGTTGAAAAAGGGTGGCAACCCATTTTGTTTCTTATTAGTCTCATTGGTATCCGTTGAGCAGTCTGAAGTATTTTACTGCGTGGTTATAGATATTAGGATTGTGAAACTAAAGAATCCACTTTAATTGCTTTCTGAGACTTATATTTTCTGCACCATGCCAATTGAAAATGTTGAATTTTTTTACTATCAAAAATTGCATTTTCAGCAATGGTACATTGATAACAGCACACAAAGCAGCATAATCTTGGAATTATTTTTCAACTAGTGCTTTTTTCCCTTAACTTCTTCTAAAATATGCCTTAATGTCTATAGAAACACTTGAGAGAGTGTGGAAATTGGTCAATGAAGCTAAAACTAAAATGAGGCAAAGAGAAGTCCCCCCTGCTAATTTATAAGAGAGAGTACCAGAGTGTTAGCTGCAGAAAAAAATGAAAAGTAAAACAGTTGGCATAAGCGAGCTGATTCAAAGTGCCACAGCCAACATGAGTTTGTTTGCGAAGGAGACACATAAAAAGAAAAATAAGTTTGCTCGCAGTCAAACATATTGGCAATCATGCAATTATCCATGTAACAGGGTCAGTCCCCAAGGAGTTAACAAAATCATCCCAGGAGGTACAAACGTTAAGCATTTACCAATGATAACAAAGGATTTTTGAAAGGCTAGCCCATGAACGAGGGATAGTGATGGGCCTGAGGTGGGCATGGTTAAAAGCCCACATAGATTCCAAGACGTTGGAAAAGCAACGCTTGTGCGCTGCTAAGCCCAACCTAAAAAGAGCCACTTGGAGTGTATTAAATGAGTCTACAGTGAAGGTAATAACCTCTCTGCTACAAGATGCTGTCCATTGGGAGCTCTTGGGGTACCAGCTCCTAGGAACAGCAGAGACTGTACAGGATTTATCTGAGGCTTAATGAAATCTTATCTGCAGAGCCCCTTGCTAGACAATGGGATATGAACACTATGACAAACTTACTTGCTGACCGAAGCCCTTTGCTTCAGTGTATGATGCTGATCCTCATCTCACCACAGATAACAAAAGAGACTTGCACAGCTACATCCAATATGCTTTTTGATTTGTACACATTTCAAATACTACTTGCAGAGTGTTTCTACCAATCAGTGGAAACACTTTGTGCTGTACCGAAGTGGGAGAGTTAGTATGAATCTGTAGCAAAAGTCCCTTAGTTAAACCATTTTCAAAATACTGGTTTCATCTGACTCTTCCCTTTGTTCACCAAAATTACACAAACCTGACTTGCATGCTTATTTCTAGAAAGAATATGATTTATTCTCCTAATTTTCTAAGTCATTTTATTGAACAAGAGTTCATATTGTTGAATAAAACAGCTCCTTTACTGTTAGAGGGGTGGGCATGAGGAGAGGAAAATTTGTGGAAAAGATTAGGTTGCTAATGTTACTTTAAAGAAAATAATAAGTGAATGTAAAGGAACATGTATTTAGAGACTGCACAAGAAAGAAAGTCATTAGAGGTTTGGTAAAGGTTTTGAGGGCCGACTACAAACAGGAGGGTGCTAGATATAGTAAGGTCTATGTCACCACTTTTAGTATTGCCAAGCTTTGTCATCTGTGGTATGAAATGTATACCCATTATGGGTATGACTTTTTTTCTTGAAGGACCACAAGAGAAAAGTAGGCCAAAAAGAGACATAGGCCCACATTACCACTTTGGTGGTCCTATGACGCTGCAGTGGAGGTGGCAGTTGGACCGACACGGGCCCAGAGGAGCAGACCTTTATATCATGACCATGGTGGTGTTCCGACTTGAACACAGCCAAGTTCTTCCGTTGCGGTCAGACACATCCCCCTCCGCATTCATAGACATACACATCCCCCTCCGCATACATACACACACTCCCCCTCCACATTTATACACATACACATCCCTCTCCACATACATACAAACACACCCACTCACTCTCACACATACGCATCCCCCCTCCGCATTCATACACACCCCCTCCACACACGCATACGGTCACACATGCACGCATGCCTATTCTGACACACACACACATGCTCACACACATTCATGCACACATCACACACATGCACCTTCCACACACACACCCCCTTTCGGTCTCGCCACCTACCTGTCTGGGGTGCACAGCAGCCCACAATGAGGTGGTTGTCCTGGAGGGGTGGATGTCGGCGCTTCCACGGTCACTGCTGCACCGCCGTTCAAGGACAGCTGTGCCATATTACTGCTCGTAATATGGCAGGTGGAGTCCTTGCGGCGTGGCAGTGCTGGTGGTGGAACTGCTTCTCTCCTGCCCTCGGCCGGCCTGGCTGTGTCAGGTTTGTGGCTGTAATCTAGCAGTCTTTGGTCTCAGGCTTATAATACGGCAGTGGTGAGACCGCCAACACTGGCAGTCTATTAGCAGCCCCCAGCACAGTGGTCTTCCAAAAAGACCGCCAATGTCATAATGAGGGCCTTAATGTTATGGTTAACATAGTGACCATGAATTCCATCCTTCGCATGATCCACAAAATCTTTAAATGGATCCTAACCAACACCAGGAAGCTCCTCACTCAGGCACTCGTCACCAGCCACCTCGACTATGGAAATGCCCTATACTTTGGCTCCCCATCCAAAAAAGATGCCAATTCAAGATCCTCACGCTTGCATACAAAGACCTCCACGATCAAGGACCATCCTACATCAACCACCTGCCCACTAGATGTCTGCACTCCACCTCTCTTACTCTAGCATGCACCCCCCACATCTATTGTTGCCACAATGGCAGCCACTCCTTCTCCTACATTACCACCATGTCCTGGAACAGCCTACCCATCCGCATCCAAAAAGCACCCTCACTGACTGAATTCAGAAAACAACTTAAGCTCTCGCTCTTCAACAGGGACTCAGCAGCCCCAGTGCCCAGAGACCCCCAGGTGTGACAGTGCTATGCTTTACAAATGACTTGATTTATTGATTGGTTCATTGAATGACATTAATGTAACCATTGTCCAATTCCACAAGAGAAGCAGCAAAGAGCATCCAAGAGATAGAAGCCAAAAATATTAGAGCCATACTCCAATAATAGAAAACTCAGACTGCTGAAGAAAGAATTAACTTAGTTTCAGAATTGACATCATCAGCCTTTTAGATTATGAAGGATATGTTGGAGAGCAAGATCAATATAAAACGTACTTACATTTGCTGAAATTGAACAGAGCACCATGGAACCTTAACAACAGCTCCATGATATGTGAACCTTGTGGCCTAAATTATCATCAAAAATACAGATAAATAAGACTCAATTTACAATTTTGTTTCATTACAAGAATCTGAATTATCTGCATTCACCCCATACGAAAAACCAAGGGGCATATTTACAAGCCCTTAGCGCCTCCTTGAGCCACCCTAGTGTCATTTTTTTTTTTACACTAAGGGGGCGTCAAGGAGGCCTTTTCCCCACGCCAGATTTACAAAGTGGTGCAATGCAAGCATAGCGCCACTTTCTAACCCCTTGCACACCATTACACCATTGCCAGGCATAATGCATGCAAGGGGTCTGCTGCCCCATTAGGAGGCCCAGAACAATGGTGCAGAGAAATTTACAGGATTTCACTGTGCCATTTTTCCCGTCATTTATAACGCCTGCCAAAGGCAGGCATTAAAGTGACACTCCCATTGTTTCCAATGGGTCTCCTCATGCATTACTGGACTAGTGCCATCATTTTTGGCACTAGTCGACCAATGCGCCACAATAGCATCAATAATGTTGATGCTAATGTGCGCCATGGTGCGCCGTACTGTAAATAAAGCACCATCATGGTGACGTTAGGGTGGCGTAGTGAGGCACAAGAAAAGTGGCACATCATAGCTGATGAGCCAATTTCTTGGAATATAATACACCCCAGTATTAAATAGTTAATTCAAAGATTAATTGTAATTCTGATAAATATTGCATGGTTTGAGGGCTGTCAATAAAAAACAAGTTGGGTGGTACAATGAATTAGGGAAAGGCTTTGTATTTTATTTCTGGAAAAATACATTTTGATGACATTGTTCGTTGGAAGAACAACCTGTATTTGTAAGTACATCAAATTGTGAAACACAATGTATTTGAATGACCAATGTACATTAGTGGTAGTCCAAGACCAGAAAGTTGCTGAATAATTTTTAATGATGAAGAATGGCTCATATTTGGTGGGGTTTTAAACCCGCTGATCTTAAAAAAAGGACACGTATGTAGTTTTGTGTGAATTAAAGACTTGAATGTTGTGGTTACACATTTTCCACACTACTGCAGGAACCAAGGGGCATATTCATACTCCATTTACACCACAATTGCGTCATTTTGTTTTACGCAAATTTGGCGCAAAGCTAACTCCATATTCATATTTTGATGTTAGACACATCTAACGTCAAAATATTGGAGATGCACTGTTTTTTAGATGCGTGAACTTACTTTCCATCAATGAGATGCAAGGTAGGCTTTCCCATCTAACCCTATAGCCCCATATTTATCCCCCTGTGCCAAAATGACGTACGGGTGGGAGGAAGGGCTAACTAACTTTGCACCGTTATGTAACACCTGGGTCAGACCAGGCATTAGGTGCCCTGTGGACCCATTTCCATGGTGAAACACCAACAAATGGGTCCACAGGTGACCTCCTCAAGCACCAGGAACACCCCCTCTCCACACCAAAAGGACATAGGAGGATGGGGGGCCCCATCCCAGGTAAGAAGGGTAAGTAGAGTTAAGTATTTATATTTTTTTAATTAAAGTGCTATAGGGGGCCCATCTTGGGGTCCCCTGCATGGCACAGGGTGCAATGGCAATGCCCAGTGGACACTGGTCCCCTGTGCTGGCCATTGGGGTGGTGGGCATGACTCCTGTCTTTTTAAAGACAGGAGTCATGTGGTATGGATGGTTTTGCATTAGATAATGACTGTAGGCTGGTTAGAGGCATTTTATTTGCCTCTAACCAGCCTAATGAAATTTTTTGGTGCAAAACTCCCTTCTCCCATACTACCACCCCCACATGGCTAATGTATTTTTTTTTTTTACGTTAGCCCACCGTTTGCACTGGCTTGTGCCGTTCCATAAATATGGCGCCGGCTGGTGCTCAGAAATGGCGCAAGCTGGTGCTAAACTTTTTGATGCAAAACTGCGTTAGTGCAGTTTTGCATCAAAAAGTATAAATATGCCCCCAAGTATGTTGCTTCTGTGGAGCAAATACTAAGAAGTTCACATTTGCAAGCTTTACAAGACTAGCCAGCATAGACTCCCTCCTACTAAAGCAGGATATAACATTAAAATCTGCAGAGAAATACTGTGCTTTATAAGAAGCACAAAGAGCAAAACAGATTCTATTGTTATTACAAATGGCATACCCCCCAGCATTTGTTGCGACATTAGAAACTATTTTACATGCCTCAGATAAAACAGGAGTGGTCTTACACATCTAAAGTGTTGATAATGGGATAACACAAGCATTTAAATATATCAAGAATATAGCAAGAAATTGAGGTGTTGGTTGACTGGGGTGTGAGCCCTGGTCAAGCGGCAACCATAATTCTTGTCAGGGTGAGGCACAAGCCAACCCTTAATTAACCTGTGCTCAACTTTGTGTTAGCTTGGCTTAACTTAGAGGCAATGTTTGAAGTATTTGTGCAATGCCTCAAACAGTAATAAGGTGAAAACACCAAATAAAAAGGGATCCCTCACCAAGTTAGCAAACTACTTTTTAAAAAAATACCAAAATTATAAAAATCCAATTAGTAGAACCGGAGAAATACAATTTTAAAGATTTTAGAGTAAATCGTGCCAAATAGCACCAAGGGCCAACTATGGACATCTGGTACCGCAGGAGCCTGGGGAGGCTACACAAACTCAGTTAGGCCCACTGAAAAGAGTGCCTTAAATCCTGGTTTGCGGAGTGTTACAAGGATCCGCTTCAAAAATGCATTGCACAGCCGAAGCAATGCGTCGGTTCTGCGATATGGCGAACTGTGATTTGAGGGCCTACATCTTCGTTGAAGGTCCCTTCCATGGGGCTTGAGATTTGAAACTGACATTGAGACTGAGGGGCGCAGTTGGGGTGATGCATCAGTTCCGAAGAGCATGCGACTGAGATGGGGAGTCCGGTGTTGTTGTTGAGACTGCTATCGACAAGGGCTGTGAGAGCCTTCACTGAGGATGCGTCATGCAGCGGCAGCTTTGAAGACGATGCGGGCTACAGAACTAATGCAAGTCTTTTCCAAAGGCCCAATCCATGCAGCAGTGGAAATGGGTTGGTTCTGCTTGGGGGTGCACAACTCAGCAGAGGACATGTTCTGGTCACACTGAATCCACGGAGGCTGGCAAGAATCTTAAGCTGACTTCCAAGGGTCCAGGACTTGGGTGGCACCACTTGGTGCAGTGGAATCAAGATGGCAGAGTCCAGGTGCAGGTGCAAGGTTTTTGGAAGCCTGTTCTGTCCCCGAGGCTTCAGATCAGGAGGCCAGCCAACTAGCCGTTTGAGGCACTCTGGGTTTAAAAGATGCAGATCCAGTCCTCACCAGGTAAGAGGGCTGTAGGTCAGCAGAGCAGCAGTGTTTCAGAGCAGCAGTCCAGTAGCATAGCAGTCATTTCAGCAGCACAACAGTCCTTCTTCCTGGCAGAGAATCCACACATCCAGAATTGTACTAAAGTGGTGGTGTCTGTGGTCCAGTATTTATACCCAGTTGTGCTTTTGAAGTGTGGAGAAGCTTCTAGAGGCATGCCTTTGAAGTGCGCAAGTGCCCTGCTTTCCTGACACTGGCCCCAGAATAACAACAGGGGGAATGCAGTCCTTTGAATGTGGACAGGACACACTCCCACCTCCCATCCTGCAAGTGATGGCCCATCCAGTCACACCTGAGCTCCCTATTGTATGTGGTTGTTTAGGAGTAATACACAAAGCCCAACTGCCACCCACTCCCAGTCATGTGACCCATGAACAGGCTGCAGGCAACAAATGGCTAAGACAGGAAAAGGCCAACTTTCTAAAAGCGGCATTTTTAAAATTGTAATTTAAAATCAGACTTCACCATAAGTTAGGGTTTTCCATTACAATTCTAGAGACACAAAACATGAACTGGTTACCTGGTCTAATTTGGAAATTACACTTATAAAATGTAATGAGGTAACTCCAGTGTTATCCTATGAGAGAGTTAGGCCTTGCGGTAGTGAAAAACACATTTAAGAGTTTTTCACTACCATTAAATGTAAACCTCAAAAGTACATGTCCAACATTTTGAATACACTGCACCCTGCCATTAGGGGTGTCCAGCCCTCCCTTAGGGGTGACTTGTATGTATATAAAAGGAACATTTCGGCCTGGAAAAAGATTTATTTTGCCGGGTCAAAATGGCAGTTTAAAGTGGCACACACACAGGCTGCAATCTCAGGCTTGAGACATGTCTAAAGTGCTACCTAAGTGAGTGGCACAATCGGTGCTGCATGCCGAGTAGAAGCTTTTAACTTAAAGGCCCTGGGCACAGGTAGTGCCACTTTACTAGCGACGTACAAGTAAATTAAAGCCAAACTAACATATTTAAAGGAAAGAACACAAGCACTTTACAACTGGTTAACATTGGCAAAATGTGCAGAGTCGTAAGGCAAGCAAAAATGTAGTCATCATAAACAGGAGGTCTGAAAGCAAAACGGTATGGACAAAACAATGCCAAGGATGCCAGGTCAAACAAATACAAAGTAGAATCATCCTCACAAACACTAGGGTATTTTTTTGTTTTTATTCGGATTGGCTATACTATTAATAGTGGCCAGCATAATACTGATCATGGGATGAGTTGTAAGAAAATGAATGCACTTAGGGGGTCATTCTGACCCCAGCCGGCGGCGGAAGCCGGCGGCCTGGCGGGGACCGCCAGAATACCGCTGAGCGGTCAAAAGACCGCCGCGGGTATTCTGGGTTTCCCGCTGGGCTGGTGGGTGACCGCCAGAAGGCCGCCCGCCAGCCCAGTGGGAAACACCCTTCCATGAGGATGCCGGCTCCGAATGGAGCCGGCGGAGTGGAAGGGGTGCGACGGGTGCAGTTGTGGGGCCCTGTTACAGGGGCCCCTGCAGTGCCCATGCCATCGGCATGGGCACTGCAGGGGCCCCCAGGGGCCCCACGACACCCCATACCGCCATTCTGTTCCCGGCGGCCAAAACCGCCAGGAACAGGATGGCGGTATGGGGGTCGGAATCCCCAAGCTGCGCCGCCATGGAGGATTCCCCAGGGCAGCGGGAAACCGGCGGTACACCGCTGGTTTTCCGTCTCTGACCGCGGCTGTACCGCCGCGGTCAGAATGCCCATGGGAGCACCGCCAGCCTGTTGGCGGTGCTCCCGCGGTCGTTGGCCCTGGCGGATTTTACCGCCAGGGTCAGAATGACCCCCTTAGTGTGCTGAACGGGTATTTACAGTGTGAATCAAAGCATGAAGATGCAGGTTTTGAAGCAAACTATAACAAAATATACTGCAAAGAAAATGTCAAACACTGAGCACTTCTGGCTTGAGAATTGTTCCTCGTGGAGAACAGATAAAGGGACAAAACGAGAAAATGATATGTCTCTTAATGATTCACTGAAGAAAACTCCAAGAAGAAGTAATGGCACTGAAGCACTGAAAAACGGAAAACTGAAAGCCCGATTGAGAAACATTTTTTTTTTTTATTATTTTTATTAAAAACCAGGCTCAAGGTACTAAGGTTTATATAATTGATAGTTACAGGTCCGCTTAGTACAACGGTTGTATTTGTATCAATTTCCATTTGCCATGGTTATCTAGGTTTCAACTCATTGGGCACTTTTACGGCCAAGTACATTTAAGTCAATTTATTCTATACATTCTCTAATTCCCATCCCTCCTTCCCCAGTGAGTGCGGATGCTACAATTCAGGGCCCATGTTCCCCCTGGCTGCAGTCCAGGGCCCTCATATTTTCTTCAATTTTTGAGGGCATTCCTGGCTTTGATACTCCACTTTCTCTGTTCGCTGGCACCAGTCAAGGGGTGACTTCCATTGTTCCACAGTTGGGGGGACAGGGTGTCCCCATAGCCTCGGGTTGTTACGCTTGGCCACTCCGAATGCCAGCATCGCCCATGTCCTAGCATACCTGCGCATCTGCTCATTCTCTGTTATATGCAATAACATCCACTTTTCAGATATATGGTGCTTGCGTCCCAGGGCCTGCTGGACTCGGGCTGTCATATCTGCCCAGTAGGACTGTATCACCTGGCAGGCCCAAAGGGTGTGGTAGAAGGCACCCATTTGCTCACAGCCCCGAAGACAGGTTGGTGTATCTACTTTACCAATTTTATGAAGGGGTATTCTAGAGCAATATGCTCTGTGTAGGAGTTTTAACTGTATCAGCCTAAATCTTGCTCGGATTTCAATTTTCCTTGGGCTCTGTAGTGCTTCTTACCAATCCTCATCTTCTAGGTTTCCCAAGTCTCTGGCCCACGCTTCTCTGAGGGGCCCCAGTGTGTCTGGGGCATTGTCCAGAAGTTTCCTGTATATCAAGGAGATAGTTTTGTCTGGTATGTACTCTATGAGAAGCTTATCCTCTAGAGGAGTGGCAGATGCTAATTGTTCCCCCTCCCTGATGTGACAATTCAGTGCATGGCCCAATTGAAGATATTTATAGCATTCCGATTGCCCCATTCCATAGTCTGCTTTGAGGGCTTCAAAGAAGATGTATGCTTGGTCTCTCCAAACATCTCCCAAGCATTCAATGCCCAGAAGTTCCCACTTGGCAAAACCCTCCAAGTCCCCCACCTCCCGTAGGAGGTCACTATCCAAGGGGGGTCTGCTCTGTTAATGTGTTTCACAAGTTTAGGGCCCTAGTGGCTTCCCTCCAAGCCCTCACCACTGTCCTCGTGTGCATTGGAAGTGTCTTCTCTACTTTGTGTCTATATAGCACTGTTAAGTAATCTCTGCTTCCCATGTTCGACCTGTCTACTTGATAAGCTGGCTTGTCGGTGTCGCCGAATACCCACTAATTTACTACCGCTAGTTGCAAGGCCTAGTAGTATTTAGAGATGTCTGGAATCGCAACCACCCCCCCCCAAACACCTTCTGTTATAGCTTGCGAAGTGCTGTGCATGGGGCCCCGCCATCCTATAGGAGAAGCCTAAGTATTTGATCTATTTGCCGGAATAGATTCTGAGGGATTTGATAGGGTGTGTTTTGTAGGATATACAGTAAGCCGGGGAGAGACACAATTTTAAACAGGGCCGCTTTGCCATAAGTGACAGGGGCAAAGATCGCCAGTGCGTGACGTCAGTTTTAAGTTGCTCAATTTTTGGGGCGAGGTTATCATCTAGGAGTTTCTACGGGTCTCCTGTGACATGTATCCCTAAGTATTTGAAGCTGTCTACCGCCACTGGCATAATACCGTGCCACAAAAGTTTTGGAGGGGTCCCTGTCAATGGAAAAAGCACTGATTTGGACCAGTTTATGCAGTATCCAGGGTAGTCGCCTAAGGCCAGATGTATCAAAAAAGCCTTTTGATATTCGGAAATAGCGATTTTAAAGAAATCTCTATTTCTGAGTTGCAAAATGCTATGTATCATATTTGAGATTCGGTAATAGCGATTTCTTAAAATTCGCAAATGCTATTACCGAATTGCAAATTGCGATACAGCCCCCATTTTTTGCATTTCCCAAATTGCAAATTCCTAACTGCAATTTGGGAAATGCAAACTCCAGGTTCTGGGGGCCTAAGGCCCCCTCTGCTGCACCCCAAAACAAGTTTGGAAGATATGTAAGGTGCACACATGCCAAAAGGGCATGTGTGCATTAAATGTCAATTTTAAAAAATCAGTTTTTAATGCATTTTTTAAATTTGCACATGGTTACCACCAAGTTCAATTTGGTGGTAATAGCGATTCCTTAATGCCCAATTCGCATTAAGGAATTGCTTCATACATGTGCTTAAGAAATCGCAAGTAAGGATTCCTTATTTGCGATTTCGTATTTGAGAATTGCAAATTGCGATTCTCTAAATGGGTTCGCAATTTTAAGGAATCGCTATTTTAGCGATTCTTTTAAATTGCGTTCAGAATGCCTTTCCTACATTCTGAAAGGCCTTTTTGCATTCGCAAACGGGAATCTGCACCATTTGCGAATGCAAAAAGGCTTGATACTTCTGGCCCCAAATGTCCTGAAGATGTGCAAAACTCTGTCCACAGAGCGAGAGGGCCACGTGAGGTACAATAATATATCATCAGCATAAAGAGAGACACGCTCCTCCCAATCACCACACCCCGATATCCCATAAACAGGGGGTCTTGGTATATCCAGGCAGTCAGAGGCTATATAGCCAGAGCGAATATCATGGGGGAGAAGGGGCAGCCCTGTCTGGTTCTCCTGTAGAGAGTGACCACCCGAGATACTGTACCGTTCACTTAGACACGTACCACAGGTGAACGGTAGAGAAGGCGCACCCAGCTGAAGAATTTAGGTCTGAAACCCATTTTGTGAACTGTGGCAAATAGATAGTGCTCAATACTACTAGGCCATTGTGGCGTTGAGCACCATGAGGGCCGCCTTCTCTGAGTCAGGGCTGCTAGTCATGTGGAGTGCTCCATTGAGCCGCGAAAGGTTGAGCGGGAGTTGCTGTACAAGGCATAAAGACAGACTGGTCAGTGTGGACCAGCGATGCGATAACTGCCTGGTCCCTATTCGCTAAAACATTTGCTAGGATTTTGGTTTCCACATTTAACAAGGAAATCTGTATATAGGAGCTGTATCTGGTTTGTGGTTTCCATCTTTATGGAATATGACTATGGTGGCCATGCGCTGGACCTCTGGGAGGATGCCGTCTTGCAGTGCCACCTGGAACATGGCCTGCAGGTGTGGTGCTACCTTGGTGGCCATAATCATGTACATCTCTATCAGCAGTCCATTTGGGCCCATTGCCTTCCCCGACTGAAGCCCATGCAGAGCTTGCATTATGTCTTCCACCATTAGGTCTTCTTCAAGAGCCACTCTCGATTCCTCCTCTACCTCACTGAGGCGGATGTCCTGCAAGAGCTCATACAATCGGCATCTCTCATGGAGGTGGCCGATTGATACAGGTCCTCATAGTGGTCAGAGAATGCGTTTGCTATGGTTGGACTGTCTGGCTGAAGTCCTCCCTCTTTGTGTTCTATCTATAACACCCAGGACCTCTCCTTATCCCTCCTATCCAGCCACGCCAGTAGCTTGTTGGCCTTATCCCCGACATCTTGAAGACTACGTTGCACCTTGAGGGCTTAACTGTGAGCCATCCCCTCAACCAAGTCTCAGAGGTCCCTCTGCTTAAGGAGCAGTTGGTGCTGGAGATCGTTGTTTTGTTCTGTCTGCACCCTCAGCTCTAGCTGTTCGATATCTCTCTCAAGCGCTGTGCACTGTAGGAGCTTTTCTTTCTTTTTCCCCCATATGAGGGCCTGTGCCCAGCCCCGTAATACTGCTTTAAATGCCTCTCATAGGGTAACTGCAAATGTCACTGAGCCCAAATTTTCTTGGAAGTATATTTCTGTCCTTTTTCTGAGTGTCTCCCTGATATTCGGGTCTTTAAGGTACCAACCACTTATCCACGGGGAGAGTTGTGGTCTGAACTCCATTTGACAATTTAACCTCGACTGGGGAATGATCAAAGACTCCCCGTGGTCTTATACTGGCTTCTTGAAATCTGAGCATGTCCGCGAATTGTGTGAGCAGGTAGTCTATACGTGAGAAGGTATTATGGGGGGGGTGAGAAATAGGTGTACTTCCAGCAGTGTTGGTTGTGTGTCCGCCAGATGTCTACTAACGTACGGCGTCTACAAAGGAGCTCAATGCCCTAGTGTCGCCCCCCTCCCTCCGTGAGGGTTCCTGAGAACCTGTCCAGCTCTGGGTCCATGACAGTGTTCATGTTTCCCCCCAAAATCAGGGTACCATGAGGGAGATCTAGTTCAGTTGCTTTTAGTTCAGGAAATGGCAGCAAGTGTATGTCTGGGGGAACATATAAGGATCCCACATTTATGACCTTCCCTTCCCATCTGCCAGATATCATTACATATCTCCCCAGAATGTAATTCCGGCTACGTTGCAGTATAAAGGGGGTCGATTTATTGATCATTACCCCAGTCCTCTGGAGTTGCTTGTATAGCCTGCATGAGCTAGTAGTTTGTACCCAAATCTGTCAGGTGCTTTGCATGTTGTGCCCCGGATATGTGTCTCCTGGAGAAGCACCAAATTCAGGGAGAGTTTTCGGAGGTATGGGAGAATCAATGTACGTTTAATCTTGTTGCCCAGACCATTTACACTCCAGGACCATATGAGTAAGTTACGTGACACAGACATAGTTTGAGTTGTGAGTTATTACTGGAGGGAGAGAATTTGTTTGTACTTCTTTGTTATTGTGTGAGCTGTGTCTTTGATATACCGCCATACCTTGCTTTTCTGCCTCAACTGAAGTGTTACCTGAGCAATCAACAGCACAGATCAACATACTGTGGAACAGAGCAACATTCTTATGTGCTCAAGGAGACTGACCAAACAGAGGTGTAGTATTGAAAACAAGCTGCGTATTTGCAAAATAAAATTAGTTGTTAAGGTACTAATAACCATACAAGATGGACCATTGATTGTCAACCATGATGATCCTCACAAAAGACACTGGTGTTTTATATGTAAATAATTTGAAATGCTTGTGGAGTCGCACGCATGCTAAATTAACCGGCGATGGGGAGTGGGGTTACATTTGTGCAGCAGGTGCAGTGCCACCAGGTCCGAAAGTCCTGAAGGGCCCGCTGAATCCTGATTAATACCGTATTTCGCAGCTCAACCAGCGACCAGGGAGCCCATTTCCTTTTTTCCACGAGGGTCCTTGACACTGGCTGCGCCACTGAAATTAATATTGCTTTTTGCATTCAGAAGCAGTGCAGGAGAGGAACATGTGTAATGCCTAGGAGCAAAGAGCAGGCCAGCTTGTTTTTGTTATTTCAGTTAATGGCTGTGTGTTTAGATTGCCATGTTTTTTCTAACGTATGCTGACACGACCAAGGAAGGAATCTTTTCAGTTTAATGTGCACGAGGGAGATGATGTGCTTTTCTGTCCTGTAGAAAGAAGGAACCAAAGAAAAAGTAAGCTTCCACGTACACATTTGAACAACATTTATTTCAAATATCTTGCATAGTGGTACAGAGATAAAGCATGGTCTGACCTCACCTTGCTCCTTTGAACACCGTCCCTAGAAAGGATAGAAAGGGTTTTGGTATAGGGTGTGTGGTTAAGCACAGACTGGTTGCTGCGGGTGGGCTGAAAAAAGTTCCGCCTTCCACACTGAAAGCACTAAATGGCATGTAGAATGCTCTGCATTATTTAGCATATTAGAAGATTAACAAATAAACTAACATTACCAAACTAAGTCATTGGAAACCTGGTTGCACTGAATTTATGTACAATAACAGAGATGATAAAATCTAGAGCGTATGATCTAACATAATAAGGGCATATTGACTTACGGCCTAATATGCATAATTGTGTCTAAGAAATGTGTAATATTTACAATCATTCTAATGTACTTGCTGGAAATCGATGTACTTGACAAATAGCGTATAATAAATACTTATAAAGTGAAATTCCAAACATTGTTTATGCGTACTGGGGGCGCTGGGCAGGGCTCCATCTAAACAACCAGTGAATAAGAAGACCATTGACACTTTTGTCAGACTTCCAATACTCACTCTCTGAAGTGTAACCTTGTCTTTGAAAAGAATGTGTCACCTTTTTGGGGCTTTGGGGTTCTACTTGGTGTGACCCTAATAAGTTGGGAGTAACGGGACAACTCTCCATACTCACCTGTAACTAATTCACAGCTAGATAAGTTCCTGCAAAACCTTGCCCCTTACACTAGGCCTGTATTTCGCTTATAAAATGTATGTTTTTTTTCAAGATAAAAGTTGCATCTCAACCACTTCATGGAGGTTAGATCACAAGAATGCTACGGTTATGGATGTGACACTGGAACACAGTTTAACGTGTAATGACATTCTAATCTATAATGACATCTACTGTTTGATGATAAGCAGCTAGTAGAAGGACAAAATGTGGAAACGACAGAAGGCAAATAGGGCTACTAGACCTCTGTTTACATTCTGAAGCTAGGTTTAACAAAGGTAGTGCCTAGTGTATCAGAGGGTAAACCAGGGTGGGCGTTGCTATCCTGGCTTCCTATAATTGACTCCCATGTTTCACGACTTTAGCAACAGCTGAAAAATGAGGTTAGAAAGGGACTTTCTATAATCTTGACGTTGCCTATGCTTCAATGATGATGTTGAGTTGCTTTTAAAGTAACTGTCATCGAAATGACCTTTGCAGGAAAATGTAAGAAATGTGTGAAAGGTGTTCTTTATTGTAGAAAAAGGTAGAAGTTAAGTTAGCAGTAATGTGCCACACACAGCTAGAGCTGGAACCATCTTTCCACCGGCATCTGTCAACTAGTAGCAGCTGCTGAACAAATGGAAAATGAATTCATGTCACATTCAGCAGCATCAAAGTGCTTTCACACCTAAATAAGACATAACACATCTTTCTCCTTCATGGAAGTAGGCTGAATACGAATATAACCCCTACTTTGAGTGAACCTTTAATGACACAGTGAGCGAAGCAAGAAAGCCGAACCTTTCCTAGAATAGCTCCCATTACGGTAAAATTCTTCCATTCGTCTATGCTTTTATCTTCCCACCTTTTTCATCCACCTATCCAGTCATCCATCCTTTCTCCTTTTCATTATTCCATCGTTTTAAGTTGCTATCATTCCATCCATCCATTGAGTATTCCAGTTATCCATCCATCCATTCACATAGCATTCTATCTATCTATCTATCTATCTATCTATCTATCTATCTATCTATCTATCTATCTATCTGTCCATTTTTCCTTATGCCCAGCCATTCACCTTTTGATCCTCACATATTTTCATCAACCATCTAACATCACACTCATCATTGCCAGTAAAGCCTTCCAATTGATTATGGACAGAGACGCTCATCCTGTTCGACCTCTCAGCCTTGTTCCACACCGTCTCCATCCAGTGCCTCCACAAAACTGGCATACACAACACACCCTCTAATGGATCAGCTCCTTCTCACTAGGCACACACAATCGGTCAGTCCAATGCCGTACACCTCCACCTCCTCCAACTTGATCTGCAGAGTTCACTAAGGAGCCTCGCTCAGCCCCACTCTGTTTGATGTCTACATCACACCGTTTGCCAACATCATCTGAACCCACGGAATAGGCATGATCTTGTACGTTGACAACACCTGGCTCACACTCTCTCTTTCTGGTGACTTCCCAACACCTGGATAAAGTTCGCCACTTGCATGTCCGAAATTGCCATCTGGATGAAGACCAACTGTCTGAAGCTTAACTATTACAAGACAGAGATTGTACTTTTCAGAAAGGACACCTCACTTTATACCACAGTCTTGTGGCCAGCCAAACTACGACCAACACCCAACCCACCTAACCAAGCTAGGAACCCAGGAATAGTGCTGGACAGTAAACTGTTGATGACCAACCAGATCAACTTTGTCACTTCTTCCGGTTTGAACACCCTCAAGCTCCTTGGAAAAACATTTAGATGGTTACCCCTCAAAACCTGTTGAACAGTCAAACAGGACCAGCTCACCAGCAATCTGGACCACGGGAATGCACTCTATGTCAACATATCTGCAAAACTCAGCTCGAGGCTCCAAGTCATCTAAAATGTGGCAGCCAGACTCTTGCGCATACACCCACCCCACACTCATATCTCCACAGATCTCAAAGTCCTCCACTGACTCCTAGCTCACATGTGTGCACTCTTCTATGCCTCAAACATACAAAGCCCTGTATGTGCCTTGAAAGCCTGAACAAAGCATGAGCTTTCACACCTGTACCAGAACCTTTCACTCGGCCAACCTCCTGCTAGACCACATCCCTCACATCCACAGAGCTGGCAGGCATGCGTTCTCGTACCTTGCCCCCAAAGCCTGGAACAATGCCCCTGCACATCAAAGCCATCAGTTTAGTCCTTGACTTCCTACAACAAACTGACAATCTGGCTCTTCCAATAGTCGCCAACCAGGACCGCACCGTCCTTCAGGTGCCCGCATACCCTCTGGTCTGATATGCGCAAAGTACAAATATAACATAACATAGCATAGCATAGCATAACATAGCAGTACATAATATAGTATAGCATAACATGGCATAACATAACATAACATAACATAACATAACATAACATAACATAACATAACATAACATAACATAACAGTTGTTGACCTCCACCCTCATCTCTGCCCTATAAATCCCTTGGGATGTCCTTATGAGCATTTGAATGTAGACCTGGAGACAGAGGAGTCATGTCTAAACCAATAAAAACATTTTAGTCGGAATCAGTTTACCAGGTTTTCGTGTCCAGCGCAGCCTCCTCTTTAGCTGCTATAGCGTGTGGCTCATGACGGCACTGCTACACACAACAATGCATGTATAGCAACAACACCAAAAATAGAGAAACTGCAGACGTTCTTCCATTGACAGCACATCATCTCCTGCAACCCTAGTTCAAAAACTCAAAATAACACATGTGAAACGATCCTTATGCTCAGCAGTCATACTCCATTTCTGGAACGCAGCCACTTCACAGAAAAAAACAAAACTCTGGAGAGGAAAGACAGACAATGCATTCTCAACACAAACTGTCTGTACAACACTAGACCTTACACAAATGGTGACTAAGACACAACCCATTCAAAACAGAGTCCGTGGCACAAAGAGCTGTCAGTCGACACATCATAGTGATGTTGTTAAAGTCCAGAATATATTTGCTGCACAGGGCTATTAATGGACACAACCGGGAGCACATTGTGTTAACAGTCTATATAGTTCTATATCTCTACTAGACCTTTTCTCAAGTGTCATGGCAACCGAGGACGCTGGAATGCATCCCCTGGCAACACTAGAGCCCAGAGTCTTCAGCTCTGCCTCTGGAGTACTAGACCTGCAAGGAATCCTCTCCCCAACACTGGAAATTTCAACGGCAGGACACTGCTTCAAATGTATAAATTAAGAGTATGCCAAAACGTAAGGACAAGAAACTAAGGTAAGAAAAACAATAAACTGGGAAGGGGATCAAAGACAGTATGAAAAGAACTAGGTTGTACTTCAGTTGTCTTCTGGCTAATACTTTGGGGATCGTCTTGTGAATAAACCTGTATTCTTCCGAAAAGTCCTTTGATTGGTCTTTCAGGAACGGTAACGAGGATGTGCCCCATCTCTTGGACCATGGGTTAAAATATTCTGTGATTCCTACGGAATTACCTGAATCGCTGCAAAAGAGGACTTTTGCCTTAACAAACAATAATATGATCAATCGACTAGACATTATAGCCTTAAATGGATCCTGCACTCAGCGAAGTACACATTTCATTGCTCATCCCACCATATTCTCCCTACCAAAAGCTGGATTCAAGGCTTCAAAAATCATTTGTACATCGGTAGAGTGTGTACAAATTTGTTAGTGTAATTATTTTCAATACATTGTATTGTCCTAAAAATAATAAGGGCAGATTATCCCATTTTGCAAAGGTGCTTAATGTTTTCTCTAAAGAAAATTATAATTAGTATCAACATTTTCTGCACAGATGTGTTCATGATAATGTAGGTTGGATACATTATGCGTGTATGTTTACATTAGCAACTGGAAGAGGCGAATTTAACAATAAATCAGCAATAATTGCAAAGCTTAATTCATGTTTTGACAGGTCTCCGAATTCTTTTCCACCCATTTCATTTCAACAGTCCTCACCACGTTCTTTATGCTTGAAATGACTATAGCTATGTCATCATACAAGAGAACATACATTTCTCATGCATCAAGGAGGACTTGTACTATTTTTGTGAAGCCCTGATGGGTGGAATTCTTCAATTAATCTCTGCCACTTGTAATTACTCGAGGCTGCATCCAAGTTCATCATTTTATGCCCAGCATATCGCCTCCCACAGGAACCATCCATATGCAAATCAGCCTTGCTCCTGCTTTAATAGGAAATTTCAGTCCAAACAGCCATGCCTGATTTAATCTAAACATAAACAAACACAGTCTAGCTCCGACCTATTTAGGCCCCGTCAGTAGATTTCAGCTTGAGTCCTAATGCACACTGAGCAGAGGATGAATGTCTGGGTATACCCTTCACACTTAAGGTGTCTCAGTGAGGAGCACAAAAAGTGATGGGTAGAATAGTTAAATTATTCTCACCAATGGTAATTACCAGTGCCATATCCTAGTCCATTGTTGTTTTACTGACTATGCCTCCTCAAACAGGAGTCAGCCATAAACAAATTGGCCTTGGTCCTGCTCCACTACGGCCCAGCCCAAATTCCCAGGCTTAGTCCTCACTGAAAGGGAGCACAAGTAATCCCATACCGATCTAGGCCTATTTGGACCTCGTCAGAAGGGTGCAGCTTGAGCTCTATGGCACAGTGAACAGGGGACTCATGTCCAGGCATCGCTCCTAGAGTGTCACACTCAAAACATTTTGGAAGGTAGGCTAGTGGTGCATTTAAACACAGCCCTGAGCTGACAGGGAATCTGTCTTTGTGCTTGGAACATAGTGAATTGATGGCACATCGCCAGACTGCCAAACAGTGTTTCGCATTTGGGGCTGAAAAGTCAGCTGTTGTAGTGGATAAATTGTAGCCCAGCAACAGCCTGAGGCAAGAAGGTGTTTACTAGTAGGTTCAAGTCAGTGAATGCAGGCTTTCATGGTACCACTCAAAATTCACAAGGAATCAACAGGCCAGTAAAGTCCACCTCACTGACCAAATGCTTACTCCGCAACTGGACACAGCAGCTGAATCAAACTTCACACCAAAGATGCGAGGACAAACCCTGCCAGTGTGCCAAGTATGGTGGCACTGTGCCCTCTAGTGGCTCAACTGTACCAATACCCTGGGTATTGGTCACCTAGCTTTGGACATCACAAAAAAATAGCCCACCAGGGACTGTAAAAGGGCAAGGAGGAAGCCCCAGTTGAGGGACTTCAGAAACAACCTGGACCTCCCATCAGAGTGCCCCTGTTGTCCTGCAAATGACCCTTGAACCAACCTACCTCCTGCTTCTGAGGGTATCCTTGTGCACAGTTCCTAGCTCACCGATTCACTTTGCACCCGGCCACCCTGTGCCCTACACCAAAGAGCCTGCTTTGGGCTGAGTGCCCAACCCCTTGCGACATCAACACTCAAAGGGCCCCCAGGATTCACGTTTAAACATATCTGTGCAATGCTTTTCCAAGTGGTCCCCTGCTGGGGCCCTGCAGCTCCAGAGACCTTTCCCCACTGCTGGAACCGGGAGCTGCCTGAACTTTTCCACCTAGGACACTATGCCCACCGACGGCTTCAACCAACCTGCAAAAGAAGTACTTGGTAAACCTACTGTATGATTTTATATGCATTTTTAAAGGTTATCCTCCATTGATTCTTATGGGGTGTAATTACACACAAAAAGACTATTTTATTAAACATCCAAAATTCATATCTCAAAAAGTCCTAACTAATTTTGATGATCTTGGGCTTAAAATGTATATAAACAATCTGAAGTATTTTTATAAATTAGTCCAAAGTTATTCCTTTGAGTGTGTGAGTTGCAAGATAGATACTGTGAGTACAACAAATGCTTTGCACTTCTCCAAGATTGGCCTAACTGCTCGACCAAGCTACCATAACATTTCGAGCATTCGGTGGTCTAGTTTTTACCCCTGTAAACCAACCTGTGGTTGCCTGGACCCTATGCACACTACACTACATAGAGGGCCAGCCTCTCACATTAAACCATCTCCATTCACATAAGCAAGTGCCTGGGTATAAGAAAAAACACAGTGCCTCCTTTTTGCTTAGCAGAGTGCATCATCATATATAAAGGCCAAACATTCATGATCTCACAACTAAACCTAAATTCAGTCAATTCTATTTAAGGTATTTGCTTTTCCAAAAACTATTGAAGGAGCTCATCCCATATCAACCTTGCCTAAATTTTCCCTTCTTTGACTACTATTACAATTATCCTGTAGCTACTGGGCACACTCCTATCACCCTTCTAATAGAAGAGGATGAATAACAGCCTCTCAACATGACTTAGGTCTTTACTATATTGTGGATTAAATTCAGAGTTAATAGATGGAAATATTTCTCCACCCAAAACTCTCTGGATCATGTTTTAGTATATCCATTGGAGTAGCGGTTTAGGTTGAGCACCCAAAGTGGCTCTGTTTATAACTTCAACCAACGTACTTTTATTTAGATCTGTTTTCAAAGGGGGACTGGTGATCAGTTTAAATTATTGATCCCATCAAATGTAGCTAACTACTGTATGGTTCACACTTTTTTCATCAGACTGAATGTTTGTGTTTGTCCATTTGGAGGAAGTTTTCATTGACAGAGTCAACAGGAGTTTAGTTGACATGAAAAGTTAAAGTCTGCCTGCCCCTTAATAACGCAGGGGGGCCAAGGGTTTGGCAGACGGTGCACTTCGTCACATAAATTGAACCCTTAATCTTCCCATACCTACACAAAGTGCAACAGAATCTGGTTTTCTTGTGAAGTGCTTTAACGCCCTCTCACCAAGTTCACTCTATATAAAACTGCAAGAAAAAACACAGCAAAAGGGGAATGAAAAACTAACAGAAAATCATACATGTGTGTGGTGCAGGGCTAAGGCATATTTGGTGATGGACATTTGACACATAACTGGATACATATATCTAGAATAATGAGGGTTCTGTGTCAACTTTCAATACTGTGGGATGTGCTTAAGGAAAGGCTTGGGCACTGTGTCACAATTTCTGTTATCTAAAACCAGAAAACCAAGAAGGCTGCTTATATATATAACCTAAAATAACTATGACATTGAGGGCATAAGTAAGAGATATGGGATAAGCCATTTACAAGGCTTCTTTAAATAGGCAAAATGTGAAAATAATGGAATTACATTGAACTAACTACCACACACAAACAGAAATACAAAGCTGATATCTACAAGTCCTGCCAGTAAAAGAAAAGCACACGATATTCAGCACCAGGTTAGATGAACAGGCAAGGTAACATCTAAACTTAAAAAATCAGAAATTCTTCAGGCATTTTTTAAATGTCTTACAATGGAACAGTAACATCATATACATTGGAATGACTGAGGGGATGCCTGTAATCTACTTAAGCAACGATAATGCCTCAGGATGAAAATGAGTTGTTAAAGCTAGAAATCTCTCATTGGCAGTATGAATAGAAGCCACATCACGAGCACCAGCAATAAAGATAAAGGACAATGGGTTGTACCTGCAGGACTTTATAGAACTATTAGGCTTATTGGTAATCGGGGCAATAGAACTACAGTACACCATCTCTTTCTCCTTGAACAAAGCCACAATGTGTCTCCTTAAGTCCAGGTTACAAGTGGCCACTCAATTCTGAAGGGACCAGTATTGGCAGCCACATCAAACTTATGAGATCTGTGGGAAGAACGGAGACATGTTTATTTTCAACTAGAAATGTAACTGTTTTTGTTGGGGAAACGTGGAATTGTGAGCAAAAACATACCCAGAATTGCAGACTTCCACAATAATTCCTCATTTTTCAGGATTCAAAATTCCATCTATAACCCTTTCTGATTCCACACCCTCAGAGCGCCTGGGAGCCCCGATGCAAAACTCAGGTTGTGTTGTTGAACTATCATCTGAAAGTCTGGGGTACTCGTAAGGGACCCTTAATGTGGACTGCTAGATTTATAGGAACATTTTTGTGCTTCAGTGTGGCTTCCTCCCTGGACAGAGTACAGTAGTAAATACTAATAACCTATGGCCTATATTTAAGAAAAATTGGTGAATAAGAGCTGATACTCACTTTTTCTGCGCCTCCCCCCACCGGCACCTAACAACACCATGGTTAAAGTACCTATTCTTTCCAAGTCATAGTGTCACGTGCTATAGATTGGACAGCATGCCTATTTTTCCTCTGTGCTGTCAACGTTTGTTTTAGTATGTGTCATAGGGTTCAGATGTTTTTACATTGCTCTGCAACTCGTGTGGCCTGGTCCATAATTTAGGGAACTATGGGCTTCAATTAAAGCATGAAAGACAATCTGTCGAACTGGGAGGTCAGCAAAGGGATGTTCTCTGTTGATCTGTCAGAAGACCGCCTTAGAGATCAGCACCAGAGAGGCAGAAATCTCTGTGCCTTCAATAATGCTGCCAGTACTCCAGCTTCGCTAAAGGCACTGAAGTTGTGCTGTGCTGGTGCCATGCTTAATGTGCCCATTCAGCAAGATGTATTTTTCTTTAAATCGAACTTCTGAAAGCAGGTTTTTTTTGTTGAAATACAAAATAGAAACATCAGTTATATGCTGAGATTTTCCTCCCACTGAAGGGAGTCATTTCTTTGGTTTCCTGTTTGGGAACACCAGGCTTTCCTTGATAGTACCAAACAGGACAAATCTATGACAGAAAGACTGTTCTTAATAAGGCAGATGTTCTGTAGCATACTGCCCAGTGGCCCTTTGGAAGATGGGCCTTTAGTCAAAGGTTTCTACTAGCAGAACTAAAGTTGACTCTACCATAGGAAATTTGGTGCTTCTCTCGATTCTAAGTAGGGCAGGGAAAAAACACGTTTGGTAAATGGGTAGCTATGTCTTTTTTGGAAGATGTCCTGCAAATTCTAAATGAGGACCTATTTAAATAAACACATTAATTTATTTATGTATCATTATAAATTGGTGCCCTACTTGCCTAAGCATGGTATCGGCTCCTTACCTATTTGTTCAGAAGTAGTTTACATTAGACCTCTTTCCATAATCTTGAATTTTGAAAAATAAGTATTTCTTTTGCTTTATATTACCATTTGATATAGTAGTTGGCTTGTGATGGCATGCTGTGATCTATAGCATTCCTGAGCTGTGGTCCTTGCAATTGATAAGATTGACCTTAGTGATTTTTATGAACGTTAGAGGATCATCTATGATTGACCAGGTCAGAAGTTTTTGTCAGCGTGTAAGGTGCTAAATTACTATTGATAGGCATTATAATTGCAAGGGTTAGAGGACCTTGTGTGTGTAGTGGAAAACCCTTTAAGGTTGGTTCTTTGCAAGCATATCCCTCTTTCACATCTCGAATGAAATAGTACAGAAACTGCTCCTTCTTCAAAATAACAATTTGCAGAGTAAAGTAAAATAATCTACAGGTATGTCAATGGTTTTTTGTGGGCACTGGTAAAAATCTCCATGCGGGTCTCTTATTTCACAAGTGCCTGTTTCTAAGTTTTAAAAATTCGTACCCAATGGAAAGAGAAACTATTTCAATTGCAGTATCCTCCCCACTTCTGATGGCACTGCCCACATACTTTACAAAATTGTGGTGTTCTGATGAGCATAAGGTTGTGCTCTGTGCGGGTTTTGGCCAGCTGCAACAATCAACAGGACAATAATGCCTTATTGTGAAAGCAGATTATGAGTTGAATTGTGTCGTCATAGCTTGTCTTACAAGTGACTGCAGCCCGATTCCCAACAAGTTAGCACGAACTAACGTTTCTCTCTCTCAGTGAACCCCTTAAAGCAGAGTGTGAGCAATGATGACTATTTGCAACCTTCCCTGATGTTAAAACATAAAACAGAATGGCCATCGTGCCATTGCTTGTTGCCTTTGCTTGTCTGCTTCCTCTTCTTAATAAGGCCATATACATGCATAAAAGAGATTTTGGGACACTGGTACTTGATTCCTCCCTATTGTCAGGGGTACCCTTCCCATGAAAGACACATGTATTTATTTCATGATTTTATTTTGTCCTGTTATTAGCATTTGTATAGTGTAGAGAACACCATTAGCATGGCCTCCTGATTCTGCTGACTGTCTTGAAGTACCTGAACATAGAATTTTAGGCTTGCCTTCGCAGAATGGAGTTAGATCCATCCTTTAATATGTTGTTTGTATTTCGGTCTGGTCAATTTCTGGCAACGTTAGGCTCATTGAGAAGTAGGTGTCCAATTTCGGTGTTAAGAGGTTTGCCAAATTGCTTTTTCAGATTGCTTTCACGTCGGTTAGGTAGGCAATTTGCCCTATATATGGAATTTAGAAATAGTTCAAGTTGTGAGTTGTGGCTGTGTAGCATATTTGTGTTGGTGGTGTATGCGAGAGGTTCTGTTGGCCGTACTCTGCTGGATGTTTGACTGGTGTTGATGACGCAGAAAAAGAGGGTCCAACATATATTCATATATCATGTAACCAAAATCGTATAATGTAGTGTGATTTTAGAAAAAGAAATAATGTACGAGGGGAATTGTGCCCTCGGAGTAGTTCGCCAATATTATAAACGACCTTTATTAATCATGGAGAATTGAAAAATGTAGTAATCCGTCATAATTGCAAATGTGTGCCATGATTTCTTGTTGAAACTGTTTTATGCTTAGCTTAAATTTAATAGAGGCTTTGGCCTAGTTGCCTGGTCTCAAATTCTAACTGTGTGGCTTTTCCTTGAACTAATGTAACATATATTCTTGCTTAAAGTTGTATTTTTCCAGTAGAGATGACTAATACACTTATCTCCAAGGTTTCGTACTAGGCCAGTTTCATCCCCTTTGAAGCAAGGTCAGTCTCTGCCCGAGCTAGAAGTTTTCCAAATTTGTGTTGACTAAATTCGTTTTGCATGAAGCCACACATGCCAATGCTAATTAGAGGTTAGTCGAGGTATGCACTTGATGCACCATGTTGAATTGAAATCTTGTCATGCTGACCAATGTATGAAATTAGTCAAATTCAGTTGCCTATTTTAGTGATTTGTATTGCCATAACTGAATGTATCATTATTCAGATTTTGCGTAGATTGCGTTTCTTCTGCCGTTATGGACAGCTAGTAATGTTCGTATACATATATCATTTGGTTTTGAGACTTATATACATTGTGCTAGCTTTGTTAATATAGGGAAATAAATTCACTAACTTTTAATAAACCGGTGTGGTTATTCATGACTGAAAGGTCATGGTGCGTCGAAATACCAACTGTTGTTGATTCCTAATGTGTTATTTCGATCTATTAATTGAGTATTGGCTATCACATACAACAGTTATTGATTATTGATTTAAGTGACCCGACTATTCAAGGATGAGGAGAGCCCAACTCGGCTAAAAGGTTCACCGACCTCCAACGTGTCCAGGTACAGGTAATTTATAAGGGCTGGACGCGTTATCAGTGTATTTTGGTGGTAAGTGCGGCTGTAAGAAATGTTGACCACAACGTGCAAGCCGAGCTTATATGACTGACTCTGCCAGTTTACCAACCATTGTGGAAACCTAATTACCTAAAGGCCAGGTTGCCTTAGCAAGTAGCTGTAGTTCTTAACACCAATAACCCTTCAAGTGCTAGGAAAGGCGGACACAGCGTTAATAGGGCATGCTCTGATTTGTAATTTATATGTTACAGATAATCTAGAAGCAAACTACATGAGTCAGGAATTCTTACAGCGGAAGAACTAGAGGGTACACCAAACCCCAGAAACAGCCGGGCAAATGCCACCATTTAAAGTAAGTGAATTTTGGAAAATTTCAAAGAAGTGTTGTAGGGGTGACCTAAGCAACTTCATTCTTTTTGGGCAAATAATTTGATTTTGGGACATAGGTCAACAATAAGCGATTCCTCAGAACTGATTAGTTTGCGTTGAAACAGTGTTTTAGGGGCTTTAAATACTTGATTGTGAGGAGGGTGACATTAGGTAATATGCAATTTTTCCAAAGGCTTCATTTTCATCTGCATGTACCTGCATTAATCAAACCTAATATGTGCAATTGCCCCCAACGGAAGTTGCTTGGCTCCACTGAGAGGCAAAGATGTTTATTTCTACTCAGATTAATGGTGGCATTATTCATTTGGCCATGAATAGTGGCACGGCCACCTAATCTAGGGCGACAGGCCAACTAACATCTGGGGCAGAGTTAACTCTATGAAAGACGGACATGCATAGAGTGGAAGTTTTTCTGAAAGAGGTAGTTCTAGTCACTCTAACATGCTGGGCTATACACAACAACATATCGCAATGACTAATATGTGAGCACTTAAAGAGTCCCATCTTTGGGGGATATGTCCTACGCCCAGATCTGCTGACCGAATTTTCTTCAGCATTAATGGACCTTGGAGACTTTGTCAGCCAAAATGTGTGTGCAACAAAGTTGCTATTCCCATGAAGATACAGTGACTTTGATAAATTAACCACTTCTGCCTCTACCGACAGCGCTAAATATGGTGGATTTTCACCTGCCACTTTGGTGGAGGTTGGAAGTCTAAAAACATCAAGACAGACAAAACTATGTTAAGCAAAGTCTTCAGTCTGCAGATTAATCAGAGTCTTATAGAGTGCATGTAGGAAGTTGGCTCTGTATGCACTATTTCAAAGTAAGGAATAATATGCACAGAGTCCAAGGGTTCCCCTTAGAGGTAAGATAGTGGCAAAAAGAGATAATTCTAATGCTCTATTTTGTGGTAGTGTGGTTGAGCAGTAGGCTTATCAAAGGAGTAGTGTTAAGCATTTGTTGTACACACACAGGCAATAAATGAGGAACACACACTCAGAGACAATTCCAGGCCAATAGGTTTTTGTATAGAAAAATATATTTTCTTAGTTTATTTTAAGAACCACAGGTTCAAGATTTACATGTAATACTTTAAATGAAAGGTATTGCAGGTAGGTACTTTAGGAACTTTGAATTAGCAAAATAGCATATACAGTTTTCACATAAATCACATATAGCTATTTTAAAACTAGACACAGTGCAATTTTCAAGAGTTCCTGGGGGGAGTAAGAGTTTGTTAGTTTTTGCAGGTAAGTAAACTACCTACAGGGTTCAAGTTTGGGTCCAAGATAGCCCACCGTTGGGGGGTTCAGAGCAACCCCAAAGTTACCACACCAGCAGCTCAGGGCCAGTCAGGTGCAGAGGTCAAAGTGGTGCCCAAAACGCATAGGCTTCAATGGAGAAGGGGGTGCCCCGGTTCCAGTCTGCCAGCAGGTAAGTACCCGCTTCTTCGGAGGGCAGACCAGGGGGGCTTTGTAGGGCACCGGGGGGGACACAAGTCCACACAGAAAGTACACCCTCAGCGGCACGGGGGCGGCCGGGTGCAGTGTGCAAACAAGCGTCGGGTTTGTAATAGAAAGCAATGGGAGACCAAGGGGTCTCTTCAGCGATGCAGGCAGGCAAGGGGGGGGGGGTCCTTGGGGTAGCCACCACCTGGGCAAGGGAGAGGGCCACCTGGGGGTCGCTCCTGCACTGGAGGTCGGATCCTTCAGGTCCTGGGGGCTGTGGGTGCAGTGTCCCTACCAGGCGTCGGGTTCTTAGAAGCAGGCAGTCGCGGTCAGGGGGAGCCTCGGGATTCCCTCTGCAGGCGTCGCTGTGGGAGCTCCGGGGGGGCAACTCTGGCTACTCACGGTCTGGCAGTCACCGGGGAGTCCTCCCTGAAGTGATAGTTCTCCACAAGTCGAGCTGGGGGCGTCGGGTGCAGGGTGCCAAGTCTCAGGCTTCCGGCGGGAAACGCGTGTTGTTTCAAAGTTGCTTATTTGTTGCAAAGTTGCAGTCTTTGGTGAACAGAGCCGCTGTCCTCTGGAGTTCTTGGTCCTTCTAGATGCAGGGCAGTCCTCTGAGGCTTCAGAGGTCGCTGGTACCTGTGGAAAGAGTCGCTGGAGCAGTGTCTTTAGAATTGGGGAGACAGGCCGGTAGAGCTGGGGCCAAAGCAGTTGGTGTCTCCGTCTTCTCTGCAGGGTTTTTCAGCTCAGCAGTCCTCTTCTTCTTAGGTTGCAGGAATCTGTTTTCCTAGGTTCTGGGGTCCCCTAAATACTCGATTCAGGGGTGTGTTTAGGTCTGGGGGGTTAGTAGCCAATGGCTACTAGCCCTGAGGGTGGCTACACCCTCTTTGTGCCTCCTCCCTGAGGGGAGGGGGGCGCATCCCTATTCCTATTGGGGGAATCCTCCATCTGTAAGATGGAGGATTTCTAAAAGTCAGAGTCACCTCAGTTCAGGACACCTTAGGGGCTGTCCTGACTGGCCAGTGACTCCTCATCGTTTTTCTCATTATCTCTCCTGGACTTGCCGCCAAAAGTGGGGGCTGTGTCCAGGGGGCGGGCATCTCCACTAGCTGGAGTGCCCTGGGGCATTGTAACACGAAGCCTGAGACTTTGAGGCTCACTGCTAGGTGTTACAGTTCCACCAGGGGGGAGGTGTTAAGCACCTCCAGCCAGAGCAGGCTTTTGTTTCTGTCCTCAGAGAGCACAAAGGCCCTCACCACATGGGGTCAGAAACTCATCTCTCAGCAGCAGGCTGGCACAGACCAGTCAGTCCTGCACTGAACAATTGGGTAAAATACAGGGGGCATCTCTAAGTTGCCCTCTGTGTGCATTTTTTAATAAATCCAACACTGGCATCTGTGTGGGTTTATTATTCTGAGAAGTTTGATACTAAACTTCCCAGTATTCAGTGTAGCCATTATGGAGCTGTGGAGTTCGTTTTAGACAAACTCCCAGACCATATACTCTTATGGCTACCCTGCACTTACAATGTCTAAGGTTATGCTTAGACACTGTAGGGGCATAGTGCTCATACACCTATGCCCTCACCTGTGGTATAGTGCACCCTGCCTTAGGGCTGTGAGGCCTGCTAGAGGGGTGACTTACCTATGCCACAGGCAGTGTAAGGTTGGCATGGCACCCTGAGGGGAGTGCCATGTCGATTTAGTCATTTTCTCCCCACCAGCACACACAAGCTGGCAAGCAGTGTGTCTGTGCTGAGTGAGGGGTCCCTAGGGTGGCATAAGACATGCTGCAGCCCTTAGAGACCTTCCCTGGCATCAGGGCCCTTGGTACCAGGGGTACCAGTTACAAGGGACTCACCTGGGTGCCAGGGTTGTGCCAATTGTGGAGACAATGGTACATTTTAGATGAAAGAACACTGGTGCTGGGTCCCAGCACACTTCTCAGTCAAGTCAGCATCAGTATCAGGCAAAAAGTGGGGGGTAACTGCAACAGGGAGCCATTTCTTTACAGTGCATTCTTTACATCCATCTCATAGTCCAGCTTTCTGTAGCTATCGGTACTTTTTGTCATAGTGGGATGCAGTGTTCAAGTATTCCATCGAGGTTTAATATAACGATGGCTGAATAAGAAGCTCGTCTGGCTGTGTGCTTAGGATGGGTTAGGGTTGAGGAGAATAGGACTGGGAAGTGGAAGTTGGAGGGGGGACGGTTGAAAAAGGGACAATAGCTGCAATCAGAGAGGAGGCCAGAGCCTGAATCGATCTCTGTTGGGCCACCGATCCACCATGCATAAGATTGCTGCATCTGGGCTGCCAGTCCATGGATGGCATTCACAATGGTTTTTTGCCCTACAGAGATGGATATCAGGAGGTCAATAGCCTCCTCACTCAGGGCATCAGGGCTCACTGGGGCAGGGCCTGAGGTGCCTAGGGTGAAGGAGATGCCCACTCTCCTGGGTGAACGGACACAGGCAACTCGCTGAGGGGCTACTGGGAGGGCGGTGTATGTATCGGAGATGGCAGCTGTACCTGCAGCTGGGGTGGTCACAGAGGTGTCCACCACAACCAGGGAGCTTCCATTGGAGGAGGTATCAGAGTCTGTATTGTCCCCTCCAGTCTCCGCTGTGGTGTTCCCCTCGCCCTCTGTCCCACTGGTACCTTCCGCGTCGGTGGACTCTGCCTCCAGGGTCCTGTGGGACGCAGCTCCCTCTGTCGCCGGTGCCCATGCTCCTCCGCCAGATGTTGCTAATTCACATAAGGACAGGATGACAAAACAAGAAAGGGGGAGAGAGAGACAAATGATACACTGGGTCCATGACAGCACTAACTCCACCGTTGGCGTACACAGCCCTCAAACACAGGGAACAGACCTACGCACTATGCATGGCACTACCAGTGAAATGGCTACTCGACAAGGAATGAGGAGGGGTACACAACGCCAACTGCAGCACATCTGGGACCCACGCAGCACTGACCAGTAGTGAATACTAACAAGCTAGGTAAGCAGTATTTCACAATCAAACCCTTATCCACCAGAGGACCTATGCTGCTATGTCTGGCCTGGCCTAGGGGCACCCACAGACACGCAACCACCAACTGGATACCACCCCTCCACCCGTGAGTTTCAATGATAGCCACTGTACTCACCCCCTTGTGGCTGCTGTGATGCCCTCAAGCGCCCATCCAGCTCTGGGTAGGCCACCCCCAGTATTCGGGCCATTAGGGGGGGTCAGGGTCTGACGGTAACCCCTTCCTCGTTGGGAGGCCTTCCCCAGCTGGGCCTCCACGATCTTTCGTGCCCAGCGTCTCAGGTCCTCCCACTGTTTGCAGCAGTGGGTGCTCCACCTGCCATAGGCCCTCATGGTCCGCACGTCCTTGGCGATGGCACGCCATATTCCCTTCTTTTCATGGGCGATGACCATTAGGCAAACAGTCCAGCCAGTTACACAAATGGCCCACCATACCCATTTCCATCACCATTGGCACACACTTAGCCCAGCCAACAACATGTACACCACCAAGAGGACATCTACCCACCCCCCTTACATAAGGCCTTCTCACAACTCCATGCATTCATGCCACATGCATCGTGCCCACAGTGTACTCACCTGTTGGTCTGGAGGCCCATACAGCAGTCCGTACTGGGGTCAGACCCCATCCACCAGTTGCTCCAACTCCTCAGAAGTGAAGGCTGGGGCCTTTCTCCAGCCACACAGGCCATGGTAGGTTCCAGACACAGGTCACAGCAGCACGTGCAGTGTAGGTCCTCTCCTATGGAAGGTCAGGAAACAAGTGAGGAATCTGAAAGAAAATGGTGGTCACGTCCGAGGCGGTGCATACCTTTTTCCCGCCCGCGTAGATCACCATTGGCCACTGACCCCATAGGGCCCAATTATAACCAACGAGGAATAGCAAGGTGGTTCACGACCACCTACCGCCACAGCGCACAACGTCAGCAGCATTACCTCACTTCCACCTGTCCCTCCACACAGGACAGGTCGACGCCATTTCAGGGGGGGTGAACAGGCCTATCGATTAATGCTGCATCCCAGGATAAATAAGCACATACTTCACAAATTACACGGTCCTGTAACATGTTTGCACATTGCAGACTGCTGTTGTGGCTCAATTGTTCAGTTTGTGACAGCCTACTCACTCTTTTGTCCCTTAGATACCTACCACTGTGGATGAAGAGGAGATGGAGACATACCCCTGTGTACAGACCCCTGGTGGACTTGGCTACACTGGAGGACAGGCACATACTACTCACCTATAGACTGGCCAGGGCCACAATCACAGAGCTGTGTGCCCAATTAGAGCCTGACCTGATATCTGCTATCCGTCACCCCACTGGGATCCCCCTCTTGTGCAAGTGCTATCAGTTCTCCATTTCCTGGCAACTGGTTCTTTCTAAGTGACAGTGGGCTTGGTACCACGAATGTCACAGCCACTGTTCTCAAATGTGCTAACAAGAGTGTTATCTGCCCTGATAAAACACATCTGCAGCTGCATTGCATTCCCCCAGGTTGAGGATTTGGCCACCCTAAAGGCTGGATTCTATGCAATGGGACATATCTCCAATATAATTGGTGCAATTGACGGAACACATATAGCATTTGTGCCTTCACGCCAGAATGAACAGGTCTTCAGGAATTGTAAGAGTCTCAACTCCATGAATGTGCAGATGGTGTGCTTGGTGAACCAGTATATCTCCCACATCAATGCTAAGTATCCACGGTCGTGCATGATGCCTTTGTCCTGAGGAATAGCAGCATTGCAAATGTGACGTCCCAACTACAGAGGCACAGGGTGTGGCTAATAGGTAAGCCCTGGCTCCCACCCAGTATATTTTGGTGTATGCCTATGGTGTGGGACATAAATGATAGTGTGTGGCTAAATGATGTCCCTCAATATTTGTAGGTGACTCTGGTTACCCAAACCTATCATGGCTGCTGCCCCCTGTGAGGAATGGCAGGACAAGTGCAGAAGAACGTTAAAATGAGGCACATGGGCGAACCAGAAGGATCATTGAAAGGACCTTTGGCCTCCTGAAGGCCAGGTTCCGGTGCCTCCATCTAACAGGTGGATCCCTGTGCTACTCACCCAAGAAGGTTCTGCCAGACAGTAGCAGCATGCTGCACAACCTGGCCCTCAGACGACATGTGCCTTTTCTGCAGGAGGAGGAGCATGGAGATGCCCCTGTGGTAGCAGTGGACCCTGAGAACAGTGAGGATGAGGAGGCAGAGGATGAGGATGTGAACAACAGAACATCTGTGGTATGTCAGTACTTCCAATGACACACAGGTGAGGCAGTGCAACTTTACATTTCTATGACTTTGTTGTATTCTGTGTGACATTGGCATGCTGGCATTTCCCACTTCTTTGTCCACTTACTGTTATCTCTGGATATTCATTTTGCAGATGTTGGTGATTTGACAAATTCTCCTGATATGATCACAACAGCCAGCTACAGGTCATTAATTATATGCTCATTCTATATTCAGTTAATTTGCAATGGTTGTAGCTGTTTCAATCAATTTATATTTGAAAAACATGAAATACTCGTAGTCAATTTGTATCCAAGGGTCTTTATTGTAGTGCTAATATATAGAGGGGAAAGTGCAATGGGATGGGGTGATGGAGGGAAGTCCAGGGAATTGTTCAAGTCTGTTTATGGCACAGGTGCTTTGTCCATGGGGACATATGAAGGAGAGCAATGGCAGTTCAAGGTGGACAGAGTGACTGAGTGGGACACAAGGAGGACAATCAGGAGAGAATAATTTCCTGGTGGTGGTCTTGGCAAGTGTCTCTGGCTTCTGTCTTGTTCGCAGGGAACATTTGCGGGGTGGTTCACCTTCTGCAGGGGGTGGGGGGCTGGTGGCAGTTGGTCCTGTGGCAGGGCCTCCTGGCCACTAGTGGAAGTGGAGGGCTGTTCAGATGACTGACTAGTGGAAGGGGCCTGCTGGTGTGACACTTTCTCCCTCATAATGTTGGCCATGTCTGCCAGCACCCCTGGTATGGAGATTAGGGTGTTGTTGATGGCCTGCAAGTCCTCCCTGATCCCCTGATACTGTCCCTCCTGCAGCCGCCTGTTCTCCTGCACATTGTCTAGGATCTGGCCCATCGTTTCCTGGGAATGTTGGTAGGCTCCCAGGATCTCGGAAAGCGCCTCCTGGAGAGTCGGTCCCCTGCTCCTGTCCGCCTCCTGGTGATCAGCAGTCCACCCAGTGTGCCTGTTGGCCTGTGCCTCTGTCCCCTGAACGGTCCCTGATTGTCTTGTGTACGAGGTGTGGCCTGGGGTCCCTGTACAGGTGGGCACACTGCTGATTGGCGTGTCCTGGGATAGAGGTTTGGGGACGCTGGGTGGGTGCTGTGGTGTTGGTTCCTGATGGGGGAGGCTCTGTGGTGGTCTGTGACTGGGCTTGGGTGACCGACTGTCCAGTGGTCCCTGATGGGCCAGGTAGATCGTCTAGATCCAAAAGTCCAGAGTTACTGTAATCACTCTGGGCCTCTTCTGTTGGGGGACTGGATATCGATGGCACCCTCTCTCTAGTGACATTGGCTTGGGTAACTGCGGTGTGTACATTATTTATTATGCTTCATGTGTATGCCATTTGTACATCCCTGGCTTCCCCTCTATGGTTGGTGTTGTCCTGCCAGCTTTTGCTTGTGTATGTTGGTGTATGGTGGGATTGTTAGTTTCCATATGCTGTGCATGCGTTGGTGATGAGTGTCCATGCAGGGCTGTGAGGGGTGCCCATGCATTGGCACAGCATGCAGGGCTTGGCATTGGGATTAGTGTGATGTGATGGTGGAGTGTGTGGGATGGACTGGAGTAATGGGAGTGAGGGTGCGTGATGGCATGCAGGTATGGGGGTGATAATTGTTGAAAGTTGACTTACCAGTCCTCCTATAATTCCGGCCAGGCCCTCAGGATGCAGTATTGCTAAGTCTTGCTCCTCCCATGCTGCGAGTTGTGGGGGAGGAGGTGGGGGTCCACCGCCAGTCCTCTGTATAGCGAGATGGTGTCTTGCTGCTATGTACCTTCCCCCGTAGGTCATTCCACTTCTTCCTGATGTCGTCCCTTGTTCTGGGGTGCTGTCCCACGGTGTTGACCCTGTTGACGATTTTGCGCATTAGCTCCATCTTCCTTGCTATTGATATCTGCTGCACCTGTGCTCCAAATAGCTGTGGCTCTACCCTGACGATTTCCTCCACCATGACACTTAACTCCTCCTCAGTGAAACAGGGGTGCCTTTGTGGTGCCATGGATGTTATGTGATGTGTGTTGGTGAGGGCGTGTTGGGTTGTCATAGTTTGGACTCTTGCTCTGGGCAAGACTGATGGTTAAAGAATGACAGTACATTTGTCTGTAGGCGACTATGCCTATCCTACAACGAATCACAACTGTTGTCCCAACCCTACCGGCTCACTAGCAGCACCTCACCAGAAACACAATAGTAAAAGGGGATTTGTGGCAGCCTTTACGCAAGGACTCGAGGGTGAGACATCTCAGGGAATGTCGTGGTTTAACGGAGATTACCCCTTTCTCACAGATATATCATGTCTCATACAAACACAGGCAATGACAAAGACGCAGTAAAGTTTCAATAGTTTTTATTTAACATAACTGCAATTTGCGATAAATTGCATGGGCTGCAATGATTAGGATAATGAATAATGCAAGAAACAGAATTGTGAAGACGAGAGTCATTATTACAAAGACCCCCACCATCTTGCAATGCATAAGAAAGACATACGAGATGTAATATGCCCTAATACCCTAATGTGAGAGGCCTAACCTCCTACCTAAAGGAGAAATTTCATGGACTGCCCGTAATTTCACCCTGCTGTCTGTTGTCCATGATGAAAGGCTTAACGGACAGCATTTGCCTGTAATTTTAGCCTTTCACCAAAAGGACAACGGACGGCAAGGCGAAATTACTTGCAGATCAGTTTCCCCAGCTGGATTGAAAGGCAAGGAGTCTCCTGTGCTCGGAGGGAGGGGCAGACAGATAAGAAAAGGGCTTCTTGCCAGGGTGTCTCCTTCCCTAAAGAAATGCAAATGTGCACAACTAATAAATCTGCAAATGCAAAGGGGCTTGAAAACCTGCATTGACTTTAATCAAAGGAGACACTTGAAGCTTTCTGATGGCAAAGATATTTTCTTTTAGAGAGGTACCTTAAGGGTGTTCCAAGATGAGCTGTGGAGTGTGTGGTTTTAACGGAGTGTTATAAAAAATGTTAGTACTAGTTATAAACTGTACATAATTCAAATCTGTATTTGAGAAGCACTTTTTTTTATTTAACCAAAATGTATTTGCGCATTTTGAAGCAGGCTATTTTATGATGGAATAGTATTTATGTAGAGCTTACTACTCCTGATGAGGCGTCAAATGTGTGTTTAAAATAAGGACTTACACATTCACAGTTCTTTCATGGACCTCAGTACCTCATAGTATTAACAAACATTGGCAAAGCCAATAGGTCTCGTCTACATAAGAGTTACTGGCTTTGCCAATGTGTTTTAGCCATGCTATTCACCAGAGTGGCTGCTGTTTGTGGCTAAAAGTTAGTGGCATAGTGGTGTGGAGTGTGAGTAGAGAGGCATAGAAGCAGTGGCATAGTGGTGCAGAGTAAAGTGGAGTGGGGTACAGTGCAGTTGTTGAGAGTGCATTGGCGTAGAATGCAGTGGTTTAGAGTGCAGTGGCATGGAGTGGCATGGGGAAGAGTAGAGTGGCATAGAGTGCCGTTGAATAGAGTGGCATACAATAGAGTGGCAGAGAGTAAAGTAGTGTAGAGTAGTGCAGTGGCATAGAGTAGAGTAGACCTGCATGGCAGAGAGTGCAGTGGCATAGGCTGGAGTAGTGTAGAGTGGTGTAGTGCAGAGTATAGCGGTGTGGAGTGCAGTTGCGTAGAGTGGAGTGATGCAGAGTAGAGTGGCATAAAGTGCAGTGGCATAGAGTGCAGTGGCATAGAATGCAGTAGTACAGAGTAGATTGGTGTACAGTGCAGTGGATGAGAGTGCAATGTTGAAGAGTAGAGTGTCAGTGCAGTGATGCAGAGTGGAGTAGAGTGGCACAGAGAGCAGTGACGTAGAGTACAGTGATGCAGAGTAGAGGGCAGTGGCATACAGTGCAGTTGTTTAGAGTACATTATGCAGTGGCATAGAGTGGCATGGGGTAGAGTAGCATAGAGTGCAGTGGAGTAGAGTGGCACACAATAGAGTGGCAGAAAGTGCAGTAATGCAGAGTGGTGCAGTGTAATAGAGTGCACAGTAGACTCATGTGGCATAGAGTGCAGTGGCGTAGAGTGGTGCAGAGTGGAGTATTGTAGATTTGTGCGGTGCAGAGTAGAGTATAGTGCCTATAGTGCAGTGGAATAGTGTGCAGTGATGCACAATGCAGTGGCAGAGAGTGCAGTGGCAGAGAGTGCAGTAGTACACAGTAGAGTGGTGTAGAGTGCAGTGTTGCAGAGTAGAGTGTCAGTGCAGTGGTGTAGAGTGGTACAGAGAACAGTGGCATAGTGTACAGTGATGCAGAGTAAAAGGCAGTGGCATACGGTGCAGTTGTTTAGACTGCACTGGTGTTAAGTGCAGTGGCATAGAGTGGCATGGGGCAGAGTAGAGTGGCATAGAGTGTAGTGGAATAGAGTGTATTGGTGCAGAATGTAGTAGTACGGAGTAGAGTGGTGTAGAGTATAGTGGCGACCAGTGCAGTGTTTCAGAGTAGAGTGTCAGCGTGCAGTGGCATAGAGTGGTGTAGAATAGATTGTCTCAGAGTAGAGTAGAGTAGAGTAGAGTGCAGTTGCATAGAGTGGAGAGGTGAAGGGTAGAGTGCAGTGGCGTAGAATGCAGTGGCACAGAGTGCAGTGGCATAAAATAGATTGTTTTACAGTAGAGTGAAGTGGCTTAGAGTGGAGAGGTGCAGGGTAGAGTGGAGTTGCATAGAGTGGCATAGAGTGTGATGGCATAAAGTGGTGTAGAGTGCTGTGGCATAGAGTGCAGAGGTGCAGAGTAGATTACAGTGATGTATAGTGTATTGATGTAGAGTGCAGGGGAATAGAGTTGAGTGTTGCAGAGTAAAGTGAACTAGCATAGAGTGTATTAGCTTAGAGTGCAGTGGCGTACAGTGCAGTGTTGCAGAGTGGCATAGAGTGGAGTTGTGTGGACTAGATTAGTGTTGCCTAGACTGCACTGATATAGCATGCAGAGGCACAGAGCGCAAAGATGTCGAGAGGCGTAAAGTGCATTCACATAGAGTAGAGTGGTACAGAGTAGAGTAGAGAGGCATAGTGTGAAGTAGCATAGAGTGCAGTGGCATAATGTGGAGTGGTTCAGAATAAAGACAAGTGCAGTGCAGTGGCATGGAGTGGTGTAAAGTGGAGTGATGCAGAGTAGGGTGCCGAGGTGTGGAGTGGTGCAGAGCAGAGTGGAGTGGAGTGGAGGATGCCATTGCAGGCAACACATTTTTGATTGAAATGACCGGTACATTTGTACAGAGTTACAGTTTTTCAAATCAAACTATACTGTGCACAGACAATGATGTGTGGAAAGTGCATCACCTAATGTAATGATTTGTTTTAATCGTATAAAAGTATTTGGTTCCAGCACAGTTCAGAATTGACAAAAATGTGCTTCATTTGTACTCCTAATTCTGATATATTCTGAAGTTTATTTAAATGTTGTCATGTGATAGAAAAACTCTTTCTAACCCCAGTATTCAGTAAGATTGCCGCATAAATCCTCTCTTTGAAGTCAGAGAAAGAAAAGTAAATACTAAGTTCCCACCGAAGACAGAGCCTAAGATTTGACTTTGTTCTTTGAACGCACATCAAATGTCATGAGATAAGAACAAGATTTACAGGCCTGTTTACATAAAGGGAACACTCAGAAGGATACTGTAAATAAGGTTTGGGCAAGGAAAGGGACGAACCCAAGCTGCATAGCCTAAAACAAATAAAGCCAGCAAATTGAAAGCAACAAAATGTGAGTACAAGGCCAATGGCAAGCAATGGGCGGAATGCATTCCCAAGGAAGTTCTATGAATTAAAGTCACTTAAAGTGACAGCTGTGGGATACTTTGTGGGTAAAGTCCAGTATTTTAGTCCAGTCCGTATCTTGCAGAGGTTTGGCCACATCATTTATTCAGGTACTATGAAGAGAAGACCTGGAGTGGTTTTCATGTTGCCGGAAAGGTCTTCACACCCATTCCATCAGTTTGCCACCAGTTTCTATGGTGTAGAGCTTCTGGCACACCTCTTGTAGGGTTAGTGCTAGGTGACAGACATGAAATAGGACATTTAATGATTATTTAAGGTGGTTGTAAGTATGGAGTTGACCGGGGTGAAGATGGTAGTCTGACATAAGGGTTTGGAAATTTAGTAGCTCGCTGTCCAGAAACAAATCCCCCAACTTTAAGACACCCGAGCATGCCAATGATGGAGTTGCTCTGAGCATAGCCTTCCTGTGTGATTGGGAAGGCTTAGCAAAGATAGTGCAGGAGCACAAGGTTTCTTCGTGTCAGTGAGTTTACAGGTTCTAGCAAGGCAAGAGAAAGGTGTGCATGATAACCCTAAATGGTGATCTATAGAATGGTCAGTAGGAAACAATGAGCAGTGCATTAAGCCTTACTTAAACGTCTTTACTCATAAGCCCCATTTCAGGCAGGGAGGTGAGCAGAAAGCCACCAAGCTTGGACCTGTGCAGCTGAATAATAGCACTCTAAGTCCAGAAGACGTAATCCACCCACAGTCACAGGTAGCTTTACAGTGGAAAGAGCTACCCGACGGCGCTGCAGCGACCAAATCAGATGTGTGGCATATCTGAAGAAGGAATGAAGGATGAGCAGGAGAAGGTTTGAAAAATAGTACTATCATTGGGGTAGCACACCATCCTCACTAGTGCCATGTGGCCCACTACAGAAAGCAGAAGAGAAGACCAAAAAGCAAACTGGGTTTGGAGGACAGTGACGCTCTGTTAAGATTTCCATTCTGCAAATCAACGGGAGAATGGTAGATATTAATCACTAGGTATCAAAAGGTAACTGGTTCCCTTCTTCCCTGGTTCAATCTGAGATCTAATTGTATATAAAGGGGAAAACAGTGCCATATGTTAAAGAAACAGTAATTACATTTTAACATTTTCACTTTTTGTTCCTGCAATTTACATCCCAAATATTTTGAAGATTCTATATGTACTTGACACTTAGGTATTACCCAAATCACTAGTTTGGCTTTTGCTAAATTTCGAAACCATTTAAAGACATGGACAAAGCGGGCGATTGCCTAGCACAACCTTGCAAGGGGTCTGGCCCCTGCTCACCCTTCACAAGCACAAACAGCGGACAATTGCACCAGAAGAGTTTGCCAAACTGGATGGGTGTTGCTTGTTCAACCACTTGACAGTGCCTCTTCTGTTTCTCTCCTGTGTGCACAGACAACTCCCCAGGTACCCAATACCTTCCGATAGTCTTGGTGGACCCATCTTGTCTGATTTTAGGAATTGTCCCACCTTATTCTTCTCTTCCTTATTTATGCAGTACTTAGCAACAACCCTTTGAATCACTTCCCATGGATCTCCCATTTGATCTCAAATTCATTCTCCTCTTTTATTACCTTTGATTGGTAGTCCGGGCTCCCATTTCTGAGATAAATGTAGAGTCCCAGACACACACTCTAGTGCTGTGAGACTACAGACAAGTTATGGGTACCTCACATCCTGACATTAGGTGTGAGACTGTCGCCCACACCATCTGCCCTGCCTCATTAAATTTATTTTAGGTTGTACATGGGCAGTTGGGGTGAGCCAGATATTTTTGTTTAATTTGTTTAAACTAGCTTAAGGTTAATTACCTTAATGTTTCCCAAACTGTTTGCCAGGGGTTTTAAAATGTTCAGAAACATAATCAAAATGTTGCTGTTTCTTTCTCTTCAGGAAAGAATAGGTAGTTTTGGGTAGGGGTGATGGCCTTGACAAATGCTGAAGGGTATAAATTTACTACTGAACAAGGACGTAATGTGACACCTGAATGTAACATACCAGGAGGCAATCGCAAAAAGACCACAGTGAATAAATAGTGCTATGTTAAAAAAGAGTAAATAAATGCACTGACAACATAGTGAGGCATAGCGTCTCTTGGGTGTGTCTGTAAAACTGATGTTTGTTCTTGAATTTGTGTTCTGAATTTTGACCCTTTGTCTTGAATTTTTGTCCTGAATTTTTACCCTTTGTCCTAAATTTTATACAGTCCTGTCCAGCTTTTGCCTCAATGCCAGGTGGTTACCCTACTCCTAATGCATGATATGAAGCAAACCTCACCTATAATCAGTGGCTAATTTAAGATGTTTTCTTGTGGTCAGCACAATCACTTAACTGTCAATTTAGTTGTCATTTATGACAAACTGCCACATGGTGGCGCTGTTGGTCTAATTTAGAGAAGAACACAACAACAGTTGTTTATTAATTGAATGTACATTAAAAATGACGAATACCTGCCTCCCAAGCCATACTTATAATCTTGGGGGCTCGGAATAACCTGAATTTCGCTTGTATGAGTGTGATGTTAGTAGTTGTGTTAGTATTGTCATTGGCAGCTCTGACATGGGCAATGAGTGGTGTAAGACTCAGTGGCTGCCTGATGGGGGGGGGCCTGCTACTTTTTTTTTTCTCTAATTAAGCACTGCCTTTAATTAACCACTGACAGAGCAACTGTGACTTTACTAACGGCGAATTGGCAATTCTGCCACCTCTAAACGAGAGAGAGGGGCTGCTAGTTTGACAGGCCCAGAGAACCGCAGTTGCCATTTTACAGCGGGTTCTTTCACCCTGCCAAACTTTATGGGGCAAATTGATACTTTTTCACGCACAACTGCGCCAACGCAGTTGTGTGTCAAAAAATTTATAGCTGGCTAACGCCATTCCAACGCACCATTCGGGCGCCTTATTTATGGAATAACGTTAAAAAAAATTGTCACACCAGGCAGCGCTGGAGTATAGGAAAATGGGGGTTGTGCGTCAAAAAATGGTGCAAGTCAGGTCTGAGGCAAAAATCAGGCCTCAAACCGGACTTGCACCATTTTTATTTTACGCACAATCCCCATTGACATGACTCCTGTCTTAGCAAAGACAGGAGTCATGCCCCCTTGCCCAATGGCCAAGCCCAGGGGACTTATGTCCCCTGGGCATGGTCATTGGGCATAGTGGCATGTAGGGGGGCCCAAATCAGGCCCCCCATGCCACTTAAAAAAAAAGTAAAAAAATACGTACCTGAACTTAGCTTTAGTTCCCTGGGATGGGTCCCCCATCCATGGGTGTCTTCCAGGGGTGGGCGAGGGTGGCAGGGGGGTGTCCCTGGGGTCAGGGGAGGGCACCTCTGGACTCCTTCTGAGCCCACAGATCCCTTAACGCCTGCCCTGACCCAGGCGTTAAAAAACGTCGCACCTCAGGCTGTGCGCCGTTTTTTAAGGCCCACCCCCTCCTGGGCGTCAAAATGACGCTGGGGTATAAATAAGGTGCACAGGCCTTAAAGTCATTTTTTGGAAGGGAACGACTACCTTGCATATCATTGACGCAAGGCAGTTTCCC
Organism: Pleurodeles waltl; assembly: GCF_031143425.1. NCBI lineage: Eukaryota > Metazoa > Chordata > Amphibia > Caudata > Salamandridae > Pleurodeles > Pleurodeles waltl. Next base: position 806,593,903 of record NC_090448.1, on the reverse strand, counting down.
ACTTCCAAAAAATGACGTACATGTTGGAATTTTGACGTCCGCGGGGTTGGGCGCCAAAGTTTAAATATGGGGCAGTGTTTGGGCCGAATGTGCGTCCATTCGGCGCAAACAGAGTATAAATATGCCCCTACGTGTCCCCCGGAAGCTTGTGGATGTATAATCTTGTGACTGACATATTTGATGTATTGCTTTGTCCCTGTGCCAGGTGGATTTCACAGGACTTCTGTTGATTCCCTTTGTCGCTACAAAACTGCATGCCATTTTACCGTGGGTTCGGAGCCCGCCAAATGCAGCCTGTCATTTAGTGAGTGGCATAGAACAGTCTGGACCGGTAGTTTGTTTCCTATTTGGATTTCACAAGCTCCCGGATATAGCCGTAATTTTCTTCAAGGCGCTGTCTCCCGCAATTTAATGCTTTAACTTTACATATTTGACGTCCCTGTGGGGCAGTGGAAGGTAGAAGGTTTTCCATTAAGCCATCAATGTTGTGGAAAAAGTCTCGCTTTCCTTTCTGCTTCCTGACTTTTCTAGGCATTCCCTAGGCAGGATGATATGTTTCTGAATTGATCAGTCTAGCATCTGTCGGTGTTCCTAGGCACATTTAGGATTATTTAGTTTCCACTTAAAATGACAAAACCCAGCCAAATATCAAGAGCGAGTTTGCCAAGAAAATCAGACCAGATACACTGAGTTAGAGAAATTCAGCTCAGTTTCCTTCCAAAAAGTAATCGCCTGCGATTCTGTTTATGTAAATTAATTTATTTCTATATGGTATTTGATGACACGCGGTCTCAACCCTGGTAACGTGCCTTTCATATTGAAACACTTACATTTTATGCCTGTGGGATAAGGTGTGAAGTGGATATTTATAATAACTGCTGCCAGCTTGTTGTGCCAGGTAGCGCTTAGAACAAAAACACTACTGAAATAAGAAGGCACTTTGAAGATTCTCCAAAGTGGAAATATAAAAAAGAGAGAAATAACAGCAAGAAATCAGTAAAACCTAATGCCGATGATGGCCTAAATATGGCCATTAGAAAATTCAACAGATATCATTCGAGGGAAGCAAGAAGTCGAATGTCTCATTATACTAAAGAAAAGGAAAAGAGAATTTGGGTAGCTCAAAAATAATGCATTTTTATTGTGAATGAATTAGATGGCTTGCTAGGTGAAACGAGAGTCTGGAAACAATGAAAACATGTTATTTGGTCGTTATGTACAGCTTGAAACATATTGAGGCACAATCTTTTATGAAGATACTAGGCACATTTCTTAATTACCACATTGTATGTAGAATGAACGAAGTGGGTATCATGATAAAACTAACACTGGCAAAGCCAATACGTCTTGCCTATGCAAAAGCTAATGACTTCGCAAATGTGTTTTAACCATGTTGTACACCAGCGTGGCTGCTGTTCAGAATGGCGAAAGGGTAGTGGTGTGGAGGAGAGTGACATGCAGTGGAGCGTTGAAGAGTGGAGTGGAACAGAGAGGAGAAGAGTGTTGTAGAGTGGAGGGGTGTAGTGTGTTATAGAGTGGCGTAGAGTGAAGAGGAGGGTTGTGAAGTGGCGCAGAGTGGAGTGTCATAGAGTGGGGTGTCATAGAGTGGAATTTCGTGGAGTAGAGAATCATTGAGTAGAGTGGAGTGGTGTCAGAGTGTCATGCAGTGGAGTTGAGTGTTGTGGAGTAGCATGGAGTGCTGTGGAATGGAGTAGAGTGGTGTAGAGTGGAGTGGAGTGGTATAGAGAGTAGTGGTGTAGAATGGCATAGAGTAGAAAGGTGTAGAGTGGAAGGGCACAGAGTGGAGTAGAGTGGAGTAGCATAGAGTGTCATAGAGTGGGGTGAGTGGCATTGAGTGGAGTGGTGTAGAATGGAGGAGAGTAAAGTAGTGTGTCATAGAGTAGAGTGGAGAAGAGTGTTGTAGATTGGGGTGGCATAGAGTAGAGTCGAGTGTCATGGAGTGTCATAGAGTGGAGTGGCATATAGTGGAGTAGAGTGTCATGGAGTGGGATAGAGTGGAGTAGAGAATTGTAGAGTGGAGTAGAGTGATGTGGAGTGAAGTGGCATTGATTGGGGTAGGCATGTAGTTGTGTTGTAGACTCAGAGAGTCATAGATTAGAGTGTTGTGCACTAGCATGTGATAAAGTGGAGAAACATAGAGGGGGTTATTCCAACTTTGGAGGAAGTGGTAATCCATCCCAAAAGTGACGGTAAACTGACGGATATACCACCAGCCATATTACAAGTCCATTATATCCTATGGAACTCGTAATAAGGCTGGTGGTAAATCAGTCACATTTGGGACGGATTACCACCTCCTCCAAAGTTGGAATAACCCCCAGAGTGTCATGGAGTAGAGTAGAATGGAGTAGAGTGGTTTAGAGTGGAGTGGCAGTAGCGGGTCATGGAGTGTCATAGAGTGGAGTGTCATAGAATGGAGTTGAGTGGCCTAGAAAAGAGTAGAGTGGGGTGGCGTAGAGTGGAGTAGAGTGTCTTAGTGTGGAGTGTCATACAGTGGAGTGTTGTAGAGTGGAATGTACTAGAGTGGAATGTCATAGAGTGGACATGCGTAGAGTATTGTGGCTTATAGTGGATCAGAGTGGAGTGCTGTGGAGTGGAATCGAGTGTCATAGAGTGGAGTGTCGTAGAGCTGGGTGGAGAAGAGTATCATAGATTGGAGTGGAGGGTCGTAGAGTGGAGTGTCATAGTGTGGAGTGATGTGGGAGAGAATGGAATGTTGTATAGTGGAGTGTCATAGAGTGGAGTGGCATAGATAGGAGTGGCTTAGCGTAGAGTGGATTAAAGTGTCCTATAGAGGAGTAAAGTGTCATAGAGTGGAGTAGAGTAGAGTGGCATGGATTGACGTAAAGTGGCATAAAGTGGAGTGGTGTACAGTGTCATTAAATGTCTTGGAGTGGAGTGGCATAGAGTAGAGTGGCATAGTGTGGCATAGAGTGGAGGGTCATAGAATGGAGGGTCATGGAGTGAGGGTTGTAGAGTGAAGGGACATAGAATTCTGGGGTGTAGAGCGGCAGGGTGTAAAGTATTGTAGAGTAGAGGGCGTAGAGTGGAGTAGAATGTCGTAAAGTGGAGTATCATAGAGTGTCATAGAGGGTCATAGAGTAGTATTGTAGAGTGGACTGGCATGGCATGAGATAGAATGGTGTGTCGTAGAATGAAGTGTCATAGACTTGAGTGCTATGGAGCAGAGTGGTGTAGAGTCGAATGGCATAAAGGAGAGTGGTGTAGAATGGAGTAGAACAGAGTGGAGTGGATGCGTAGAGTGGAGTAAAGCATTGAAGAGTTAAATAGAGTAGAGTGTCACAGAATGGAATAGAGTGGAGAAGAATAGAGTAGCATAGAGTGTTGTAAATTTGCATGGAGTGGTGTAGAGTGACATTGAGTAGACTAGAGTGGCATAGAGAAGAGTTCAGTTGAGTGGCATAGAGTGGCATGGAGTGGTGTAGAGTGGTGTGCAGTGAGTGTCGTAGCGTGGCGTTGAGTGGAGGGTCATAGAGTAGAGAGGTGTAAAGTGGAGTAAAGTAGCATAAAGTTGAGTGGCATAGCATAGAGTGGAGTAAAGTGTCAGAGTGGACTGTTGTAGAATGGAATACAGTGGAGTGGATTGGCACAGAGTGGCATAAAATATCGTAGAATGGAGTGTCGTAGAGTGGAGTGGCATAGAGTGGAGTGACGATTGAGTAGAGTGGCATAGATTGACTTAGTGTTATATCGTAAAGAGTGGCGTATAGTGGTGTAGAGCATTGTAGGGTTTAGTGCTGTAAAGTGACATACAGTGTAGTAGAGTGTAGTAGAGTGGAGCAGGGTGGAGTGGAGTAGAGTGGCATTGAGTAGAGTGATGTAGAGTGGAGGGGCATAGAGTGGAGTACCGCAGAATAACATAGAGTGTAGTAAAGTGTTGTAGAATGGAGTAGAGTGGAGATGTGTAGCGTGGAGTGTTGTGGAGTAAAGTGGCATGGAGTGTAATAGAATGGAGTGGCATTGAGTGTTGTAGAGTGACTTAAGTGTCATAGAGTGTTGAAGAGTGTTGTAGAGTTGAGTGTCATAGGGTGGAGTGTTAGAGAGTGGAGTTTTGTAGACTGGTGTGTCATAGAGTGGATGGGCATAGATAGGATTAGAGTGGCCTAGAGTGCAGTAGCATAGATTGTCATAGAGTGGAGTGGTGTAGCTTGTTGGAGAGTGTTGTAGAGTAGACTGGTATAGAGTAGTGTGGAATACAGTGTCGTAGAGTGGAGTAGAATATATGGAGCAATATGATGTATTGTAGAGTGAAGTGTCATAGATTAGAGTGGCTCAGAGCAGCATAGAGTAGAGTAGAGTGGCGTAAAGAACAGTGGAGTAGACTGTCTTAAGTGGCATAGAGTGTCACAGTGTGGCATAGAGTGGAGAGACTTACAGTATTGTGGAGTGGAGGGACAGAGTGTATTAGAGTGAGTGGCAAAGAGTGGAATATGCATGGTGTGGTAGTGCACTGCTGTTACAGGCAATACATTTTCAATTGAAATGACCATTATATTTGCACAATCATACAGTTTTACTGATAACTCCATACAGTGCATAAAAAATAATGTGTGGAAATGGTATCTTCTAATGTATTGATTTATTTCGATCATATTAAAATATTTGTTTCTACACACTTCCGTATTACAAAAAAAGTCCTTCATTTGTGCTCTCCTAATACTGATATATTCTGAATTATTTCCACAGTTAATTTCCAGACACTTACATTTTGTTACGTGCTAGAAAAAAACCTTTCCTTTCACACCACCAAATTGTCAGGTAAATCCTCTCCCTTTGAAGAAAGAGAAAGAAAAGTAAACAATAGCTCCGTCAGAAGTCAGAGCCTGACATTTGACCTCTGCCTTTGAATACACAGCAAATGTAACAAGAACAAAATTTAAACACCTGTTTATGGAGGAATACAGTAAACAGACTATGTGGCACGGTAGGGACAAAGGCATGCTTGACAGCCTAAAACAAATAAAGCCAGCAAATAGAAAGCAAGCAAATGTGAGTTACAAACCACATTGTCAATGGTAAGTAATGGATAGAATGCACTCTTAGATCAGCTTTCAGAATGTCCACAAGTAGTCTCTATCAACAACGCAAGCTGCCTGGTAGCATTGACATAAAAACAAAGAATGGTTTGACCTAAAAACAAAGAATGGTTGACGCAAAGTCAATAACTGGCATTGAAGCTACTAAGAAAGGTAGAGCTTTATTAGAATCCACTGCAATATAGTCTCTAATAAGTTATGAGTTAGAAATGTTCTATAAATAGAGCCAGTAAATAGTTTAGCCATCATGCCAGTCATTTTTCATACAGGTGATCAATTGAAGTTATTAATTGTTTATAATTACAAATATATATTCGGATAATTGAACACAAAAACATGTTTGACCTTCATTACCATAATTATCTATAAAACATTATGCTTATCACACTCATTAATGATTTACTATGTCAAGGAAAACAGGAGGTACTTTTGTAAAACAGTATTATGAGAGATTGTACTTGAGTAAAATGTGCCCAAGTAGAAAGAACTGATATTTTTAGAAATAAATCAACGATGGGACTAATAATTGCTCTGGTAAGGTCAGTGCATAGCTGCCAGATTGTGGCACTGAAGACAATTTCACATTTAAAAAAAACATGTCTCATGAAATAAATGAATACATTATGAACTGAGAGGGTTTATACGGTTCAGTTAATTTATGCAGTCACCATGCTTTGCTTTGAATTATACTTTATCATCAGTGATGGCATTGGCGATGGACATCTGAAAAGCCTCTGCCCCACTCCATCCATACCCTCTCCCTTCCTGCCACTCCCCTACACACACTTATACTCTCCAGTCAATACATTGCTTTTAGGGGAAGCCATGGGGTGTTACGACCAGAGCGGCTGACTATGGAACTGGAAAACCAGCAGCCAGATTAACGAAGATGCCAGGCAATGCAGCACAGCACTTAATGTTCTGTGCAGAGCAGTGGCAGCTTCTCTCAAATTAAAGTGGTGGGGAAAACAAAAAATCTGAAAAGTGTACTTACCCTCCAGCTGCTGCCTCTGTGCTCTGCTCCTGTCCTGGCAGTCCATGGGCCAGTGCAGTGGCTCCCAGGCTCTAGTGAACTCCCCTTCACCAATCCAGGCGTTGATCTCATGCTGGTAATACTATTATCCAGCATGAGAGAAGTGCCAGGATTGGTTGGAGTGGGCTGGTTTGGCGCTCACTCAGGGAATGGGAGCCTAAGCCTGTTCTCCACCTGGCTGTGCAACACAGCTTGTGTTGAAGAGATCTAAGTGTGCATGCCGAGCTGGCCTTCATAAGACAGACAGCCAAACTGACATGCGCACCTGCAGTGCCCACCACTCCTCCTCCCTTCTGCAGCTGCTGTCCGTCACAGAGCAATTTATTATCATTTTATTTCTGATGTTTGACTTTGCTCATGTTTGACCTTACTGTGCTCTCAGCAGTGGGTCGATGCTCCTCTGCTCTAATGGAGGAGTGCCACTGGTGCAGAGTTGTGTGACAAGGAGAGAGCAGGAGAGTGACATATATACAGAGATATCGCACTCTCCTCTCGCGTCCCTAGCACTGGCGTGCAATCAGGCAGCCATGCACCATGCACACACTTTTGAAAAAAAATATTTTTATTGGCATTTCAACAAGCATAAGAACAAATACAATATACCAGGACACATTTCTGGGATAGTACATCAGATTTCAGTGACAGTCATAGCATTAGCAATATATTAGGACACCTTGAGTACTTGCACACAGTAGATCCCATCAAATACCAGCATTATAAGTGACAAAATGCCAACATAGCCATGGACACACTTCTGCATCATGGTGCAAGGGTGTCTGCGTGAGTCTAACATAAGGTTTGTACAGGTACCCTTCCATTACAAAATACAATGTTGAGACTAACTTTTATACTTTTCGTATTTTTTATGTGTGCTGTACAGCACAGCACACAAGCAAAGCAGGAAAAGAAAGAAGAAATAAAAGTATTTCTCATTTTGACTCCTGCTTTGATTTGGCACTGTATTTTAGTGCAAACCCCTGTATACTATTGATGGTGGATACGGTTTTGTCATCAAAAAACATAAGGGGTAGCATGGGAATGCCTATGTACTACCCATGTAACGGCCCTCTGGTGCAGAGTAATGCATTGCAGAGCGTTCCCTTTTTTAAGGCAACTTTCCAGAGCACAAGTTGTGCTCTGGAAAGTAAATCTAACAAAAAAAATTCTGTGCTAGCCAGTTTCACTTTTGTGATGCAAACCCAGCGCAAAAGGTTTGGAAATCTGTCCCATAATCTCCCAATGCCTAAAAAATGAAGGTGACCTTACGTAAAGTAAATAGTGCTCATGTATAGCACTTCAATAACTTTGGGTCGAGTTCACACTATATAAATCTGCAAGAAAAACACTTCTCTCATTCCCAATGTTGAGTGTGGGGAAGGTCCAGAGAAAATTTACCAACTATATTGATTTGACCCTGTAAACTACTGCTTTTCAGGTAGTCCTTCCCCCTACCAGTTCTGACCAGTAATCCTGCGACCCTTTGCATCATGTTGCTGAGCTGCCAGCAGCACTTTATGCCCATGCATTCAAGTGACCTGTAGTGTTCAAGCACATTGTATTCATAGCCCACAGAAGGTGAGTCAGGTCATCACCCAGAAAGGAAATATGGCAACTCTACTGAGCTAACTTCATGACAGTCAGCAATGCTGAGGAAGGCTGTACAGCTTTCAATTTAGTGACATTGCTTGTCTCACTGTCAGTACCCTGTGAGGCAGATGACGTCAGGTCATTATGCTGTGATGAGTTCTATAATCAGTGGAGTTGAAACTAGGGGTGCAGATGGTGCTGCACTAAATTGGAGTCTGAAAAATAAAGGGGCCTTTCATTTGTTTCCTAGCAGCATTGATTGTGTTTTCAAAGACAAACTGTCACTCATCCCCTTTGCCTTTAGTAGGATTATGATATTGACCGGGACACCCACTCTTGAAATTGTTTCACCACTGTAGTGGACTATACACACACATTGAGCCATCTGACTGTGGGGAAGCTTTATTTCCACGACTTCCCTGGGCAGCTTGTCTGCATTCCTGCTCATCTTCATCTCCTCCTTTTCAAACAACAATAGCTCCAATGTTCTGTGTTCCATATTCCCTTTACAGAATATTAGCTCAACCATCTAGAGTGCAGATATGCAGAACCTTGACATAGCACAGAACATGACATATGTTCTTATTTACAATAACCTTTAAGAAAACGAAATAAAATAATAACAATAAAAAAATACCAAAAATGTTTCGCAACATTCTATCTACAAACTTACAAATCTATGCATGTGAGATTAAGCTTTACACACAAACTCCTACTTCTCAGGAAACTTAATTTCTCTTTCCCTTCTGTCATGCCCATATGAGTAGATTCTTCAATTTCTCTTTTCCTTCTACCACACTATTGTACATCCATATCAGGAGATTCCTCATTTTCTTTTATACCCCTCTTTCTTTTTTTATTCATATCTAATCCACCAGCTTGTTCCTCACACACAGTCTCCACATCAATCGTTCACTTTTACCAATCTACTTTTACACCATCTAGATCCATCACGCAACTCAACATAATTTCTTCCTACTTTTTTGTCAACATTTGGCTCTGAAAATACTGATCTATCTTTTCTTATACATCTTGGCAATTCAATTCTGGCCTTTTGACTACATAAACATTCAAAATCCTTACCTCTACTCTCATCAAAATACTTTTTATACACAGATTATTTTTTTGCTAACTTTCTTCTGCACTTCCTTCACATTAACCTCCATATTTCCTGCCTTGTAATCAAATGCAATAGCCTATTTTCATTTCCTTTTCCTAAGTAATTCAAATGGAGATAAAGCCTAGGTACAATGTATACTGGTTCTGTATGCCCACAACATCTTGTTAACGTGATCAATAACATTTCTTCCATTGGCTGCTGCCAACTGAATGCTTTCTTCACAATCCTATTCATCCTCTCTACCAGACCATTGGCCCTGGGATTTTAGACTTCAGTTTTACAATGGTGAATGTTTCTGTGGCAAAAACAGGTTTCCACATCCTGAGAACAAAACTGTGGATCATTTTCTGACACTATTTCATCTGGATAACCTTCCCTAATGAAATATTTCCCCATAATTTGTATAACATTTTTGCTAACCACGTCCCCATAAATTCAATCTCAAACCATTTAGAATAATAGTTTACCTTCACTACTACAAATCTGTTACGATGTTCCATAATGTCTAAAGGACCCATTTTATCTATGGCAACCTTCAAACACAGACTGGCAAGCTAACTAATCGGTTGCAGCAGTTGTGTGTTTGTTTTAAAAAATTTGCACCTGATTTAGATCTTGGCGGAGGGGAACACTCTCTCACAGATGTGATGGAAATACCATCCGCCGTATTACGATCCCATTATGTCCTATGGAAATCGTAATACGATGGGGGGAATAACAGTCAGTAAGAGTATTCCATCCGCCAAGATCCATATCAGGCCTTTTGTCACCATTTCCACACAGTGCACATTTTGAAACCAGTTCTGCCACATTCTAGTTCATGCCTGACCACAAGAAAAATTCTCTCAAACTTCTCTTAGTCTTAGTCCTTCCTAGATGACCCTGGTGGGCACATTCCACAATTGTTTTCCTCAATATTACACGAGGAACAAGGTTGCCACCTCTTTTCACATCCCAGTCATCCACACTCAATTTATTCTTAACTTGTACATACCCCTTCATTTACATCGTCAGATGATCAACCCTCTTTAATACACTTAGCCAAATTCAGCAAACTCATCATCTTTCTTAACAGCATCTAACCATACTTTGGTGGTGATGGATTCTTCATCAAATATTCTATCTCTGCAACCCAACTAAACTCCATCAAATCATCACCATAAATGTACGGTGCCTCCACAACTACTTTGTTCCTGGTTAGAGCATCAGTTAAAACATTTTTTAACCTGGAACATATTCCATTCTTGTCAATCAGTCGAAAATCTTTATTCGGCTACTAAAAACCATAAAAGCACACATTTGACACATATATAAACATAAAACTACATTATCACACCAAAGTTGAAAACAGAGAAATATTCAGTTACGAAAATTCATTAAAAACAGATACAAAATTCATAGCCAAGGCATATAGCATAAAATCATCATATTCTCCAGGCAACATCTTCCTAATCCTAACAGATCCAGTAAAAAAGCTTGGTACATTAAAGCAGATAAAAGGGCGTGCTAACATTTGTGACTTTAAATGGTCTAACTAAAAGGTTGCTCCCTAAATAAATGTTACAAAAACTACAGTGCCCCCATAGGAGACCATGTTACTAACAAAAACATTTCTTCACAATAGCAAGCAGCATGGGTATATAATCAATCAGAAAACTTACTTTATTATTATATATACAAGTAATACAGATCTAAATTACATAAAAATCACATCAAAGGAAGCCCCTATCAAAACACCCCAAAATAGAAGGACAGAAAAAAGTGCAGAAATCAAGTGCTCGTGATCAGAAAAGGAAACAGGAGATAATAAATCTCACAACAATCTATATACCATACACTAAAAAACAGCCTGTTGGTTAATCTTCTTCTGCATTGAACCAATCTTAAGTTCAAAAGGTATTAAATTCCTATTTTAGTCCTTCATCAACACTATAAAGAGTAACTAAATTTAGGCTGGAGCATTGTCGTCGATGTTTCGACCCCCTTTCGCTCTTGGGCCCATTCTAAGCTCCTTAACTGGCCTTCTTTAGGACTAACCGATAGGAATCCCTAGAAATATCCAAAAGTAATCAATAAATCCAACTCGACATCACACCACCATGCTGCAACCAATCACCATACATATTTACCCATTATTTCAAATCGAATCATGTAACCTCAATCTTTTTCAAAGTTACTTTGAATCAAACCAAATCTAGAAATCCAATCAAACAGCATCTCAATTAAGCATGTTATCAACCCCTTGCACAAAGTAACCTACAGCAATATGTATGCCTCAGATTCTTACCCATCATTTGTAAGCATACCTTTTTGCTCATTGAATAATAATCACACGAAGTACATCCCATGTGTCACTCCTTCAATATTAGTTTTCTCCTTCAAAACAACAAAATAAACTAATTGACTAAATTTTACTTGCCACCAAATAAGGTCCCATCTCCTCTTATGGGTCTCACAAAAGCCAAACCACATCTAAATTCACTATTCATTCCTGCCCATTCAATAAACTATAAACCTCAAATACATTGCCTTTTACTCCCTCAACAACCAGATTACCTCTTGACCATTACTATCCTTATCGTATCTTTTCACACCGCCGCTTTTCAAACAAAAGACACGGCGTATGGAAGACCGCACTATTATAATCTATATCAGCGCATCTTATTTCCAGCATCTACCGGTATTTTAAAAATAGCAAACATACTACTTTCGGCAAAAGGAATCGCTCCACCTTCGAGGACATTAAAGCACTGCATTAGCTCAAATATGTTACATTCACTTGGAATATAAACTAACATACCGGTCACTAGATCAATCCCAACAAACATCAATATTCCTGATTCCTTATGTGTGATTACCTCCGGACCATTACTGTCCTCTTCGTATTTTTTCACAGGGCCTCTTTCCCTGAGCTAAAGACGTGGCGTGCAAAAGAACGCGCTTTTATACTCTACATCAGCTCGTCCAATTTCCAGTGTTTAAAGGCATTTCAAGAATGTCAAACACACTGCCTTCGTCAGTTTCGCCTGTCTCCAGCACCCGTTCGGGAAAGACGGCAGACAAAGGGAATCAATCTTACAGCACATTTAGAAAATACCACAAATGTGCTGTGCTCGTTCAAATACGTTATACTCACTTCAAATACACAACATAAGTCTGGTCATTAAATCAATCCCAGCAAACATTGACAATTCAAAATCCTTATGTCAATTCCATAGTACTGCTCCCTCAGTACAGTAATTATCAAGTAATGGATTTCTCACCAGTAAAGAAATCTTCATCTCCAAATCAAAAAAGCACAGTATCACCAAGTTTAAAATTAAATCAAAGGACTAAAAGAAAAATTAGGGCTATCACATAAATTCTAAAACCCTAATTCTGAATTTCTCTATGTTAGTCATATTCATGCCCAACTCTCTAACCAATTGTATTTATAAACTTGTGTTACTCTCAGTCAACCATTAACCAAGCTAGCTGTCTTCCTGGCTATTTCCTCATATTCATTAAGGCCCTCACTGACCGAGTCCAAAAGATGGATCCACTTACATTCTCTCAAATTCAAGACATTTGTCATATTGCCCCCTCGTTGATTAAGGACGATCTTATCAATCACCAGCCATCTTAAGAAGTCCACTGGATGATTCAATGCAGTAAAATGATCCACCAAAGGTGCACCTTGTGTTTTACATCTGATATGGCTACAGTGTTGCAGAATCTGTACCTTAACTTTCTGTTTAGTCTGCCCAACATATATCAGATCACGTGGACATTTGATGGCATAGATTACATTCAGACTATTACAGTTCGTATGTTCTTTGAATGTCACAGAAACATTTTTATACTGAAATGTTTTCATCTCCAAACATAGTGTGCATGTTTAGCATGATCCACAATTAAAATGGCCCACAATTTTCGGTAAGTTTAACATTGATGCCAACAAGTGTTTATTGGGTTCCACTAGCATAGAACTCACCACCCAGTCTTTGATGTTCTTACCCCTCTTGAAAGCATGCATAGGGGGATCATATATTGTTGGTTGATAACTTTTCTTATTTCTGTACTTCTAGTACAGTATGTTGTAACACAAATCAGTCTGTTATTGCCACTGTCTGTTTGTACCCTAGGTTCCAGGAGATTCTCCCGATGACAAAACCAAGCTCTTTTACGCGCCTTTCTAACTATACTTTCCGAGTACCCACGTGTTACTAACCGATTCACCAAATCTTCAGATTCTGTGAAGTAGTCTTGTTTACGAGAACAGTTCCTCCGAATACAAAGAAATTGTCCATAGGGTAGATTATCCCTCAGATTACGAGGATGATGGCTAGAATATTGTAGCAATTTATCTTTCTCACTCTCTTTCCTACAGAGAGTAATATATAATCGATGTTCATGTACCTTAATAGTTAGATCCAAAAAATGTATCTCAGAGGAACTATGTTGTATAGTAAATTGAATATCCTCCGATCTATCATTTAACCATTTATTAAATTCCAACAGCTCTTCCTGTGAACCTGTCCAAATCATAATCACATCATCAATATATCATTTCCACATAGTTACATGGGCAAAGTATGGTAATGTTTCATCAAAGATATAACGTTGTTCAAAAGTATCTATATGTAAAATTGCTACATCCAGTGCAAAGGTGGCACCCATGGCAACTCCTTTCGTTTGAATGTAAAAATTACCCTGAAAATAGGAAAAGTAATTGCTATTTCTAACAGATCAACTATAAAACTTGTGGGTACTTGCATGGGTTTTAATCTCCTATCAAGTGCTTCTCTAATCACCTGTAAAGTCTGTCCTTGAGGGATATTCCTGTATAATGAAACAATATCTATAAATAAAGCCTAAATAAATATCCTAAATAAAGGCAGAGTGTCTGACACCGTAACGCTCTATAGTGATCACAAAAGAAAATAAAGTGAGCAGCATTTTGTGAAGATAAATCATCACACAAGGAAGGAGCTCTCTCTTCCACCTTGTGTTTATGCTGGGGGAACCGCCCAGGACCACGGTAAAAGGTTAAATCTGAATCTAGTCAGCAGAGATCGATGATGAGACAGCGTGATAATAATCAAATAGGGCTCCACCAAGGGACCAGTTTTCAACATGAGATGGGACCAAACTGTAGGTATAATAAGTAACTCCACCTCCCTTTCAGGGCCCATCATGCGAGCAAAGTGCTTCTTCACCCAAATCAGGTACCTCCTTTTAATAGGAGATGGGTGCTCAAATAAGTCAGGGTGACCCAGTTTGCGCATAACATCCTTAATATATTTAATCCATGGTATGTGTAACACCCTGTAAAGGCAGAGAATCTTTTATAATTGTCCTGTTTGAGGTCTAACACTGGGTTGCACCATACCCTGATCCCCCGAGCAACGGTGCAAGAGCCAGTTGATCGCAAATATTCCCTAACTCCATCTCCTCATGCATAATATATGTAGGTACTGACTGTCGATTTTCTTAAGAATTTATTTTCCACAATCTGAATATACTTCATATTCTTGAAGCCACAGATGTCACTACCATAACTGGCAATTGGGATACATTTACCATGGAATACTTTAATGAGTGCCTGTATCGGTTTAGCCCCAAGTCTTTTAGCAACATCGAAATTTGCAACTGCAACTCTCAAAAATACATTCCTTTTTGTTTTCATTTGTGGGCCCCACAAGCCTCTTTCATCAAAAAGGACCCCTAAATATGAAAAGGGAGGGACCCTGACCAATTCTTTACCCCCCTCCAAAGCATTTTTTCTGGAGTTTCCTAGAGCCAACAACCATAGCGTGTGATTTAAAATAGCTGGTACTCAAATCAAGCGTTCTCATAAAGGTCACGAATGAATCAACCAACTGTTGCAGACCTACCGTGGTCCTAGAGATTAGAAAACCGTCATCCACATAGAGAAGGGCGGGGACTAACTCAAACCAGCCCTAAAGATATCTTTGCAGGCTCCACATAATTCAGAGCCCAAATTGTTAATGTATAAAACAAATAAAAATGACGCCAGGCTAAAACCTTCCCTGACCCCCCTGTAAAGACTCATGGACTCTGACAGATTCCCTTCCTGATCATACCTTATCGAGGCAGCGAGATCCAGATGTAAATCACATAAGAAGTTCACTATATTTTGATCCATCCCAAGGTTAACCAATATCTTCCAAAAATTTGATCTATTCACATGGTCAAACGCAGAGGTGAGATCCATGAATGCCATATGCAATGAACCCTTCTTTGCCACCATCTATGACCCAATAATCAATTGCAGGTTCAAACATTGATCCAAAGAACCTTTGCCAGGCCTGAATCCATATTGAAGACCGGAAATCACTTTATTCTGCTCAGATCACTCCACTAACCTAGATAGAATAGCTTTCCCTATGGCATTAATGGTTGTGTCTATAGGGAAAACAGGACTGTAGCATTTTGGGTCTGATCTTGATCCCTGTTTAAATATGGGAGCAATATTAGCCTTGGACGATGACTGTGGGATACCTTTTCTGCAGGCAGTGTTACTGACATGAGTTAAGATTTGTGCCCAGGCTTGTGGTTCAGATTTATATAAATTAGCAGGCACGCCATTGGGGCCTGGTGCCTTCCCATTGGGCAGTGTTCACCCTGATCCACAGTCCGTGTCTTATCCACTAAATTATCATACATACTCTGGAAGTGTGATACCCAGATGTCTGGGGCAATGATACATTCCATTGTCCATTTCTATATTTTTTAAAAAGAGGCCTATTAAACACCTCCCAAAAATTTGCACTTTTGTTCAATACACTAACCTGCTAAAGATCATCACAAGTTCTCTTTTTTGATATCAGATTTCCTAGCAGACATGGTTTATTTGAATAATTTCCTCCTCTTTGCTATCTTGTTTCTGTCCCTAGGGATCTGGCTCAACGCCTTCATCAGTCCCTGATGGGCTCACGAGCAGATTAGCCCTCTTACCCACAGATGAGCTAAGATCTTTAGCCACCTGCCCTCAGAGCCGTTGAAACGGAATTAGAACCTCCTCATCAAGCCGATCTGTTCCTAGAGTAGTCAGATTCACAAATTCTTTAGAGATTGGTAACAAAGTGGTCTGGTATAATTTGATCCCATTTTATGCATCGGCCCTGATCTTTAGTAGCTATCTCCCTGCCTCCATCTCCCACACAGGTCTAGAAGTGTCTGAGTTGGTGAGGTCAGAGAGCCAGTTTATATACCCAAAAATACTTTTGAAGTGGGCGAGATTTCAAAGAGTGGTTTTGAAGTGCACAAATTCCCCTTTCAGTGCAGTCCTGCCTGCCAGGGTCTCAGTTGGGGGTTTGGCAGTCCATTGTGTAAGGCCACTAGCCTTTGAAATGTAAGTGTCAGGCCCTCCACCCTTCCAGCCCAGGAAGACCCATTCAATATGCAGATAAGTGCAAGTGTGATTGAGTGTCCTGTGTTTGTGGTTGTCTGGGTGAAATGCACAAAGGAGCTGTCAACAAGCCCAGCCCAGAGGTTGATTGGAGACAGACTGTAAGGCACAGATCGTTGTTAAGTGCAGAGAAATGCCCACTTTCTAAAAGTGGCATTTCTAAAATAGTAACATAAAATCCAACCTCACCAATAAGCGGTATTTCCTATTACCATTCTGACCATAGTAAATATGACCTGGTTACCCCTTTTAGATTAGAATCTACCACATAAAAAGTATATGAGGGCAGACCTAACACTAGTCTATAAAGGGATCAGGCCTCACAGTAGTGGGAAACGATTGTAGGAGTTTTTCACTACCAGGACATATACAGCACATGTGTATATGTCCTGCCATTTACCTACATAGCACCCTGCCCTATGGGTTACCTAGGGCCTACCCTAGAAGTGACTCATATGTAGAAAAGGGGGAGTTTAAGGCTTGGAAAGTACTTTTAACTGCCAAGTCGAAGTGGCAGTGAAACTGCACACACAGGCCTTGCAATGGCAGGCCTGAGACATGGTTAAGGGGCTACTTAGATGGGTGGTACAATCACTGCTGCAGGCCCACTAGTAGCATTTTGTTTACAGGCCGTGGGCACATGTAGTGCACTTTACTAGGGACTTTTAAGTAGATCAAATATGCCAACGGGGGATGAACCAACATTACCATTTTAAGGGAGAGAGCATATGCACTTTAGCACTGGTTAGCAGTGTTAAAGTGTACATAGTCCTAAAACCAGCAAAAACAGTGTCAGAAAAGTGGAGGGAGGCAGGCACAAAAACTGGGGGATGACCACTCTAAGAATGTCAGGTCTAATGTAGGGGAACAATGGATAAGCTACTGGCTCTGCCATGATTCAAAGGTATGAAGGCAACACAAAAGGGTAGAGAACCCATACATAAAAAACAAATTGTCTGCATCCTACGTTTTCTGCAAAGCTACGACCTGGGGGCCACCTATAAAATGTATCCACCTCTCATCATCTTTATTGTTATTAAGCCTGACTATATTCCAGCAGCCTACTTTAATCAAAGCACCTTGGTTAATTTCACCCTCTGCCTGACCACAAACCTTCCCAACCACACTACATTCCTCTGTCTGAGTCAACCCATCAGAGCTTGAAACAAGTGAGTCAATACAGTCCAGACCTCTCTAGGATTGAGATAACCAATGAGACAAGGGTAACTAGTGCCCTACTGTCTCTGCCATGATTCAAAGGTATGAAGGCAACACAAAAGGGTAGAGAACCCATACATAAAAAACGAATTGTCTGCATCCTACGTTTTCTGCAAAGCTACGACCTGGGGGCCACCTATAAAATGTATCCACCTCTCATCATCTTTATTGTTATTAAGCCTGACTATATTCCAGCAGCCTACTTTAATCAAAGCACCTTGGTTAATTTCACCCTCTGCCTGACCACAAACCTTCCCAACCACACTACATTCCTCTGTCTGAGTCAACCCATCAGAGCTTGAAACTAGTGAGTCAATACAGTCCAGACCTCTCTAGGATTGAACCTGTTGGCTCTAGAGATCGGCGTTGGCATGTTCCTTCTCACCTCCTGCCTCCGACTATTTGATGTAAGCCTCGCATCCCTAGACACGGAACTACTGGGGGTGGTAAAAGTATCCCAAGGGGAGAACCCTAAAACCCGCGGCAGGTCCATCACAACCATGCTTGTATTGTAAAACACTCTTAGTAGAATCCTAGTGTCTGAAGTTTAAAACAACACTGTCCCCCTTGAGATCTCTTTACCTTGTCTCCATCCAACCCACTCTTCTAGCCATTATTAAGTGTGAGGATGCTTTCTGTCCTTGCCCCATGTAATTATTACACTAATGCCTCGCCTTGCACATTAGTTCAGGAGTGGATTTAACCTCCCTACCTTTTAATGGTGTAACAGCCTCCAAGATAACAACTAAGGGTGTTGACCTAGGCGGAAGATGCAGCTTAATTGTGTTACCAGATGGGCCATTCTTTTTAGCAATAACTTGTGTTCTGGGTAGCTGATGAACCCTGTGGTCCGGGAAGGTTGACTCACCTAGATGCTTTGAGTTACGGGGTATAAGGCCGCGGTCACCCACCAGAGCTTCATTTCATGACTCTAAATTTTAATGAGCTTTTATGGCTGTTCCCTCCACCCCACCAGCATTTCCCAACTCAGCAGAGCAAGTGTCAAGTAAGCCCAATCCAGATTGACTTGGGTGCACTAGGGAGACACCAATATCTTTGCTAGCACCCAGCACACTCCACTCACTAGAAAACAACTGAGCGCCCTCACCGCCCACTACCAAGGCGTTCATATTAGTCACGAGGAATGAATGGTGCTCAACATTGCATATAAGCCCTCCATGGACCCTGAGAAGATTTTAACAATATCATCACAGAGGGTTTTAAGCAGAGGCTCCAAGATAGATTTTAGTTGCAACTTAACAACATTTACCTCCACTAAGGAAGAAGCGGTTGAAGTCAATCCACTGTCTGAGCCTGTATCCATTTTAGGCAGCAAAGTAGTCGGGAGCTAGCAGTGAGAAAGCCCTTCGATTTCACAGCCTTCCTCCCTTTCTCCTGGCCCCCATTTATCTCGCCGCCTTTATGAATTCCACCTCTCAACTCAGCCTCTGCTGGGGTTTGCATGGGAGTCAGTCCAGGTCCCTCAGTGTCAATCATCACTGGGTTACTACCCTCCTCAATAGAGAGTGATTCAAGGCCTGCTTCCTCAGTTCTAACATCACTACGGAAGGCCAACGGGCTGGGGTTCTTTAAATAGTTATTGCCATCACAGCCTAACCTTTGTTCAGCATGTTGAATTTCCTCAGTCAAAGCCCCCACAGCCGAGGTTAGATAAGATATAATAGATGAATGCTTACATGGATTTCTTGAAAGGTCTAAGTCAGTATACTGGGAGCTTGTTGACTTTCTCTTACCCACCTCACTGTCCACGATGCAAAATTAAGGGAGGTGGGGTGCAAGATGGTGCCCCACCTTTGGCCTGGGCTTTGCTCGGGCATGGCCCTTGTGCATCCTGTGCTCTGTCCCAGCAGCACTATGTAGTACATTGTCAAAGTCCTGCCCCCACAGGGAATGTCAGCGCCTCTTGCCACTAAGGAGCCTGGGACTTACAGTCCCTCACAACAGCAAGCAGAGAAGTGTCTGGCGCAGCGTTAAGCAGGGCAGCGCTATATAGTGCAATGCCAAAGTCTTGTCACCACAGGGAATATCGGCGCCTCCTGGTGCTAGGGAGCCTGAGGCTTACAGTCCCCCACAACAACAAACAGAGAAGTGTTCCATTCTTGTAAATTTTTAAAACCTTCTTGCAATTCCAGGTAACATTATGCCAGTACCTTTTGTCGAAAATACATTTATTAACAGCTTATAGTCAGTTCCGATCACAAAAGGTATCCCCCCAAAAATAAGTTCTAAAGTGTTTGGTGGCCCAAAAAACAGCTAGGGCCTCTCTTTCAATTACTGAGTAACACTGTTCTATTTCCAGTAGCGCACATGAGGCATGTGCTGTTACAACTACTTCCTCCTTTCTGAATTTGTGTCAGAGCTGCTCCTAAACCGCATGCACTGGCATCAGTGGACAGCAGAGTCTTGCAAGACATATCAAAACTACCTAAATGAGGTGCATTTGCAGTCTCCAATTCGATGTTGTCAAATTTATTTTTTACAAATTTGGCACCATTCAAATTTTCTTGATTTTTTGAGTAAACTTCTCATTGAATTGGTCTTGTCCACAAAAGTTTTTACAATTTTGACATATAATTTAATTACTCTAAAATGATTTCAAGTCATCATTTTTACTAGGTACCATGGTGTTAATAATACTATTTACCAAATTCTCACATGGTCTTACACCATTGACATCAATAGTGTTTCCTAAGTAAGTGACACTATCACCTTCAATTTGCATTTCTCCGCTTTCACTGTGAGACCACTGCTTCATAGCTTTTCCAAAACACTCTTTAGCTTGATATCTAGACCTTTCTCATTTTTCCACATATCACTATGTCATCTTGAAAATAACATACTCCCTTCATTTTCCAAACATTTTTTACATTAGTCTCTGAAAAACTGAAGCCGCAGAGGCTAACCTGAATGGTATATGCTTAAATCAGTATGCTCCAAAGGATGAAACAAAAGATGTTAAGTGTTTCGAATCGTTCTGCAATTCAGTCTTGTGGTAGGCAGATGACAGATCAATTGTTGAAAACCATTTGTTCTTTCCAATGGTGGCGATCTCATTAATGTTAGGCAATGGGTGTATACTGGCATTGTTCAAATTCCTCAAATCAATACACATTCTGATGAACTGATCTAGTTTATGCACTACAAAAATGGGCACCAACCGTAAACTCTGTGCTTTCTAAACGTTTGGTTGACAACCTCAATGTAATATAATTTGGTGTTTAAAACCTTTCTATTTCCCTAATCTCTCAGAAAATACATCTGGGAACATCTGTACTACACTTTCATCTTGCATGGTAGCCCCTACTAAACCCATCTGTTTCTTAGCACCAGAATGTAATAGCATTACCTTAGCGGTTTGATGAATAAGACCAAATAAGGGTCTCCCTTTCTTTGCAACATACCCTCTTCTTGAGAATTTTTTGTACCCGAATGCAATTTCATTGATAAATAACCCCCAAATTTCCAGACTTTCCCTGCTATGTGATTTAAATTTTACATCCGGTTTGTACAATTGCTTGCTCTTAAACGCTCCACATTTCCTAAAATCATCTTCTGAAATAATGGTATATCGAGCTCCAGAGTCTACCAACATATAGAAAGAATTACCCTCAATCTCGATAGCCCACTTAGGTCCCTTACCCCAGACGACTTTCCTTATCATAGTCAATAACTGACCACACTAATTGTTCTTCACATTCTTCATCTTCATCATCAATTATGCACAAAATCTGATCATCACACCCATCGTCACTCTCTGAATCATCATAAATTGTGTCATTCACCACCCCTACATATTCAGATGACATAATCTTGCATAAATATGAATAACAACAGATTTTTTTACATTTCATACATGTAACATTTCGTGCAGGACATTACTGATCAGTAGCTTAGTGATTCATACTGCCACATCTAATACATGAGCTTCTCTGCATCCCTTTGTTCCCCTTTAATTTTCGCTGTTGTTTTACTATGTTGCCCTTCTACTTCACCATGCCTTTGATCATGCTTCTTTGTCGCCCTTCACAGCATTTTCACCTTTTGTTTCATCTTTTGTTTTATCCTCATTCATAGTTTTGCCACATTTATTTGTTAATTCTTCACCTCTAGCAATATCGAGTGCTTCTACTAATGCAGGATTACGTGTGCTCCACAATTTTTTTTAATTGCAGGATTTGATATATGCATCATGAGTTGATCACGGATATCTTCTTCCTGATTACCTGTGAATGCACATTTCACAATTAATGTTCTCAAACCTGTTACAAACAAATCAATATTATGATCACTTGCCTGTGAACGAGAAAAAAAACTTATAACGCACTAAAATAACATTAGTCTTGTTACCAAAATGTAAGTCCAACTGTTTTATGGTCTTAGCATACAACAATAAATTAGCACCTTCTTCCTGCATAGGAATATCAGGAGGAGTGTGATAAATCCTTAACCTTTATTTGCCTGAAGAGTGTAATAACATGGCTTACTACCTATCATCACCAAATCTTTCATTGCCAACAGCCAAAGATTTTAACGATTTTTAAACCTTCCATCTTCTCCTCTCGTGGAGTCACAGGATCACCTGGATTAGCCAGAAACATTGGGGAAACAGATACATTATGTTACATTGTATACACTCAAAAACAATAATTTAAAATAAATAAACTTGTCACCATTGTCTCACTTACTTGGAACCAATGAGCAGCGTTCTACTCCAATAATACTGTGTTTTAAGTTGTATGCAATGAACTACATTCCAAAATGGTTGCCAATTCGCATATCCTTACAGTACTCGCAAGAGATGAAAAACTAATAAATGAACATGTGAAGGAAATCAATAACTTCATAGGAGGGTTTGAAAGTCAGAGCACCTCTAAAGCTGAGTACCAATATTATTTGTTACTCAATTCTCTGGCTAAGGCGGGAGCACTTAGCTCATTGCTATTCCTGAATGCAGTCTCCCGAAATGTTGGTCAAAATCAACTGAGGTGAGTGACGCAATACTACAGTTCCCACTCCCATGTGTGTAAGGAACAGTGTAGATTAACGCATTGCTGCATAATTGGCATGCACAACCAGGAACATGAATGGGCACATGCAGCCAGAAACGAAGCGATGCTTCATACATTGATGGGAAGCGTTACCTAGCACCCATGCAACCAGTACAATTCTTCCAATGCTGCTAGACTGCGTCACAAAACGTGCGTTCAGTTGCAAGAAACCCTGTGTGCTCCCTTCCCCTCTTCGCGTGGGAATGTGGTGCCTGAAGCGCTTCACAAAAACTCACAAGATGCCATGTGTAGCGGGTCACAAGCATCCAAATAAGTTGGTGCAGGCAGCCAACCGTACAAAAAAAACGGGGCCGTAGTGGTCTGCAAATTAGCTCCAGACTGTTCCAATTAAGCCAAAAGTAAAGTGCAGGTGCAGGACACCTGGGAGTAAAACAGTACCTGTGAGCTGATGCCCAAAGAAGTCTAATCCTTGAAGCTGAGACTTCAAATGAAACTTGATACCACAATTAATAATCCTCGAAGTGTGGGGTCCGTAAATGGGGTCATCCACTCGTCACCAATTTGTAGTGGACATTACACATCACACTGAGCCATCTGACTGCAGGTATAGAAAGCTTTATTTCTAGTCTCCAGTCCTGCTCAGCTTCAACTCCTCCTGTTCAAACATTAGCTCCCATGTTCTGCATTCCACATCCCCTTAACAGAACATCAGCTCAACCTTTCACAAGGCTGATATGCAGAACCTTGGCACAGCACAGAACATAAAAGCACCATTGGCTATAAGTCAAAGAAAGGTGCACTCTCCTTTGCTATATAATTTCAGAGAAGGCCCTGTCCTCCTCCATATAGTCGGAAATACACAACCCTCATTTCATAGGTGTTATCTGTTTTCTGCCAGCAAATAATTTGGATTGAGAAATGTTTGCCGCATTTAACAGTATCTCTGAGGAAGGCTTTTTTTACACTGAGATGGAGAATTATGTCAGGTAAAGGTGGAGAGCTCGATTTAAGCCTTAAGAACTTAATGGAGTATTGCTGATCAGTAGCCACATTTGGGATTTTTTAATGAGGACGCAGGCGGCCGTTTGACATAGTTTCTGTTGCCTAAAGAATGTTAACAGGTTACACAATACTACAGTTGTATCTGCAGATAGGCGGTACAACCGTATAAAGCTAACCTCAGCTGCAACAAGTAGTTCCAAAATTCCAGCTCATCCTGTTGCATACCCAAGCTCACTTAAAAGGTCTGTTTTTTCAAACTCTGAATAATCGACTGCTATTTATCACCATTTTTGTGAGAGGCGAGGGGCATTATGACCAACATGAATCACGGCTCCTCCTCACACTCAGCAGTCGGTACTGAATAGCATGTATCATTCGGTATTAAACTCCGGCAATAACCACTGCTAGTTATGCTCAGGTCAGGGATTACATTTAAAGTGTTTCTTGTTTTCCTAATAACTGTGGCACCATTCAAAGAATCAGCACAAAAGTTCCAAAAAAGTTAATCCACTTTGGGTTTAGCAGAATAATTTTATACAGATCAGTCAAAGAGGGACGAATGGAGGGAGCGAGAGCCAAAAGAAAGACTTTTCCCATTTTCACTGCACTAGGAGTCTTCACTCTTTGCTACAGAAAAAAACAGCGTGAAGTAAAACTTTACTCAAGAAGTGACTTTGCTTGGTTTTGCGTAAATGTGCAAATCAGTAGTTTCCAAGACATTAGCGATACAAAAAAAGTATCAGGTGGGGTTTGAAAGGTTAAAAAGTAAAAGATATCTGAACTACCAATTGACCAATAGTCTCTCAGGATTCACAAATCCCCACTGGGGTCCGTAAACTCCACAAACTAAACATTAGACAGTGGGAGTTGGATCTATGGCCTTCCAAAGATGCTCAGAGCCAAAGACCATTTACAGATGTGATCAGCCTCCTGGTTCAGGTTGGCACAGTGCCTGCCCATCGTACATACACTACAGCCAACAGACCATTGTGCACAGTCTTTGGGAATTTGCAGCACAGATTGGCTACCAGCAGCACGCTGGGGCTTCGTCCAACCCTTCATGCGCTGAAAGCCGTATGGGGCAAGTAATAAGTTGGATGTAATATATCATCAGCTTGCAAAACACTCCAACAACTACAGACTAAGAAACGTTATGGCTTGGACTGGCTATAACATTATAAAGTATGTTTAGGACACCTCTGAAATTCACTTCAGAACACAGTTAAAATGAAACTATGACTATAAAACAAGACCTAAAAACTTCAGAAATTCACCAGTTATGGTTAGCTCCCCAATCCATAACTCACTTAACGCACTTGGAAACCATAACTCGCACATACAATGCAATGCTTATACTCTCAAAATATACCAATACGTAAACATACCTAAAATTACATCAACTTTAGATAACAACACATTGTTACCAACACATGATGTTACAGTCATCTTTGTCTCTTTCATACTATTAATGGTAATGTGATGTGTAATCTCATCTGTAGAATTATTTATGCCATTTAGAATTGCACCTGTTTCATCAAGGGTGAGTTAATGAGCAGTGCATTTGGTGTACAATTTAAGATTTGCGTTGCTCTTCCAGTTGTTGCCTCGCGCATTTCTTAAGTGTGATGCTGTCCAACTTGGTCAACTCCCCATTTGCAAATTAATTACTACCTCATTTGAGGCTAGGGTAAGTTGTCAGTGCATTGCAACTGGAATTGCAGTCACAAACCACTGGTATTTCTCACTGAGATTCACAGTTAGCAGGTGACACCAATTTCACCTATCAACTCTTCGTGAGGGAATCACAAAATATATTTTGCGATTCAGAAGGTCATTTTCAAATCCAGAATGGGGTTTCATTCAGAGCAAGCAGTAAAATGGGGGAAGGGGAAAAACATGAATCACACAAGTTAAAGAAATGGATAGAAAAGACAATTGGACAAGCACAGCTGCACTGAGGTCTAGTGCCCCGTGGCATATGTTGACATTATGGTACCAGTTGTTAGATAGTTGTTACTTCAATAAGAATAGTTCCCCCCCCCCTAATGAATCTCCTGGTGGCTTCTCACCATTGTGCTTGTCCTGAGGAAGGCTCTACAAAATATGCTTTGGGGTTGAAATGTAGATGGAGAGATTGCAGATTGTTCTCATAAAAAATAATTACATACAATTGAAACATCTTAATATTGTTGTGATTCGGAGTTTTTAAGATCATACATACTTGTTTACACTTTCTTCACTTCCTGCACTTGTTCACTGCACCATTCCACTACATTTTTGCATTCTTTCACCAACCAATTGTGAACGCACAATTAAATGTAGAATTATCTTGTGTTTCTCTGCTTTTACTTTTGTAATTGCAATTGCTTACAAATAATTTTTCCTAAAGGAAAATTGCATATTTTTGTTTCAAGATTAGATGAAGCAGATAGAACACCAAACATTAGAATGTAGAATTTCAGTAATACTAAATGGGTGAATTATAAATCCCTGCGGATGGAAAAGGTATCTTCAAAACCGAACCTAAAACAAAATCCCAAGAAACGTTTGTCACTGAGTTTTCCGTGTAAAGGTAGCTGAAAAAACAACTGGACACAGCTAGCTAACCATGAGAGGGTAAATTTGTACATTGCAAAAAAATACGCTTTGATATTCTTGATGCTGTTAGTATATTGAAAATGGATATGACAACATTGTAGTTTAAATTGCTTCTCAGCCTTTAATGTATCTACAGACAGGACAATTAGTCTATTGAATATTCCCTCATGAAAAGTTCCTAATTTATTAAAGGCCCACTGAATCCACCCTTTTGCATGATTACTCAAAGTTTGGTGGGAATTCTATTTCCAGGGAGAAGAGAGTAGGCAGAAGTTAGGGTCTACCTTGGATGACTAGAACACCATCTCCACTCTGTCACTTTCCACAAACCACCACGAGGTCTGGTTTCCACCAATTCCAACATATCTACTTTTCTGGGGGAAGGTAAAAGCCACAGGTCAGGGTTTCCTTTTGACTACTAGAACTCTCTCCTTCTGTTGTGAAATTAATATAGAGGATACTGAGATGATATTATTTACCTACTCTCAATGTATGTCCTGAAATCAATACCATTTAATCCCCTTGGCAGGCCTTCGTCAAATCCCTTACTATAGAAAGAGGTTTATTGGGTCATCAAACTTTAACCCAACTCCTTACAAAAGGTGGCCATACTCTGTGTGAGACCTAGTTGTGTGTTGTGCCTGAGCCCAGAATGATCCTGGTGAGTGCCTCTTGTTGGTTCCTTCATGGGAAGAGGTAGGATTGTGTTGGAGCTTTGATAAAGTAAAGGGTTGGATCCCCAAACTGCCCATGATGGCCGCCACCCCAGGGCGCCGACTCATGTAAAGGTATTCTCTAAAACCTGTATGGGATGTGTCAGGTGGTACAGTTGGTGTGACAATGGTTCCTGCTGCTCGTACCACCTAGGAGAGAATCCCTACCGTATCAGCAATGTCCCCCCACCTACAGGAGTGAAATGTGATGTACACTACCCTTTTGAGCAATGCCATATTTTGTCTGGCTTGGCAGCCATGGCCCTGAGAGTTGGGGTGAGTGGTGTGCTGCAGGTGGCTTATCACAAGAGGAGACCTGTTTGTGGCCCTAGATTCTACCAAGACTTCAAAAGAGAGAAGACTACTAGAGATGGAGTTCTAGGAGAACAATCTCACAAATTGACTAGATTGTTGGTAATCAACAAGATCGGGTTGCAGTATCCCAGGCATGTAGAAGATTTATTAGTTTTAGAATCTAGACTCTACCTTCATTTATAAATATCTCACAGAGAAACAAAAGCTTCAATATTCTGTACATTACACAGTTGGACAGTGCACAGAATCCAGAGGGAATTTCAGTTAGCCTAAGATTACCATGCTTATTTCCTTGATTAATATTTGTGTTGATACTTACCTTTCTAAATATATCACCCATGAGGCAATAGACTGGTGTAGGAAGCTGGCTCTGTATATACGATATCAAAAAGGGATGTAGTGTGTACAGAGTCCAGGGATTCAACAGAGGCTTTACAGAGGCTAAAGTGAATGATACTAATGCTCTCTTTTGTGGTAGTGTGGTCAAGCAGTTAGGCTTATCAGAGGGTAGTTCAAAGCATTTGTTATACACACACAGGCCATAAATGAAGCACAGCTCAATGACTAACTCCAGGCCAACAGTTTTTATATAGCAAAAAACATCTATTTTGTTGCGTTATTTCTAGAACCACAAGATTAATTTTACAGGTAAGTACATTTGCAAGTAAGTACCCAACCTATGTAGCAATACCACTTTGCTTCAATTTGGCAATTTATACAGCCTTTGGATAAATAGTAATAATCTGTTTTAAAAGCTGACAGTGCAATTTTCAGAAACAGTTCTGGGGAGGGGAAGAAAAGTTAGCACAGTTTCAAGGTAGGTACACGACTTACAGTTCCAGTCTCTGGGGATTAGGATCTCCACAGGTTGGGGTTCTGTTAACCCCAAACACCCACTACCAGCAACACGGAGCCGGCCGCGTTCAGAGATCAAAGATAAGTTAAGTTTTAAAATGGCATCCTATGGAGACTAAGGGCACTCGCAATCAGGCTTGCTTGCAGGTAGGTATCTGCGTCTTCTGAGGGTGTTTAGAGGAGCACGGGGCCACAGGTTAGAACCAACCACGCACCCTCAGCGGCATAGGGGCGGCCGGGTGCAGGGTGCAAACACAGCATCTGCCTCCCAATGCTTTCCAATAGGAAAACCCCGGGGGTCACAAAAGATGCTGCAGGCTAAGTCCAGGGGGTCGGTTCAGAAAAAACCAAAGGCTGGACAGGGAGGATGGTCACCTGCTGGATGTAGCTGGATCAGTGGTTGGATTCCCCAAAGAACGCTAGGTTTAAGGGAGCCTTAAATCCAGGATTTAGGGGCGTTACGTGGGTCAAAGGGCAGTAGCCAATGGCTACTGTCCCTGAGGGTGACTACATCCTTCCGGTGCCAACTCTCTTTGGGGATGGGGACACAGACCTAACCCTATTGGACCCTGTCCTCCAAACCAAGATGAAGGATATTGCAAGGAGGGGTTCACTTCACTTCAGCTCTGGACACCTTAGGGGTGGTCCCACCTGAAGTGGTTACTCCTCCTTGTTTTACCTAATTTTCCTGCCGGACTTGCTGCCAAAAGTGGGTCTTTGTCCAGGGGGCGGGAATCTCCACTAGCCTGAGTGCACTGGGGTACTGTAATAACAGGCCTGAGCCTTTGGGGCTCACCGCCAGGTGTTACAGTTTCTGCAGGGGGGAGGTGTGAGCTAGTGCAGGCTTTGTTTCTGGCCACAGAGAGCACAAAGGCTCTCACCCATGTGGACAGAAACCCGTCTGGAAATGGCAGGCTGGTACAGACCGGTCAGGCCTGCACTAGAAGTTTGGCTAAAATACAGGGGCATCTCTAAGATGCCCTCTGGGTGCATTTGTCAATAAATCCAACACTGGCATCAGTGTAGGTTTATTGTGTTGGGAAGTTTGATAGCAAACTTTCCAGACTTCAGTGAAGCCATTATGGAGCTGTGGATTTCAGAATGAAAAAAACTCCCAGCCCATACACTTTATATGGCCACACTGCACTTATAATGTCTAAGAATGGATTTAGGGCCAGATGTATCAAGAATGCCTTTTGCGAGTCAGAAATAGCGAATTTTAAGAAATCGCTATTTCTGATTCGCAAAATGCAATGTATCACATTTGCGATTCGGTAATAGCGATTTCTTAAAAATCGCAAATGCTGTTACTGAATCGCAAATTGCGATGCCGGCCCCATTCGCACCTAAGGGCCTGCAGGCCCATATTTGCGAATTTTTTGCATTTCCAAAATTGCGATTTCTTAACTGGAAATCGCAATTTTGAAATGCAAAACCCCAGGGTGCTGCTCTGCTGCACCCCAAAAAGTTTTTTAGGACATGTAAGGTGCACACATGCCAAAAGGGCATGTGTGCTTTACATGTACATTGTAAAAATGCATTTTAAATGCATTTTTTAAATTTGCACATGGTGACCACCAAGTTCAACTTGGTGGTAAATAGCGATTCCTTAATGCCCAATTCGCATTAAGGAATTGCTTCATACATGTGCTTTAGAAATCGCAAATAAGGAATCCTTATTTGTGATTTCTTATTTAGAGAGTCGCAATTCGCGACTAAACAGGGTTGCAATTTTAAGGAATCGCTATTTTAGCGATTCCTTAAAATTGCTTTCGGAATGCCTTAGATACATTCTGAAATGGCATTTTGCATTCGCAAACGGGCACTCGCACCGTTTGCGAATGCAAAAAGCTTTGATACATCTGGCCCTTAGACACTGTAGGGACATATTGCTCATGCAGCTATGCCCTCAACTCTGGTATAGTGCACCCTGCCTTAGGGCTGTAAGGCCTGCTAGAGGGGTGAATTACCTATGTCACAGGCAGTGGTTTGTGGGCATGGCACCCTGAGAAGGGTGCCATGTCGACTTTGTCTTTTTCTCCCCACCAGCACACACAAGCTGCAAAGGCAGTGTGCATGTGCTTGGTCAAGGGTCCCCCAAGGTGGCATAATCAATGCTGCAGCCCTTGGGGACCTTCCCTGGCCACAGGGACCTTGATACCATGGGTACCTGTTACAAGGGGCTTAACTGTGTGCCAGGGGTGTGCCAATTTTGGAAAAAATAGTACAGTTTTGGGAAAGAACACTGGTGCTGGGGCCTTGTTAGCAGGATCCCAGCACACTCTCAATCAAGTCAGCATCAATATCAGGCAAAAAATGTGTGTGGGGGGAGTGTAACCATGCAAAAAGGAGCACTTTCCTACAACTGGGAAAAGAGTTAATATGAAGAGAAAATTATACTCTTTCCACATAAAATTACATAGCTATCACACAGAAGAAGGTATAAATAGATTTAATGTAGTAGGTTTTGTGTAGAACACAGGTGAGGTAAGATTAAGGATTTAGACTCATATGAATGCCCTGCCCAAAAGATCCATTCCAATTGATAATTTGTCCCTGGTAGGTGTGATCCATGGGGTTTGACTGTCTGAGATTTAAAATATTAAGCAATTACTGTGAAAAATTAAAGAATTAGCTACCAAGATATCGCATAATGATTGGCTAAAAAGCATTTCAGGATTGGGCTTCTGGGAAACCTGGATTGGTGACCTTCTTTCAATTGGGAGCTACAAAACCTTTATGATCCTAGGATTAAGAGTTTTACAGGCAGGTGTGTGACATGGATCACTGTGTAATCCCCTTGTACATCCAGGGAGATCTGATTGGATTCTCCACATATACAGTGTGTAAGACTATTTGGGGAGGCTGAGACATAGCGGACATCAATATGTTTATTGACTCATCTAAATCTAACAAGATGTTGGCAATAGTGACTGTGTGAGGGATAGTTATTGTTTGAGGTGCTTCTGATATGCAAAAGGCCAAACATATTGACTTAGCTAATGCTTGGTCTTATAGGCATGTGGATGTGATAGGGATGAAGTCGCTTTTTGTTTGTGGCAGATTTCAATATCCAGCTGAATAATAAACTACATGTAAAATATTTGGTGAATGAAGCTCACTCTTGGAATTAGGTTAATCACTCTGTTGCTGACCTATGTATAGCAAGCATACATAATAGAGCTCACTCTCCTGGAGGTTGAGACCACCATGGTGCTAATATCTTAACTTGGTGGGATGGACTAGCAGATGATGAAGAATGCCATGACAATATGGGTTAGGTTTTTCTATCCAGAATCATTATTTTTTCCACTTTCCAGCTAGGAGTGCTCTATCATATTCTACTTGGGCTAGGCACGGAGGTCGGCCCTGCTGGTTCTGAGCAGTTTAAACTTCAAGAAAAAGGGTAGGTTCATACAAACCTTGCTAAGCCTCTGTTTATTACAAGCATGATATCTTGTTAGTGGTCATATATGTATGTAGACTATTAACTTCTTTTTGGAAACCAGAGTATTCCCAGTCACATAGATCTAGCAGAAGCCATCCAAATATAAAAAATAAATGCCTAGGTTGATCCAAAAGTTACTGACTTGTGTCTCTTTGATTCCTGCTTTTAATTGTGTGGGAATTACATTTCTGTTGAATCACATTGAAATCTGGACAGAAAAAAACAAAACTCTCAATGTGTGTGAGTATTCAGGAAAGGACTTGAGACTGTGGAAAAATCTTATATTTAAAATATTAATATATCCAAAAATGTGAATATTAAAAAGGGTGCATGTCAGCATTATTTGTTCACCTATACCAGGCATTCAATTCAGTCTGCTTGAATACTGCTTACAAAAAAGAACAAAGTTGTGTGTTCCTGTTGGACCCTTATTTTAACAAGAAGCATAGGGCCAACATACTGGCAGCCTACAAGACCTGTGTTGGTTCATAAGCTAGCAGATACCCAACAAACTGCGCAAACCACTCCAAGCAGACAAGTAATTGAAAATGCTGCTTTAAGGAGCAATTTATTGACTGCTGAGATATGGATCATCATAGTGACGATCTTGCTCGGACAGGAAAGGAACAGTAGGTTGCTGTAGTTGGTTTACCCAAGTAAAATTTGAGCTGTAAAGTCAAAGTCTTAAATATTAGGTTCTTATCTCATTGGGAAAGAAACAGACTGTTCGTACTATTATGGATGAAGGACAATAAAAGCAAGGCACCTTTAATATACATGATACAAACCCCTGGAGAATATCAATAATTTTAATTCAGTTATTGGTCCTGAAGAAGGTGGATTAAAGATCGAGGAGCCACTGACATGCTCTGTTGACACAATAACTTTTTTTAGTATTTTGATTGTATATGGTTGTCTAATATAAATCATTTGTGGACCAAATGTTTTTCATTATGTATCTGGTCCAATAGATGATAAACTATAATAACAAATGCTACTAGTATTTCATGTGTATTTAATTAAACATTGATGAGATTTTAAATATTGTGGTAGAAGCATAATTGGTTGTTTTTTTACATCAAAGTTATATTTATCGTTCTTGTATTGATAATTAAGCATCCACAGAGCAAAAGTTTGGATTTTAACAATACGTCCAGGGGAAAAACGTTTGTATTGGCTCGATTACTGTTGACCAAACAGCTTCTACATGGTTTAAACAGAGCATTAGGGTAAATCATAAATCAATCGCACTTGCTTACTGATGTAAGATTTCAATATGCAGCAAATGGATAGATGTGTCACCATTTTGATTTTGAAAATATATATAGGACAATTGTGTGTTCTGGCCAAACTCTGTTTAATCACTTTAGTAACAATCAAAACCTCCCTATTATCCTGGAGGGGAGCTTCCGAGCATGGGTAAAGGACACTTCTCTGAGCCTTTTGCCTGGTTCTCAGTACCTTTAGCCCTCAGAAAAATTGAATTCCATGCATTATTGAAATATTTTCTTGGTTATTGCTACTCACAAAGGCTGGCAGTTATACCCAAAAAACTAAATGTATGACAGATAACGAAGAACAAAACACAGATTTTAGTGTAAGATAGAACTGAGAAATATTTTGACCATCAGGGCTCTTTTTACCACCAATAGTCAGCCACAATAGTGAATTATACATGAATATTAGTTTAGTTGTCTTTTGGAGTATCAAATATTCAAAATAAGCTTTGTGAGTCAAGAGTGGAAACCACCGAGAAGCTTGCCATTTCGCGCAGTAATAAAGCCTAGAGCACTTCAAAAGGTAATGATTTATTGTATGCATACATTATGTTTTGTTTTTGTTTTAATTTTTATTAATAGGTCTACACGTTAATTCCCCTTCGAGCTGAATTAGAAGTGGGTCAGATTGAGAAGCATATCTCCCTTGCTGAATTCTCACTATGGAAGCACATTTGGTACTAAAAATATATACACTTTTTAATATAGCAGCTTAATGATCTAATATTCTCACCTAGGGTTTGACCAAGCCTGTACATGAAACTTAATAAATCATTATGTGTATGCTAAAATTCTACCAAACTTTGGAGCGCTCCAAATTTTATTTTTAAGAACTACATGTGGAAAATTAACTATTGACTGTGTGTTAAAATATACAGTAGAAAATGCAACTAGTGGTAGTGTAACTCTTAGGTACTTTGAGCTAAACATCTGCCAGGGTTTGGAAAAAGAATATTGGTTGGCGTCCTCTCAGTAGAGAAAAATATTCTATTGGCAAATGCAACTTGGAAATCTCTTACTGTGGTATGGATGCATGTGAAAAATTGGCTACATTTTTTAATTTTACATCCTGCAAATGTACTAGACAAAATTGGCTGAAACCTCTGGTCACAGTGTGGAACTCTGAAGGAAGCATTCTGCCTATGCACTGCAATCACAGACAGCAGCTTCTAAATAAGCACAATTGTGGGTGCATGGAGGACTTGGAGCACCAAGACAATAATGCTTGGCTAATGTTAGATAACAGACTAGAGCAAACTGGGTAAGACCTTTGTGTTACCCACTATTTACAAGTGACAGTTTCCAATTCTCTGTTAGTGTGAAGTCATAGACAATACCAAATTAACCTGCGCTGAACCCCCTAGTAGCTTGGCCTAAGCAGTCATGCTTAACATAGAGGCAATGTATGAAGTTTTAATGCAGCACTTCAAACAGTAATAAAATGACACCACAATACAAGAATAAAAACCCACACCAATCTAGAATAATAGGGTAAAATGTGATAAATACTTTAAGACCAAAACACAAAAAATTAAATCAATGGAACCAGTGGTACGCAGTTTTAAATATTTAAGTTCAACTAGCACAAAAATCTCAAAGCACGAACTGTGGTTAGCTGGTCGCTCTGTGACCAAAGTCACAAGTTCAGGGCAACTGGAACGGAGCGCATGCCGGATACAGGGACCAAAGAAGACCCGCTGAACCAGAGTACCTTAGATCCTGGTTGAGGAACGTTGTGAGATCCATATGAAGGATGTGTAATGGCAGTTCCTAAGAGATGCAATGGTGCAATGTGAGATCCTGCATCATCGTTAAAGATGCTGGCTTGCAATGCAGAGCCCTTCATTGAATGTGCGTTGCACACTGGCGGTTCCGAAGAAGTTGTGTCATCATCGAGAATGTCATCGATGAAGGGCTTGTAATGTGAAGGCCTGTGTTGTACATACATCATGCAGCTGCTGTTCTGAGGAGACTGTGGGCTGTGATATGAGGTCCTGCATCAGGGTTGTGTCACGTATTGGTGGTTCCGAAGTGGAGCTGCGATGAGATGCATCACACTGCATAGGTTCTGCCCACAAGGCCACTGCTGGACTTGCAGAGCATCTTCACTGCAATTTCCAAGGGTCCAGGACTGGGGTGATACCATCTGTGGGATAAGAGCAACAGCAGACTGAGTCCAGGTGCTAGGATCAAGATGGCCCCTGTGTGTCTGGAGTCACAAAAATTACTTTCAAACCCTTTGTTAGGCCTTTGTTAGAGTGCTTAGGCAGAGCCCATGTGACATGGGCATGGGACAGCTCCTCACTCTCCTTAAGTCAAAGATGGCCCATCCTCCATCACCTATTCCCCTTCATCTCACTATCTGGGAGCAAAGTATAAAGATCATATGCCACATACACCTAGCCAAGCGACCCAGGTTACAGGCTGGGTTGTTGGAACAAGAAAATGGCCACTTTCTAAAAGTGGGTTTTTCAGAATTGTGAATTGAACTTTGACTTTACCATTAAAGAGGGCTATAAAGTAGAATTTTTTTAGACACCAAACTCTAAATTCCTACCTCCTTACAATTAAAGGTTAGCACCTATGAAATGTAAAAGATTAAGCCAATGTTATCCTATGGGACAGGAAGGCCTTAACATAGTGAAAAAAAACAATTTAGGAGTTTTTTTTGTTCCAGGATATATAAAAGTTAAAAGTACAAGTACATTTTTTCTAAATACAAAGCACCCAGACCTCTAGTCTGTGTAGGGCCTACCCTAGCGGTGAAGTATATGTATTAAAAATGGAGGTTTGGGCCTCGCAAGAGGTTTATCGTGCCAGGTCGAAATGACAGTTTAAAATGCACACACAGGCTGTAATAGCAGACCTAAGACATGTTTAAAAGGCTTCTTAATGAGTGCTGAAGGTCCACAAGTAGCATTGAACTTACAGACCCAGGTACATGGAGCACCACTTTACTAGGGACTTCCAAGTATATTAAATGTGCCAACTGGGCGTAAGCCAGTTTTACTATGTTTAAAGGAAGGATCACAAGCACTTTGGCACTGGTAAGCAGTTGTAAAGTGCACAGAGTCATATTTGTGAACAAAAACTGTTTCAGGAAAGAGGAGGGTGAAGGCAAAAAAGTCTGGGGAGGACACTGCAGACAGGTCCAACAAAAGGGTAATGGCCTGGTTCTTTGGCTATTCCCGTGCAGAAACCCAGTGTGCACCACTGCTCACTGTGACTTGTTGATCATTTACAGTGCTTCCTAACATGTCAGTAAGCCAACTGTTTCTGGCAACTAATGGAACGGGATTGGACTCCGTCCCATTATTCTATATGTGTTAGAGTGAGGCCTAGCCAGTTCATGGTCCAATCCGGAATAGGACCTCAAGTAGAATAGTTACCCACCTATCTCAATACCCTGACAGTCACATGGGCCCCTCCCTTTCTGGAAGGCACTCAGAATGGCACCAGACGATTAGAAGACCCTCTAAAGCAAGGGTCTCCTACATATTCAATAGTGAGAGCTGCCTCTGATCAATGAAAACCATCCCAAGCTACTGCCACACATATCAATTTATTAAGGATACATAAAGGCGACGTGGCATAAACGGTGAGTACTGGTTCTGCTGCAGTGAGTACCTAGAATTAATGGCACATAAGCTGTTTAATTATAAGTTTATCTATGGGCCCCCAAGGGCCATTTTTGTGTGTTTACTTTTGTTTGTGAAGTGTCAGTGTCTCTCCGAGGTGTGTGGTCACTTGGAAACAGTGGGGTGGCATGGTGAGCAAAAGAACAATGGATTAAACCCAGATCTGTCACTGGGGGTGAGTGTTTGCATTGTTCAGCACTCCGTCCATCATCCTTTTGTGTTGCTAAAGTCATTGGGAAACCCAATACATGGGAAGGCTTTGCTCTCATTACAAGAGCTGGGACCCTAAACACTTTCATAATATAATTAACTGTCTAAAAGTCCATTAGTTGATGTCCAGGAACTGGCTTGGCTGGTGGTAGGCATAGTACCAGGATTATCAGAAAGGCCAGACGTAGAATTTTCTAAAAAAAGTCCAAGTACTCCTACAACATGCACAGTCACATATACCTACATCACAAAGTTGTCTTAACTATACCTTACATCCTTAAGTAGAAGCATTATCAATAGGTGCACGTCGATGAGGTTACAATAGACAAGCAAACATATATCTGGAATCATCTGTTTATCCATTGCTACACCTGTGAGGCATTAATAGTTCGCTATGGGAGATTAATTACATTTCATGACAGAATGAAAAAGGAGAGAAAAAAGGAAACATAATCTGAGGATGGAGAGAAAGGAAGCAAAGAAAGGAGTTAGGGACGGGAGGAAGGAAGGAAGGAAGGAAGAAACGAAGGGAGTGGTAGCAGAATGAGAGGAAGGAAAGGAAAAAAGAACGTAGGAGAAAATAAATGAACGAAAGAAAGAAAGGAAAGAAAATAAACGGTGTCTGAAAGATAGAAGGAACAAAGTAAACAAGGACAAAGGTAACAAAAGGGATGAAGGAGAGAAGTACAGGAAAGAATTAAGCAATGAATGAAGAATAGAATATAAAGAAAGAAGGAACAAAGAAGGGAAAGAAATAAGAAACAATGGAAAGGAACAAAAGAGAGAAATAAAGAAGGAATAAAGCAGGGAATGAGAGAAGGAAAGTAAACAAGTAAAGAAAGAAGAGCGGGAAAGGAAAGAAGGAACGAAGCTGAGAAGTAGGAAAGGCAACAAGGAATAAAGGGCAGCAGGAAAGGGAAGAAGGAACAAGTTAAACGTGGAATAGAGGATAGAATGAAAGGAAGAAAAGAAATAAAGCCAAGGTGGAGGAAAGGGTACTAAAGAAGGAGGAAGGGAAGAAGGGATGTGGGAGAGAAGAGTAGGAACAAGAGTAATTAAAAAGAAAACGTGAGAAAGAAAGACAGGTGCAAAGGGCAGAAGGAAAGAAGAAGAGATATAAACCAACAATGAAAGAAGAGGAGAGAAGGAAACAGAAAGAAAGAGAGCGATAAACAAGGAGAGGAAAAAGTGAAGAAAAAAGAAGGGGAGGAAATAAAAAGAACATAAAAGAGTGCAAAACAAAGAAAAAGGGGAAATTTTTTGACAAAAAAACTAAAAAATGTAGTGGTGTTTCAGTAATTCACCTGTGGATGCTGTCTAATCGCACAACAATGAATGCACAGTTCCATAAAAAAACAGAACGAGAATTAATCCCAGTATGGGAAAGACAAGCAGGTCCCAGAGAAGATCCTGAATCAGTTACTAGAGCCTTCACTCACCAAATGGTGACATGCTTCTTCATCGGGCTTTGCTCCTCGTCAGGCCGGCACTGCAATTCCCGACGGGCCCACCAAGGGGTTTCTTTGCCAGAGATCTTTTGTAAGGATATTAGCCGATGGGTGAATGCAATTATTTGGGATTATGAAAAATGCTGTTAAAAATTACTAGAGGGCAAAAAAATACAGAAAGTATTTATTCAAAATATATATAAAACAGCCTCTGTCATGATTAAAACCAAAAAGGAAGGTGACAAAACAGAATAATGTCTATTTTACCCTATTCACATATAGTGTCAGGTGGTCACATCCCCTACATTGGATGTACGCGACCGGACTCACGGTGAGACAATATTAGCAAGCGAATGGATCATTGAGGCTGCTCGCCATCCCTATGGTGCCTATCCTTTAGTGTGAGGAGGGTTCCAGTAACATATGGGTATTTTAGTTTTTTTCTGAAAAGTGAGGATTAGGTAGGTAATTTACGGTCCAACTAATCGCACCTGATCACTATTGACAATTTGAGTGAGTAACATGTTGACCTATTTTTGGGCAGCATAGGGATTCCTGTCTCTGCCCTTATCTCATTCCCAGTGGTTTGTGGCCACCTGACACTATGGGGGTGATTCTAACCCTGGCGGTCGGTGATAAAGCGGCGGCCAACCCGCCAACAGGCCGGCGGTCCAAAAAATTTAATTCTGACTCTGGCGGGAACCGCCAACACAGCCCGCCACATTAACACTCTGACCGCCACGGCGGTACAAACAAACAGCGCGGCGGTCACCGCCAACAGACAGGTGGCAGACAATGTACCGCCCACACTATTATGACAGGCCAATCCGCCACCTTTTCCGGGGCGGGAGCACCGCCGATAAAAACACGGCGGAAACAGACTACGAACGGGAAAACGCTCACCTCTACGCACTCCACGAGGAAGGAGGACAGCATGGAACCCGAATTAAACATCCTACCTGCTCTCGTCTACCTGCTCATCTACCACGAGTACGAACGCCGGCGCAGACGACAACGGTGAGTACTGCACCTACGACACACGGGAGGGGGGAGGAGGAAAGCTTACGGCACACACATATGTGACCCCCACCCCCCCAAACTATGTACACACCAATGCAGAGCAACAAGTCACAGTGACACCACCCAAACCCCCCAGAAAAATGCAAAGACATAATTAAATTGTGAATACAAATTTATGTACAAAATAGGCTCTGAAAAGTAATGGTCAACTAGCCAAATAATCAATATCAAAATAATTCCATATACAGTGCAATGGATAACCGAGGCAATTAGTCCTGCACGTCAAAAGAAAATCGAAGTGTCCGTGGGCCAAAGTGTAACAACACAAGGGCAAAGCCCACACAGGAGACCTAAGTCCTCTGGAGAGAACACTGCAGGGGCATCTGATGAAAAAACTACAGGCACCTCAGGGGGAAGGGAAGGGGGGGGCACCACAGCCACATGAGTCCACGACGCCAGATCCACGAAGGGGCCACCATGCCTACTGTGCCATCCTGGGGAGTGCAAAGCCACAGTCTCTCAAGTCTCTACAGTTGGTCGGTTGCCCACTGTTCCATCCTGGGGAGTGCAAAGCCACAGTCCATCAGGTGGATTACAGTCTCCACTGGTCAAGGAGGAGGCATGGTGGGCACAGTGAACCGTTAACAGTGCATGCAGGAAGGGCCCAGCGGAGCGGTGCTTGACAGGAAGGGCCCAGCGGAGCGGTGCATGAGACGGCGGGGCCCAGCGGAGCGGTGCTTGAGACGGCGGGGCCCAGCGGAGCGGTGCTTGACAGGAAGGGCCCAGCGGAGCGGTGCATGAGACGGCGGGGCCCAGCGGAGCGGTGCTTGAGACGGCGGGGCCCAGCGGAGCGGTGCTTGACAGGAAGGGCCCAGCGGAGCGGTGCTTGAGACGGCGGGGCCCAGCGGAGCGGTGCTTGACAGGAAGGGCCCAGCGGAGCGGTGCATGAGACGGTGGGGCCCAGCGGAGCGGTGCTTGAGACGGCGGGGCCCAGCGGAGCGGTGCTTGACAGGAAGGGCCCAGCGGAGCGGTGCATGAGACGGCGGGGCCCAGCGGAGCGGTGCTTGAGACGGCGGGGCCCAGCGGAGCGGTGCTTGACAGGAAGGGCCCAGCGGAGCGGTGCTTGAGACGGCGGGGCCCAGCGGAGCGGTGCTTGACAGGAAGGGCCCAGCGGAGCGGTGCATGAGACGGCGGGGCCCAGCGGAGCGGTGCTTGAGACGGTGGGGCCCAGAGGAGCGGTGCTTGACAGGAAGGGCCCAGCGGAGCGGTGCTTGAGACGGCGGGGCCCAGCGGAGCGGTGCTTGACAGGAAGGGCCCAGCGGAGCGGTGCATGAGACGGCGGGCCCAGCGGAGCGGTGCTTGAGACGGCGGGGCCCAGCGGAGTGGTGCTTGAGACGGCGGGGCCCAGCGGACCGGTGCTTGACAGGAAGGGCCCAGCGGAGCGGTGCATGAGACGGCGGGGCCCAGCGGAGCGGTGCTTGAGCCGGCGGGGCCCAGCGGAGCGGTGCTTGAGACGGCGGGGCCCAGCGGAGCGGTGCTTGACAGGAAGGGCCCAGCGGAGCGGTGCTTGAGACGGCGGGGCCCAGCGGAGCGGTGCTTGACAGGAAGGGCCCAGCGGAGCGGTGCATGAGACGGCGGGGCCCAGCGGAGCGGTGCTTGAGACGGCGGGGCCCAGCGGAGCGGTGCTTGACAGGAAGGGCCCAGCGGAGCGGTGCTTGACAGGAAGGGCCCAGCGGAGCGGTGCATGAGACGGCGGGGCCCAGCGGAGCGGTGCTTGAGACGGCGGGGCCCAGCGGAGCGGTGCTTGAGACAGCGGGGCCCAGCGGAGCGGTGCTCCTCTGCACGGCGGGGCCCTGTTCAGCGGTGCTCTTCTGCACGGCGGGGCCCTCTTCAGCGGTGCTCTTCTGCACGGCGGGGCCCTGTTCAGCGGTGCTCTTCTGCACGGCGGGGCCCTCTTCAGCGGTGCTCTTCTGCACGGCGGGGCCCTCTTCAGCGGTGCTCTTCTGCACGGCGGGGCCCTGTTCAGCGGTGCTCTTCTGCACGGCGGGGCCCTGTTCAGCGGTGCTCTTCTGCACGGCGGGGCCCTGTTCAGCGGTGCTCTTCTGCATGGCGGGGCCCTGTTCAGCGGTGCTCTTCTGCACGGCGGGGCCCTGTTCAGCGGTGCTCTTCTGCACGGCGGGGCCCTCTTCAGCGGTGCTCTTCTGCACGGCGGGGCCCTGTTTAGCGGTGCTCTTCTGCACGGCGGGCCCTGTTCAGCGGTGCTCTTCTGCACGGCGGGGCCCTCTTCAGCGGTGCTCTTCTGCACGGCGGGGCCCTGTTCAGCGGTGCTCTTCTGCACGGCGGGGCCCTGTTCAGCGGTGCTCTTCTGCACGGCGGGGCCCTCTTCAGCGGTGCTCTTCTGCACGGCGGGGCCCTGTTCAGCGGTGCTCGTCCAGTAAGTCAAGGGAGCCAGACCTGGCCTGGACTCCCTGCTCAGTCGCCCTCCGACCGTGCTGTTGCTGGACCCTTCGGTGACGGAGTCCTGGGCCCTTTGGTGTCCTCCCTAACACCCGGGATGGGGCTTGTGGGCCCCTCCTGCTCCGCGCTCCTGCTGGCTGACTTCTCCGCCCTGCTGCCCTTTCGCTCCTTAGATGGGGCTCTCGGGCCCTTGCCTCCCCTAGATGTTGTGGCTGGTGAAGTGGGCGAACTTTGCTCCTTGGGGGCAGCCGTGTCAGTCCTCTCACGGCGGCCCTTTAGTTTCCTGGTCCTCTTGCCTGGGGGGGGGCTGGCTGTCCCCTTGCTGCTGATTGAAGTGTCACTGCTGGCAAAGGGTGGACTCCAGAACCCATGCACCACAGTGACACTCGAAGCTGGGCTGGTGGTGGCTGAGGTGCTCTTGGGACTCTTTGCAGATGGAGGGGGTGGGTCAGTGGAGGGAAAGAGGTCAAGATTAGCGAGGAAAACTTTCTTAGGACCAAGGTAAAAGGTAGGAGAAGTGGTGATGGGAGTGGAGGAAGAGGATGTGGTTGTAGGAGAGTCAGGTGTGCTGTCTTTGGGTGCAGGTGCTTGTGCTGGAGGCTGTCGTGAGGTGGATGGCTGTTGGGTGGGTGTCTGCCTGCGTTTGTGTGTCTTGGAAGAGGGGGTGACAGACACAGTGGGAGAGGACACAGGGGACGTGTAAATGGTAGTGGGGGTGGTGACTGCACGTGCGCGGACTGTACTGGAGGGTGTGCTGGTGATGGAAGCACTGGCTGATGGTGGTGTGCATGCAGGTGTGAGTGTAGACGTCACAGGGAGGGAGGAGGGAGACGAGGAGGAGGGGGACACAGAGGTGGTAGTGACTGTTGGAATGTCTGCATCTGGGTGTTGCTTGCGTGAATGCTTGTGGGTTCTGTGGTGCTTGTGTCTGGATGAGCTGCCCTTGGGTGTTGAGGTGTGTGCAGGCTGGTCTGATGGTGTGGATAGGATAGGCTGAGGAACAGGAGACAGAGACAGGGTGGAGGCAGTCAGAAGAGGGAGGCTGGAAACAGGGACAATGGCTGCCGTCAGTGCTGAGGCCAGAGCATTGAACGATCGTTGATGGGCAGCCTGACCCGAATGAATGCCCTCCAGGTAGGCATTGCTCCGATGCACCTCCCTTTCTACCCCCTGGATGGCATTCAAAAGGGTAGTCTGCCCAACAATGATGGTCTGAAGGAGGTCAATGACCTCCTCACTGAGGGCAGCAGGGGTAACAGGGGCAGGGGCTGAGGTGCCGGGGCGAAGGAGACGCCCGCCTTCCTGGGCGAGCGGGCACGGAGCGTAGGCTGAGGGGCTGCTGGGAGGGCGGGGCTGGTGCGCTGGGTGGCGGCTGTACCTGTAGAGGCGGGGGCCCGGATGTTGCCGCCACCGCTAGGGAGCTCCCATCCGAGGACGTGTCGGTGTCGCTGGTGTCACCACCGGTCCCCGTTGTGGTGCTCCCCTCGCCCTCCGGATCACTGGTGCCCTCGGTGTCTGTTCCTGGTCCCACCGGGGCCTTGTGACTTGCAGCTCCCTCGTGCTCCGATGCCAATTCTCCTCCGCCTGATGATGCTAATGCACACATGCACAAGAAGATGAAGAAGAAGGGTGGGGGGAGAAAAACGAAGACCAGGTTGAGTGCATGCAATGTCAACACCGTTGGCGGAGAGGACAGACACAGGAGCCTCATGCACTAAGCCACGCATTCGGGGTACACTACTCAGTACTTCTGACTAGGACAACAGGTCTAGAGACGACAAACGCGCACATGTGTGATGCTGGACCATCGATAGCTGTACTTGTCACCCTACAGAGGTGGGGGCCGGGAGCACAGGGCCATGCCTAAAGGAGAGGACTACACTACAGAAAGCGCCCTGGCCTAATGTCACCCACAACCCTCCTCCCCCACCCAGATGCCTCCACTGCGCAGAGAGATAGCAGAATGTGCTGATACTCACCCCCTTGTGTCTGCTGTGATGTCCTCAAGCGCCCATCCAAATCAGGGTAGGCCACCGCCAGGATCCGGGACATCAGGGGGGTCAGGGTACGACTGGCACCCCTCCTAGGTTGGGAGGCCATCCCCAGCAGTGACTCAGCGGTCTTCCTGGTCCCGCGGCGGATGTCCTCCCACCTCTTGCGGCAGTGGGTGCCCCGTCTGACGTGGACCCCCAGGTCCCGGACTTCCTTGGCGATGGCACGCCAAATGTCCACTTTCTGATGGGCGCTGACCTATTTGACATGTACAGGGTGGGAATGAAAAATTCATCAATTTTCTGCATGTTAGATGCGATTGGCCCCCCCTCCCCAACCTTGCCATATGGCACATGCTCTCATCTGTCGTGCGTTGCACTCCTCATTCGCAACCCACCCCACCAACTTACATCCACCCCACTCCACACAGGCATAGCCCATTCAATGTGCACCCAGTGTACTTACCTGTTGGTCTGGAGGACCGTAGAGTAACGCATACTGGGGGAGGACCCCATCCACAAGTTTCTCCAACTCCTCAGACGTGAAGGCAGGGGCCCTTTCCCCAGTCGCAGCAGCCATTGTCACTTCCAGACCGAGGTCACAGCAGCACTTGCAGTATAGGTCCTCTCCTGTGGATGATCAGGTCTCGAGTGATTAAGCAGATAGAAAATGGCGGTCACGGCCGCGGCGGTGCGTACCGCGGCGGTGCGTACCGCGGCGGTGCGTACCGCGACCGCCGGCGCACCTCGTCATTGGCTCCTGAAACCCATAGGCTTCAATGTTAGCCAATGCGGCTTCATATAGCGGTCTTCGACCGCCTACCGCCAGGGTGTGCCACTCCAGCGCATTGACCTCACATCCCATTGTCCCACTTCACAGGTCAGGCAGCCGCCATTTCAAGGGCCCACATGGCATAATTTGTACTGCGTCACACAGGCCTAGGCCTTGCATTGCCACACATACACGCCTTTCAATACATAGATAATCGTGTGCTATGCATGCTGTGGTGAACGTACCTGTGATTTGCTTGACTCTGTGCTCCATGTTGTCCTTCCTAGGCACCGTCCGCTGGGACTTGCGAGGAGAAGGATGAATCCTCGCGTGTACCGACCGCTGGTGGACCTGTCGACAATGGAAGAACGCCATATCATACTACGATACCGACTTGACCGTGCCACTATACATGAACTGTGTGCCCAGCTGGAGCCAGCCCTGATGTCCCCC
The DNA here is from genome assembly GCF_031143425.1 of Pleurodeles waltl. NCBI lineage: Eukaryota > Metazoa > Chordata > Amphibia > Caudata > Salamandridae > Pleurodeles > Pleurodeles waltl. The sequence continues at coordinate 806,549,226 of NC_090448.1, read as the reverse complement.
ATCCGCCAACCCACAGGAATTCCCCCTCTAGTGCAGGTTCTGTCAGTCCTCCATTTTTTGGCAAGTGGCTCATTCCAGACAACAGTGGCCATGTCATCTGGAATGTCTCAGCCTATGTTTTCAAAAATATTGTCTAGAGTGTTGTCTGCCCTGACGAAACACATGCGGAGCTACATTGTATTCCCTGAGGAGGTTGATTTGGCCACTGTGAAGGGTGATTTTTATGCCCTTGGACATATCCCCAACATAATTGGTGCCATTGATGGGACCCACGTGGCTTTAGTACCCCCAAAAGACGATGAGCAGGTGTACAGAAACAGGAAAAGTTACCATTCTATGAACGTCCAGGTGGTCTGTTTGGCTGACCAGTACATCTCCCATGTGAATGCCAAGTTCCCTGGGTCAGTGCATGACGCGTATGTGATGCGAAATAGCAGCATCCCTTATGTGATGGAACAGCTACAGAGACACCGTGTGTGGCTAATTGGTGACTCTGGTTACCCCAACCTGCCTTGGCTATTGACCCCAGTGAGGAATCCCCGGACCAGGGCAGAGGAACGGTACAATGAGGCCCATGGGCGAACAAGGAGGATCATAGAAAGAACCTTTGGCCTCCTGAAGGCCAGGTTTAGGTGCTTGCATATGACAGGGGGATCCCTGATGTACTCACCAAAGAAGGTGTGCCAGATCATCGTGGCCTGCTGTATGCTTCACAATCTGGCATTGCGACGTCAGGTACCTTTCCTGCAGGAGGATGGTCCAGATGGTGGTGTTGAAGCAGCTGTGGAGCCTGCGGAGAGTGAAGAGGAGGAAGACGAAGAGGACGACCCAGACAACAGGGACAGAGTTATCCAACAGTATTTTCAGTAGCACACAGGTAAGAATCACCCACGCCATTTAACATTTACTGAAAGCCCCCTGCATCTTTACTTTGTGTATTTCCCCCCAGTTCTTTTAAACTGATGTTTGATTTTCCCTTCCCTTTTCAGTGCTGTATGACCCACTGCGTGACTTCTGCTTGGTTAGCCCATGGACTAATGCTTATTGACATCGGTATGTTGTCATCACAAAAATAACAGAACATTATTGATCAGTAATGTGTTATACATTTGTAAATAATACAGGCTGACTCCTGAATGATTTCAGTGCAATGAGTGATTTATTTTTAGTGCTAGATATTGGTACATGATATTAAAACGGTGATGGGTGAGGGTGGAGTTATGTCCATGGCAGAGTCCAGTTCTCGGTCGCACAGGTGCATTGTCCATATGCCTGTGGAAGGATGGAGCAGGGGCAGTTCAAGGTTGGACAGGGTGACACTGTGGGACAGTGGAATTACATCCGGGGGGATATTAGGCTGGCGGGGGTCTTGGCATCCTACTCTGTCTTCCTTTGAGATCTCAGGTTGTCTTGCGGGGTGGTTGTTCTTCAGCAGGAGGTGGGGTTCTGGTGGGCCGTCGTTCTGTGGGGGCCTCCTGACCACTAGCGCCGGCGGAGGTGGTAGGCTGTTCCTGGCTAGTGACAGGGGCCCTTTGTGGTGCCACATGGTCCCGCAATGTGGTTTCTATCCGGTTGAGGACCTGGACTATGGTCCCCATAGCGGTAGCGATGTTCCTGAGTTCATTGCTGAACCCCATGTACCGTTCCTCCTGCTGTGCCTGGATCTCGGTGAACCTGGCCAGTACCGTCGCCATCGTCTCCTGGGAGTGATGGTATGCTCCCATGATGGTGGTGAGGGCCTCTTGGAGAGTGGGTTCCCTGGGCCGGTCAACCCCCTCTGGCACAGCAGCCCTCCCAGTTGCCCTGTTTCCCCGGGCCTCTGTCCCCTGGATGGTGTGCCCACTACCACTGCCCCCAGGTCCCTGTTGTTGTTGGGGTGTAGGGTCAGCCTGGGTGCCCTGTATTGGCGGACACACCGCTGATTGACGCGTCCGCGAGACAGAGGCATGGGCCCGCTGGGTTGGAGCTGTGCTGGTGTTCCCAGAGGGGGTTGGGTCTGCTGTGGCCTGTGTCTGTGTGTGGGGAACCGACTGTCCAGAGGTCCCCGATGGTCTGGGCTGGTCATCAGGTTCTAGGTCGACAGAGCTGCTGTCCTCGCTGGGGGCCTGTTCTGGGGGTGGGATGGACAAATCTGGACCCTCCGTGGCAGTGTTTTGGTGTTCGGGCCCTGCAGGGGTAAAGGAGTATGGTTATTGTTTCTGTGTGTGCCATGGCGTGCATTTTGAGTGCCCTTGTCCCCCAGTGCTGGCATTCCCTTGTGGGAGGTGTTGTGAGGGTGGTGGGGGGGGTATGGGTATGTGCAATGGTCATGCTTTGGTGGTGGCTGTCTATGGTTTGTGTTGGCATTCAGGGGTTGGTGTTGTTTAGGGTGGGTTGTGCTGGTGAGACATTGGCAGGGAGGTTGTGTGCTGGGGGGTTGAGATTGGGGGTGAGGGGGGGGGGTTGGCATGCTGGTGGTTGGGGGGGGGTGAAGTAGTTGAGATCCGACTTACCAGAGTCCATTCCTCCGTGTACTCCAGCGAGGCCATCAGGATGCAGGATGTTTACCACCTCTTGCTCCCATGCTGTGAATTGGGGCGGAGTGGGTGGGGGTCCGCCGCCAGTCTTCTGCACAGCGATGTTGTGCCTTGAGATCATCGAGCGCACCTTCCCCCGTAGGTCGTTCCATCGCTTTCTGATATCTTCCCGATTCCTGGGATGCTGTCCCACAGCGTTGACCCTGTCTACGATCCTTTGCCATAGCTCAGCCTTCCTTGCTATAGTGGTGTGCTGCACGTGTGTGCCGAAGAGCTGGGGCTCAACCCTTATAATTTCCTCCACCATGACCCTGAGTTCTTGGTCCGAGAACCTGGGGTGTCTTTGGGGTGCCATGGGGTGGTGTGGATGAGGTGTGGGGTGGTGTTTGTGGTGATGTGCGTGGTGATATGTGGTGATGTGTGCGTAGATGTGGTGTGGGTGATGAAGTTGGGTTCCTGTGTGTGTTGGGGTTTTCGATTGCTGTGCTCGCTCTCTCTATCTCTATCTCTCTCGCCTTCTCTCCGATTTCCAACTAGTGGGGGTTTGTGGGTGATGTGGGTGTGTGTTTTATAGTTGATTGGATGTGTGGGAGTGTTGTTTGTATGTGTGTCAGGTGTGTGTATTTCAAATTGTCCAATGTGGCTGTGTGTGTATTTTGAGCGCGGCGGTGTGTACCGCCAATGGAATACCGCGGTTGAAAGACCGCCGCGTGGATTCGTGGGTCAGAATGGCATGGGCGTGTTTGTGTTGGCGTGATGGTGGAGGTTTGGTCATCTCCAGTTTTCCGCGGCCCGCTGATGAGGCGGCCTTCCTTGGATGTCGGATTGTTGGCGGTTTCACAGTTGGTGGTCAGAATGACCGTGGCGGTTTACCGCGGCCGCGGCGGTAGAATGGCGGACTTCTGACTGGCGGTAAGGGCCTTTTACCGCCGAGGTCAGAATGACCCCCCATATGTGAATAGGGTAAAATAGATTTATTTTTACGATAAGGAGGCATTAAGGAGGCCTTTCTCCCCGCCATATTTACAAAGTGTTGCAATGCATGCATTACACCATTTTGTAAACCCTTGCACCACATTATGCCTGCGCCAGGTATAATGTATGCAAGGGGGGCATTCCGACACAGGGAGGCCCAAAAGAATGGCACAGGAAAATGTACATCATTTCACTGTGTCATTTTTCTGGCATTTTTAATGCCTGCTAAGGGCAGGCATTAAACTGACTCACCCATTTGAATCAATAGGCCTCCCTGTGCTTTGCTGCACTAGCGACAACACTTTTGATGCTAGTGCAGCAAAGCGCCACAATAGCGTCAAGACATTTGAAGCTGTTGTCGTAATGACTGCCATGGAGCACCGTATTGTAAATATGGCACAGCCATGGTGCCCCTAGGTAGAGCAGGGGCAATGCAAGAAAAGTGGCGCATCAGGACTGATGCACCACTTTCTTGTAAATTTGCCCCTTAGCCATTATTTGAATGACCAGTGCATTCAGCCCCTGCACTTTCTAGATGCAAACAGTTGCAGAGACCTTGTGGAATGTGGAGTGCAACTTAACTTCACTGGGAGGGCCACTCTCAGAGCTCATTTAGCCCTGGTTATTGTGATCTCCCCTAGCATTTTGTTTGGCTCTTAAGCACTTCTGAATTAATGGACTTGAGCCAGCCAGCTTGTGCAGCAGGTCTGAGGTGGAGATGGAGCTTAAGATGGAGCGACTGCAACATAAACCACCACCAGTATTTCAGCAGCATGTAAGGAACCATCTGGTGGAGAATAGACCACAGCCCCTTTTGGGAAGTGGCCCAAGATTCTTGAAGATATTTGCTCATTTCCTGGTGGCATTTACTCATTACTCACAAGGTGATATCTGTTATGCTTCCACAAATGCACATACTACCTGGAGCTAAGGTATAACTCAATTCAGTGGTATGAATAAATACAGTTGAAGGACAGTCTGGTCACAGCCTGACTGAGAAGATCTTAAAATATGTTTTCCTACAAGATCTGGACATCCCATCCCTAGGCACCGAAGCTTGGGCACATGAACTCATGACAGACCTTGCACAGTCATTTTTTTCTATGCCTTCACTCCGCTGCTCCTGGTCTCTGCCATCCTCTTCTGATACCAAAGTAGTTTCCAGACCTGTGTCCCAGATGTAGGTTGGTGACATAGGGAGCATGGGCCTGCTTTTTCTCTGAGGTGGGTGGATGAGGCCAAGGAAAGGTCTCTAACATTTCAGACACATTTCCCTTGAGTGACTTTTGCAAAGTCATCTTTTTGCCCTATTTACCCCCATTTTTGGTTGCTGACTTGTGCTGATGGTAACTGACTCTGACTGTACCTTGTACATCCCTTGTATATAATAGGGAAAGGGGGTACAATATGCCTATAAGCCCCTAGTTTATAATAGGGCATAAAGATTAGATGCCCAGCAGAATTTCTGCATTTGAATGTGTGCACTGCTGTGTGCTTTCTGTCCTTTTAAATGCATGCCTGTCTTGCAGCCTTTCTTTAAAAGTTGAATTCATACCATTTGCATGACAGCCCCTATAAGTCCCTAGTAAATAATGTGGCAATAGGGGGCCAACTACCTATAAGACCCTAGTACATAATAGGGCATGGACGTAGAAGGCCAGCAGAATTGCTGCCCTTTTCTTGTGGGCACTTCTGGAGGTTTTCTGTCATTTTTAAATGAAGCCTGACTCCGCAAACTGCATTCAAATGGAAATGGTGTCCCCATTCGACTTTTGTGCTATGGGCACTTTAATTGTGATGGTCTACTTTATTTTCACATATTAGGTACCCCCAGGTCCAAGGGGTGGGTGGTCACATAACTATAAGCAGGGGCCTCCTATTGTTGCAATATTGTATTTCATTGTAATTATAGTAAGGAACAGCATAGGCAAGTCATTCAAGGACTTAGAAGATTTGTATCGATAAATCCAGCAATTTGACATTGGTGAATGTATCACAACTTGTAAAGAAAATAAGTTATAAGGCTTTTCTTTCTGTAAGCCAAAAGGTCCCCTCTGATTGGTCAGTGCTAACAGGATTGGCACAACTGCTTGATTAAGTGATACATTTCTGTCCAGGGGAACGCCTATCTGGTGAAGGGCAGCTCTGGGGCTACACAGGAATGTCAGAGCAGGGGGAGAGATAATAAAACATACAGCCTCAAAGGAGCGCAGGACAGGAGGGAATGCCAGATCACCTAACCCCCACCTTCTGGACCCCTCAGCCAGATACCAGGCTTAAGGAAGGAATTTGCAGATGTTAGGAGGAGGAGAGCTATGGAAATGAGCCACACTAGGGGATGGTTTAGTCAGCTGTTACTGCTCTGCTGACATTTCAGCCATCATGAATTTTGGAAGAATGGTGCTTTCTGGGACAGGAATATGCCACACTTTGGAGGAAGTGGTCAAACATCTGGGTGCCACTCTGCATTCTATTGGCCTGGGTGCCCACCTTCCTGATGCCCAGGACCTGGGAATAAATATGTGAGAGGTGCAGAGCCTCTCATATCTGCTCTCTGAAACTACAAGAGGAAGAAGGACTGCCCTGCTGGAATCTGCACCCTTGACCTGCACCTCTGAGTTAACTGCGCCTGCAACACAATCTGGTACTACAGCACTGGAGATGGTGCCTTGCTTCAAGAAGGACTCAGGAGTGGACTCCCTGAAGCTACAGGTTAACAGAGCTTCACCTGCATCATCAAGAGTCCCCAGCCTGGAGTGCATTCAGTGGACCTTTAAGGATTTGACCAGGTGCATTGTGGGAATTGTGGTCCAACTTTCCAAAGACTATCCAGGAGATTCCAAACACTTGGATTTGTGATTTGGACCCTTTGTACCTGTGAGGAGAATTTTAGGAAACACCTCCTGAAGTTTGGAGAATTTTGGTAAAGTTGGCACTTTGTGTTTCTAAGCACTAGGAAGTGTTTATTCTTAAAAAAATTCTATCTCCGGTTCCAAGGCCCATAATGGAGATTCCAGACCCTTGGATGTGTGTTTCTTTGGACCCTCTGTACCTGCAGGAAGAACTTCAGGAAACAACTCCTGAAGTTTGGAGACATTTGATAAAGTTGGCAATTTGTGTTTCCAAGCACTAGAAAGTGTTTATTCTTTACAAAATGCATATCTCCGATTTTTAATAAAGTATTTGGCACCACAACCATCAAAATTCAATTAGTAGAACCGGAGGTATGATTTTTTAAAGTTTAAGGTTCAAACTAGCAAGTACTTAGTTTTAGAAAATGGCTACCTGAGAACTTTTAGCACAACAACCAAGGATCCAGGAGTGGATAGAGACCTCTTGGGGGGGATGCAAGACTCAGTCAGGCTGGGTTTAGGTGCAGGTTTAAGATGGTGGGAGCCTGTTATGTCCCTGTGGCTGAGAACAAGAGACCAGCTAAACTAGGCCTTGGAGTTACTTCTGAAGCGCTGGGTGCCAGTGGTGATGCAGGGATCTACAGCAGGGCTGGCCTCTGAAAATTCCAAGCCGGCGCCAGGCAGCAAAGCAGCCCTTCCAGTCACAGTAGTAGTCTGGCAGAGTGCACAGCAGGTCACAGGAGCAGGCAATCCTCTAAAAGTCCTTCTGCAGGTCCAATAGTGAACTGAGGAGCAGGTTTGAGAGCCCTATTTTTAGATCCTGGTGCCCTGCTCCTAGAAGTTGGGTGAAGGTTCCAAAAGGTTCTCTGAAGTTCCAGGAATTTCCTGCCTCCTCCGCCCTGGCTCCTAGCTGGCTGCACTGACAATATAGGGTTGTTAAGGCTATTGTGTGGTGGCAGAGCACAGCCTATTCAGTTGCAAGTGGGGCTGTGCTTAGCTCTACCCCCCACATCAAGTCATTTAAGGGCCCATTCAGGCTCTGCTAATCCCCTATTGTGTGTTTAGTGTGAATTCACAAAGTCACAACTGTCAGTTACACCCAGTCATGTGACCTAAGGCAGGTCACAGGCACAGAGGGCCAAGGACAGGAAAATGCCAACTTTTTAAAAGTGGCATTTTCATACTTGTAATGATAAATCCGATTTTACCATTAAAGAGGGTTTATCCTCACAAGTTTATAGATACCGAACATGACATATCTACCACCTCTGGTTTAGGAATTACAACGTATTAATTTTAATAAGGAATCCTCAATGTTACCCAATGGGAGGGGAAGGCCTCAGTAGTGAGAAAACGAATTTGGGAGTTTTTCACTACTAGGACATGTAAAATTAAAAAGTACATGCCTACTTTTTGATTACACAGCATCCTGCCCTGTGGGGTTCCTAGGGCCTACCTTAGGGGTGACTTATCTGTAATAAAAGGTTTTTTTAAGGTTCAGCAAGGGGTTTTAAATACCAAGTCAACATGGCAGTGGGGCACTGACTTCAGACTGCAGTGACAGGCCTGGGACAAATTTCAAGGTGCTACTTAAGTAGATGGTACAATAAATGCTGAAGGTCCACTGGTAGCATTTACTTTACATGCCCTGGGTATATGGTATACCACTCTATAAAAAACTTACATGTAAATTAAATGAGCAAATCAGGTATATGCCAACCAAACCATATTTAGGGGAGTTTACACATGCACTTTAGAACTGGTTAGCAGTGGTAAAGTGCACAGCTTCCTAAGGCCAACAGAGGACATAGCTAAGCAAGATGGAGGCAAGCAGGCAAAATGTTTGGGGGAAGGCCACTCTAAGGCTGACAGTTTTAACACAAGGCATACACCCAACATCATTGCTCCAGCTGCACTGATAGATTTAGGCATGCTGCCTAAGAACATGGTCAGATGACGACACTATCGCCACAGATGTGGTACTGTACAAGCTTGGTATGAGAAGATTATGTGATCCCTTCCAACCTTGAACATGTGGGTAACCATGAAAGAACAGGAGGTATTACAAACTTTATCCACTTCAAGGGCTTTGGCGGTCTTTATGAAATCTCATTTACGTTTCTGTCCCTGGACCGGTATGTGCACCTGAAAGTCCTGTAAGGTAGGGAGCTGCCAGAATTAAAGATTGTTGCCACGACTTCACCAAGCTTTGGCGACATTCTAATATAAAGTTTCCAGAGAGCAGTAACCCAGAAATGGAGTGAAATAAATCATAGAAAGAGATTCCCTACCATGAACAGAAGCAACCAGTCAGTCAGACACTGGCAGCAAATCAGGATGAAGGGGTTTGGGTGCTCCACAATTAGTCATCAAAACACCCATGGGCACATCAGAATAGATCATAAGTGGTTCACAAGTGAGAGAGTGGACTTCATTGGGTGCCACACTGGGTGTATAAAGAGGTGCATCACCTCTGCCCACTAGGTGCAAGTACAGATTCAAAACATTATGCTAGTAAATTGCAATCCTGTACTATTGGAACATCCCCATGAGTACTAGTGAACTTGTGAGATCTTCTCTGAGTTTTTCTGGGTCTTGTACTTTGCAGCTCCCAGCCTCTTTCAGCTGATCCTATTGCCCTAATCCACGATGTTGTGAAAGCTGAATTAATTAATAATAAATCTGCATTGATTAATAGCTAAGAATTTTAGGGCCAGATGTATGAATCTGGCCCATTGCGATTCTGTAATTGCGATTTTTAAGAAATCGCAATTACCGACTCGCAAAGGGCCATGTATCACATTTGCGAATCGGTAATTTGCGATTTCTGAAAAATCGCAAATGCAATTACCGAATCGCAAATTGCGATACTGGCCCCATTCGCAGCTATGGGCCTGTTGGGCCATAGCTGCAAATTTTTTGCATTTCGCAAATTGCGATTTCTGAAACAGAAATCGCAAATTTGTGAAAAGCAAAGGACCAGGGTGCTGGGGGCCTAAGGCCCCCTCTCCTGCACCCCATTTTTTTTTTTTTACACATGTAAAGTACACACATGCCAAAAGGGCATGTGTGCTTTACATTTCAAATTTCTAAATGCAGTTTTACTGCATTTTTAAATTTTGCACCAGGTTACCACCTGGTTGCAGGTCATGGTATTTTGCACTTGCAAAATACCATTCTGTGAAAAATCGCAATTTGCGATTTTTTGCAGAATTGCATTGCGACCTGGATTTTGCGAATCGCAAATTGCGATTTGCAAAATCCAGGTCGCAACGCAGAAAATCAAAATTTTTGTGATTTTCGGTTTTTGGTCAGCAAATGCCGTTGATGCATTGCAGACCCCGATTTTGCACTCGCAAACGGCCGATTTCGCTGTTTGCGAGTGCAAAATCAGATGATACATCTGGCCCTTAATGAATTGTGCTAACAGAGAGAATTAATTACGGGCCTAGCCGACAAGGCCTCATGTTAAACTTCATAGCATAAATAAATGTTGGTAAATGTTTTTTTTGCTAAAGCAGAGAACTCACACTTATTCATTGTTCATACAGCGCTGACCAAACAGATTTGTAACATTGTAATGTTAAACTAGTTGATGTCTTAAACTTTCTTGTGAGAACTGTCTGCTGTAATGCATTGTACTACCTGCCGATACATTTGTATCTTTGATGCGTGAGAAGCTGAAGTTCCCAGGACGTGACAGTGGCTTCACTGACTAGATTTATGATTGCAACTAAAACGTTACCAGACAAAACTGGTGATGGGAACCGGAGAAGAGGACCCAATCATCCACGTGTGAAAGGCTGTCTAGTTATATAATAGATGTGGGAATTAATGTTTATTGGTTCTACTATGAACAGCCAATGCTCAGACCGATGACAACTTGAGAAACTGTCTGTGTGATTTTAACTTCTTCTGAGTTCCAGGAGCAGAAGTAGTTAGTTCTAGGAGAGTCCGAGAGCAGCTCCAGATGTCCTTTGTTTCTAACTTTAGCCTCACAGTGTAATTTGTTAATGCTGTTAGTGTCATTGCTTAGTTTGATACCCTTTCTCAGTTGGTTCAATTAACTTAGAGTCCAACCGTGGATGAGCCAATCCAATTCACTTCCCCGTGCCAACGCCAACCAGAGGGATGTCCAACTGATGAAGAAATCACAGCTTGCTGATCCATTCAGGACATGTATAACAAAATGAAATTGTCTTTGTTATAGATGTTTTTGTTCTTTTCTCTTATAGGTATCAACCGGTATTTTGTTAGAGCCCTAGTTAGATGTTGTCCAAATTTACTATTGTCTAATTCCTTTTTGCATGAAGCCCAAACATGTTCTTCAAATTAGAGGTTTAGTTAGAGTGTGCATGTTCAAACAAATGTTATTAACGAAGGATCGATTTTATTTACCTGTCGAGTTAAGATGTATGACATTTTCTACTGTTCAGTTATCGATGTTATTAATCTATATGATAACTTGAATGTTTAATGATAAGTGCTTTGATAAGATTAAACATTTTCTGCGGCTTTGGTCAGCCTGTGTTGTTTGTATATGTCTATCATTTGGTTCTAAGATTACTTTATGTGATATTCGCAGTGTTAATCTAGGGAAACAAACTTTCTAACTTTACCAAACGGTGTGGTTATTCGTGGCCACATGGGCCATGGTGTGTAAAGTTTACTGACTCAAAGTCTCCTAAAACTGATTTCTAAATTCAGGTTGTATTTGAGATAGTGGGTCCATGAGTAAAATTTGTGTCTATGGTGAAGCACTCTTAGAGGAGTCAAAAGGTCAGTCGAACCTCTAACGTGTACCCTTATAAATAAATTACCAAAGACCTAATAAGGGCAGACACGCTCACAATGTACTGTTGATGAAACATGTTGCATTCTGTGTTCCTGGGGCTCCTTTAGTGTGAGCCCATCATAGATGGAACCACTACAGTTACAACTGACCTTGGTCTGGAGTTAGATTATGAGATTGTGAACCTGGGCCCAGCCTGATTCTCTGGCATCTGAACTCATGTGGTGAACCCCCAACACTCTTGGCCTGGGTACCTAGTTTGTCCTGCTCCGGGGCTACTCTAATCCTGGGAAGCAGAGGAGGAAGTGGCCTAGTGTCCATACTTAGGAAGAAGAAGTTAAATTACTGAGGCCCACAGGTTTGAGCCTACATGACCACAGCTATTTTTCCCATCCCTTTGTTGGTGGCTGGTAATAAACTTAGGGATGTTGCATGAACTTGGTGACAGTATCCAATGAGCCTGGCAAGGTAAACATCACTAGGCTGTTCTGATGCCACCCTGACACTACTTTTCTGTATGTCATGTGTGCAAGAGGTAAGAGATCTGCCACATGCGAGGAACTGTGTGTCAGATCCTATAGGTGCATCTGAATATGAGTGTAAAATGTAAGCATTTCAAGAAAATAAATATATATATTATAAAGATGTCTTTTTTGTGCCTACGACAGTCAGTTCGCCATATATTTCTCTGACTTCTGTCTTTGTGTTTTAAAGACACTTACACTGTTGATTAATTAATTGCTATTTTAAAAATGCATTTGGTATCTCTTTATTGTATAATAACATACACTTCTGTCTTTCCAGGCGGAACCTGAGCCTGGAGACCTCATTGAAATTCATCGCTTTGGTTATCAGCACTGGGCCATCTATGCTGGTAATGGTTACGTTATCCATCTTGCTCCTCCAAGTAAGAATTCATTCTATGGCGTCTGTCTGCAGCTCCTAACAGCGAACAAGGTTAAGGTTTCTAATAAATGGTACTATTGATTAAAGAAGCCCAGAAAGCTTGGATTTGCACCCATTGTCAAAAACCTCAAACACATGTCCTCATTTCCAATTGTTCAACAAGTTTCTCGAAATTACTTGCAACCAGAACTAATGGTTCATCTGTACTTATAACATGTAAAGGTCCTAGATTTAGCCCAGCCCTAACCCAGGTTCCCAACACAACAGTGAACATGAGGCCTAGGGGCCCCATTTAAAAGTGGATGGCAATAGGATAATTTGACAAAAAACGCTTACGTCTCAACACCCCACCTCTGACTTCCTATGCCTTATTTTTATTGTGGAGGAAGGTGGCGTTCCCAAAGGTAATTCTGCCGGCGGCTCTGCCTTTGGGAACTGAAGTGAGACTGACAAGGATCTCTGTAGCAGTCAGTATACAGCATCCATTTTAGGACATCCTCATTCCTCATCCCTACTTCTCATCCCTGCTTCTCATCCATCATCCCAGCTTCTCTTTTATCATCCCTACTTCTCATCCATCATCCCTACTTCTCATTCATCATATATCATCCTTACTTCTCATCCATCATCCCTACTTCTCATCCATCATCCCTACTTCTCATCCATCATACATCATCCTTACTTCTCATCCATCAACCCTACTTCTCATCCATCATCCCTACTTCTCACCCATCTTCCATCATCCCTACTTCTGATGGATACAGCTACCTGTGGATTCCTCACCAAAAGAATTCTCCCCTCGCGCTAGCCTTCGACGGAAATTTCTTCTAGCTCTGCACGTCGACAATGACGTCACAATCGCACGACTCCACGCGACGCCACATGACGTCATCCAGGCAATAAGAAGCCCTCGTTGACGTGCAGACATCAGTTCCCTTTTTCTCCGTGCCTGAATAACGGTTGTTTCTTCGAGGCTCACAGGGAGCTACTGTTACCAACTGTCGATTACGATGTCGCAGCCTAGAAAATCCGGCTTTAAACCTTGCAACCAATGCGGGGGTCGGATGTCGGTTACTGACCCCCACGATAACTGCCTCTGGTGCCTTAGTTCAGATCATGAGGTCGAGGCGTGCGGTTCGTGCCAGCGCATGAACCCTAAGGCGCTCAAAGAAAGAGAGGCGAAGTTATTCTTGGCTCGATCCAAGAAGAAGAAAGAGAGGTGTCATAGGAGGGAGTCTTCGTCGAGATCCTCGAGGTCTCGCCACCATCATAGTGGCTCTCGGCGCCGTCATGGATCTCGGCGCCGATCGAGCAAGGGTCGGTCCAGGTCTAGATCGGCTTCTCCGTCGGCTCGGCGTCGTCCGACGTGGGAGATAAGCCCGACCGTCACCCCTCCTCCTCCGGCGACCCCAACGTCACCCGGGTCGGTCTTTGAGGTCGAGCCTCTCCAGAGGCCTGAAGGTTCTCCTGGCCAGGAGTTACCCGGACCCTCTTCGGCAGCTTTACCGGCGCCGGTGCAGCAACAACAGTACCCGGCTTTCCCGACTCCGGGATCGGATCCTGCAGCGTCTTTGCTTCCATGGCGCCGGGTGGAAGTCACGCAGGTCCGTCTGGTCCTTTGGCCTACGATTTGGGTGTTCCGGCGTCTTTCAAGTCGGCGCCGTTCACCCCGTTTATGCCTACTGCGTCTGAAGCGGCGCCGATGACTACGACATCGGCCAGGATGGCTACACCTGTTACGGCACCGGTGGATTCGCCTCGGATCCCATCAACGTCTAGGATCGCTGTGGAGCCGGAGCCATCCGGCTTCGGACGGATCCGGGGCTCGGTGCCGACGGAGGTCTTCGGTGTCGGCTGACGCCTTGTCGACTCCAGGCTTGGAGTCCAGACTTAGATCAAGGCGTCTGGCCCTCCGTCTTTTGGAAGAAGAAGAGTACGCAAGGCAACACCTGGAGGAAGGAGAAGTTGTTGAGCCCTCAGGTGACTTCCAGGGTCTAGACTCAGCTAGCCGCCTGGACACTACCCCGGAGTGGGATCTAGCTTCTCCTGGGGAGATCACGGAGGAGGCAGCTATGCTCCATAAGGTCATTCCTAAGGCTGCAGACTTTTTGGATATTACTCTTCCCACCGCGGAGGTTAAGAGAAATTTGTTGACTGAGGTTCTCCATCCAACATCTGCTTCTGCTGAGCCTCTTCTTCCATTCAATGAGGCTCTGCTGGACCCTATAAAGGATATTTGGATGAAGCCTGTATCCACCGCTGCAGTCAACAGGGCGTTGGCTCGGCGTTACAGGACGGCGCCTGGGGATCCGGTGTTTCTCTCCAGCTAACCAACTCCGGAGAGCCTTGTGGTCCAAGCATCATGTTCCTCCAGATCCTCTCCTGGCTCGTTTCCTGGGGTTCCTGCTGATAGAGAGTCTAAAAAGATGGACCATACGGCTAAAAAGACTTTTTCATCGTGCAGTATGGCCTTGAAATCTTCTAACGCCACATGTATACTGGGTCGTTACATACATGCCCTTATGGAAGAGGCAAAGGGCCATCCTAATGTATCACAGGAGATGCTGCAACTCTTTTCGGATGCTCAAGCGGCTGCGACGCAAGTCATCCAGTCTGGTTTGGACACTTCGGACTCGGTTGCTAGGGCTATGGGCACGACCATAGTCTCTGGAAGACAGTCTTGGCTCAGATCATCTGGCTTCTCGACGGATGTACAGGCTACGCTCCTGGATCTCCCGTTTGATGGGGAAAGACTCTTCGGTTCTAAGGCTGACTCGGCCTCAGAACGCTTTAAAGAGAGTAGAGCAACAGCTAGATCCTTGGGACTCCAGACTTCGGCCTCATCCACCTTTAGAGACTTTCGCAGATTTAAAGGTTTTGGTCGTGGTTCCTTTCGAGGAAGACTGCAAGGACCACAACAAACTGCTTCTACCCTGCCTTACAGATCTTTCAGGGGCAGGGGCAGAGTCCGTACGAGAGGAGCCACCTTGCAGCACTCTGCGTCTTCCTCTTCCTCGGGAGGGGTGCAGCAAGGAAAGCAGCCGTAGTCCTCCGTCATTTCCTGTCCATTCGTCTCCAGTAGGGGGGAGACTTTCCCTTTTTCTTTCAATGTGGGAGGTCATCACATCAGACTCCTGGGTCATCGACATTGTGAAGAAGGGGTACGCTCTTCCCTTTCGAGAATTTCCTCCCACCCTCCCTCCCCTCCCATCCTTCTGTTCGGAAGATCATCTTCTCCTGTTGCAGCAGGAGGTGTTATCCCTATTACAAAAAGGTGCAATAGAGTTGGTTCCCGAGCAAGAGAGGGGTCAGGGGTGCTATTCAAGATACTTTCTGATTCCCAAAAAGGATGGTCGGCTAAAACCGATTTTAGACTTGAGGATTTTGAATTGGTTCCTCAAACAGGAAAAGTTCAAAATGCTGACCCTCTCACAGGTTCTTTTGGCGTTGAACGAAGGGGACTGGATGGTGTCGGTCGATTTGCAGGACGCGTATTTTCATATTCCGATCCTCAGATCGCACAACAAGTATCTCCGTTTTGTGGTGGGATCACAACATTATCAGTTTGCGGTCCTCCCGTTTGGTCTTACTTCAGCACCTCGAGTCTTCATGAAGGTGATGGCGGTGGTAGTGGCAGAGCTCAGAAGAAAGGGGATCGATGTGTTTCCCTATCTGGACGATTGGTTGATCAAAGCCAGTACTCCAGAGCTCGTGCGGTGCCATCTCCAGTCGACGACTCAATTGTTGTACGACCTGGGGTTTTCAGTCAATGTACCAAAGTCTCACCTGGAGCCCTCTCAACGCCTCCTGTTCATAGGGGCAGTATTGGACACAACATTGAATCGGGCCTTTCCTCCGCCACAGCGGGTTCAGGACATACAGGCTTTGATTCCAATGTTTCGAAATGGAGCGGTAGTTCCAATCCTCAAAGTCCTTCGTCTGCTCGGTCTGTTTGCTTCTTGCATACTGTTGGTCACTCATGCATGCTGGCACATGAGGGCTCTCCAGTGGTGCGTCCGCAGGCAGTGGTTTCAGCACAAAGGGGATCTCGAGGACTCGATAAAGATCTCCAGAGACACTGCAGTGGATCTTCAATGGTGGGCAGCGGTCGGCAACCTGTCTCAAGGAAGGCCATTTTCGCTACCCTCACCAGTGGCCTCAGTGGTAACGGATGCTTCCACTCTAGGGTGGGGAGCTCATCTGGGGGACCTGGAGATCAAAGGCCTTTGGTCTCCAGTAGAACAGAAATTACACATCAATCTGTTAGAATTGGGGCAGTACGGCTGGCACTCAAGGCCTTCCTCCCTTCCATTCGCGGTCAGTCAGTCCAGGTTCTAACGGACAACACGACCGTGATGTGGTATATAAACAAGCAGGGAGGAGTGGGGTTATATCTTCTCTGCAGAGAAGCTCTTCGACTCTGGTCCTGGCTTCAGGACCAGAAGATCTGCTTGATTGCACATCATTTGGCCGGAGTCCTGAATGTGCGTGCAGACATTCTCAGTCGACGCAGTTCGGTCGACCACAAGTGGCGTCTTCATCCAGATCTGGTTCTGTATATCTTCCAGATGTGGGGATATCCAGAAATAGATCTGTTTGCCACTCAAGAGAATGCGCAGTGCCCGCTATTTTGCAGCCTCCAGTATCCGGTGCAAGGAGCTTTGGGGGATGCGTTTCAGATGACCTGGAAGGGTCAGTTGCTTTACGTGTTTCCCCCCATACCCTTGATTCCTCGAGTTCTCAGGAAGATCCGCCAAGACCGAGCCCAAGTCATCCTAATAGCTCCGGATTGGCTGAGAAGGGTGTGGTATTCGGACCTACTCCAACTCTCTCAGTGCCCTCCGCTCCGTCTCCCTTGCAGAGTGGACCTCCTCTTGCAGTCGCAGGGGCAGATTCTACACCTCCACCTCCAGAGCCTGCATCTTCATGCCTGGAGATTGAACGGGGCAATCTGAGTTCCTTTTCTCTCCATCCAGATGTGGTGGAAGTTATTCTATCGGCCAGGCGACACTCCACCAAGTCAATCTATGCGAATCGTTGGGCTAAGTTTACAAGCTGGTGTGGAGAGAATAGTTTAGATCCTTTAAAAGCTGGTTTATCTGACATTTTGTCATTTGCACTCTATTTAGCACAGAAAGGTTTTTCAGTTGCCACTGTTAAAGGTTATCTGTCTGCACTATCTGCTTTTCTGTGCCTTCCTGATCAACCATCCTTCTTTAAGTCACCAATTGTTTTAAAGTTTCTAAAGGGACTTACTAATAAGTATCCGCCCACGCCATTCGTTATGCCTCAGTGGGATCTTAATTTGGTTTTAACTTTTCTTATGGGGGCCCCGTTTGAACCCATGCACTCTTGTTCTTTACGATTCCTAGTATTTAAAACTGTTTTCCTGGTGGCAATAACATCTGCCAGAAGGGTTAGTGAGCTTCAGGCTCTAACTGTAGAAACCCCATTCCTTTCCTTCTTCAAGGACAAAGTGGTGTTGAGGACCAAGGCGGCTTTCCTACCGAAGGTTGTTACACCCTTTCACCTGGGGCAGTCAATTACGCTCTCTTCCCTTTACCCTCCACCTCACCCATCCAAGGAGGAAGAGAGGCTCCACCGGCTGGATCCACGAAGAGCGCTGAGCTTCTACGTCGCCAGGACGAAAGAGTTCAGACAGGATGAACAGCTCTTCTTTGGATACGTGGGGAAGAGGAAAGGTAGAGCGGTCCACAAGAGAACGCTATCCAGGTGGGTCATTCTGTGTATTAAGATCTGCTATTCTTTGGCGAAGAGAGATCCACCTGTGGGGCTTCGTGCCCATTCCACCAGGGCAAAAGCGGCTTCATCGGCTTTGGCTAGAGGTGTTCCTGTGGCTGACATCTGCAGGGCAGCGACCTGGGCATCCCTCCATACTTTTGCCAAGCATTCCTGTTTGGACTCTGAGGTCAGGAGGGATGGCCATTTTGCTCGCTCGGTGCTGCAGGATTTCTTGGTTTGACCATTCGGGCACCCACCACCGGAGGTTATACTGCTTGGGGACTCTATTCTTTTCGTGAGGAATCCACAGGTAGGTGTATCCATCAGAAGAATAAGTTACTTACCTTCGGTAACGCTTTTTCTAGTGGATACAGTAACTACCTGTGGATTCCACCTCCCCGTTGCCTGACTGGTCAAACCAAGATCTCTTTAGGTGCGCATCCTTGATCTTGTATTTATGTATATAGTTTTTTCATGCATACAGTTGTATTCATTGTATATACTTTTCCTTTGCAAATTAAGATAGTGAAAAGGACATTTTGGACTGGAATTATACATATATATATTTACTTCTATCTCGAATTTGAGCATTCATACCTGTGATTTAATTGAGTTTTATATTAAATGTTTTATTTTCATCTATTCTGGATGAATGTGTGCTCTTTAGGTTAACCTGTTCGCCTCTAGGGCACGTAAAAAATGGTGAAAACTGACGTCTGCACGTCAACAAGGGCTTCTTATTGCCTGGATGACGTTATGTGGCATCGCATGGAGTCGGGCGATTGTGACGTCATCGTCGACGTGCAGAGCTAGAAGAAATTTCCATCGAAGGCTAGCGCGAGGGGAGAATTCTTTTGGTGAGGAATCCACAGGTAGTTACTGTATCCACTAGAAAAAGCGTTACCGAAGGTAAGTAACTTATTCTTCTCATCCATCATCCCTACTTCTCTTCCATCATCCCCAGTTCTCATCCCTGTGTCTCATCCATCATCGCTACTTCTCATCCATCATACATCATCCCTACTTTTCTTCCATCATCCCTGCTTCTCATTCATCATACATCATCCCTACTTCTCATCCATCATACCTGCTTCACTTTCATCATCCCTACTTTTCATCCATCATACATCATCCCTACTTCTCATCCATCATCCCTACTTCTTATCCATCATCCCAGCTTCTCTTCCATCATCCCTATTTTGTTGGCTGTTTGGCTCCTAGAGTGCAGGCCGCATGGCAGAGACAGGGATGGCCTGAGATGCACAAATGCTTGTGCGGTTCCTGCCTGTGCTGGAACTCGCCCTGGAGTGGCTTCGTGAGGGTGAGGCAGTTAGTGACC
This sequence comes from Pleurodeles waltl, assembly GCF_031143425.1. Lineage (NCBI taxonomy): Eukaryota > Metazoa > Chordata > Amphibia > Caudata > Salamandridae > Pleurodeles > Pleurodeles waltl. The sequence goes on along the minus strand of NC_090448.1, from coordinate 806,530,104 downwards.
GAGCGGCGGTGAGTGGTGGGGACGTGGAGATCGACTGCTTGAACAGCCTGGAAGTGTGGTTCCTAGCACCTGGCGTATTCAATTGTAGCTGGCGTTCCCTCAGGTGTACAACATGGGCAAAGACAGAGTGAATAGGGGAACGCAGCAAACTCGGATGGACCAATACACAGCTCAGAAATCAGGAGTGAGTCTGCAAAAGGATCCACCTGGTTCCATGGAGAAGGAAGCTGAGCCCACAGGGGCACAAATCCTGGCTGCTATCGAGTCATCTAGGCATGCAAGGCAAACTCAAATTGCGGCCACAGCGGTTGACGTTAACCTAATGAGAGCCGATTTGAGGGTGGTAGCAGAACGCTCAGTGGCTACTGAGCAAAAAGTGACATGCCTGCAGTCTGATATAGACACACTTAAGGCCTTGGTGGCTGTCCTCGAAGTTAAAACGTGTAAATTGGATGCAGAGGGTAGGGTGAGACGATGGTAGGATTTCCCGAAGGAGTGGAGGGGGCGAATGTCGAGGCCTTCTTAGAAGAGTGGATCCGTAAAACGTTGCCTGACGCCCCCTTATCTTCAGTATTTGTGGTGGAGGGTGCACACAGGGCCTTAGTACCGCCGAGAGCCCCTTCGCGAACAATCATAGCCAAGATCCTTAATTATAGGGACCGTGACGTTATCTTACAGGAGGTGCGCCGGCATGGAGACCCTACGTTTGAGAATCACACCATTTGCTTTTTTCCTGACTACACCAGGGCAGTGCAGCTCCAAAGACAATCATATGCAGGTATTAAGCGTAAACTCAAGGAACTGGGCTATACCTATATGTTGCTGTACTCGGCCAAGCTGAAGGTTCTTCATGTGGGGCGCTCACATTTCTTTCAATCTCCTGAAGCAGTGTGGGACTGGTTGAAGCGGCATGATGGGACAGGAACCCCAGAATCCCCGCATGGAGAAAGTAGCGGGAGACCTCGAGGGACAGCGGAGGTGTGTACTGCTGCATGCAGGAGTACCAGACACCATCGCATCAACCATGGGGGCCGAGTGATTGTACGGTCAGATGGTACCCTGAGCCTTGAACGCAGGAAACGAGAGCGTGAGGAGGCTAAACTGTTGGTTCAACCTGTCACGTCGGAGGCATCCTTGCGCTCTAGTTCCCTCTGTGTCGCAGGCAGACTGTCTCCAGAAGCAGAAAATGCAGACACTTGAGTGATCTACTGGACCTTCAGATCTGGTCGGAGTCAAGTATTCTGGGTCTGGATTGGTGTATAGGGTCTCCCCCCCCCCTTTTTTTTGGTTCCCCTCTATCTTTCTGACCCTCCCTCTCTCCTATGTTCTGATGCCTTTTGGGTGCTGGGTGGCGGGAGACTGGGAGGCAACTAGACATGGGGTTGAGGCAAAGTGGTAGGCCTGTAATACCCCCCTGTTGTTGTTGTTTAACTTGTTGAGTGTTGTGTGTGTGCGGGCAGGATGGTTGGTGTGTGGTGGTTGTGCAGTCCGGACCTGGATCTGGCTATCGAGTGGGGACGGCGATTGTTCCCTACTTCTGGGATCTAGAAGAGATTGGGGTACACACACAGTTGGGCAGCCACTAGTTGTGGGCGGTGTTTACCCGGGGTGGGATGGGGGCATTTTCTGTGAGTTCTATTTGGAGTTGGAGTTCTGTTTTTGACACTGTGAACAATGTACGCATTTTTCTGATGAGGAGGCATCGACTTGTCTGGAGGCGAGTGCACCGGGCCGGGGGACTGTGGTAGGTGGGTGGCCGTCAGGAATTGCAGAGTGGTGTGTGGATTGTAACAGATTATTGCGGGTACCCTGACACGTATTGTCACGTGGAATGTTAGAGGATTGAATTATTTTGTGAAGCGCTACAGAGTTCACACATATCTTAGACGGCTTGGTGTACATATTGCTGTCCTACAGGAGACTCACTTGGTTGAGAATGAAGCGCAAAAAGTGCAGAAAAAGTGGAGGCGGCAGCTTTATTTGGTGACTTATACATCCTACGCTAGAGGGGTTTCTATTTGGGTTGCCCTGGGACTCCCTTTAAGTTAAAAAGCCTAAAAGCTGATGTGCAAGGCCGATATATATTCTTGCATGGAGCACTGGATAGCCGTGAGCTATGCATTTTGAATATTTATGCACCTAAGACGGATGATGCGGAGTTCTATCATCTGCTCCAGCAGGAATTAATACCTTCTACTGGGATGCCCATTTTATGGGTGGGTGACTTTCATTGCTTCTTAGACGGAGCGCTAGATAGGGACCCGCCATAGATGAACACTAAGGCACATATGACTGCAAAACTGCGTAGTGTCATGAGGAATCTACACTTCGTAGATGTGTGGAGGGAACTGCACCCTACATCCAGAGTATTTTCTTGTTACACACCCACCCATAGGGCTCACAGCAGGCTGGATAGATTTTTCCTTGCCAATGATGGCACACTTGGGCCCTCATTACAACCCTGGCGGTCAAAGACATAGTTTCCCGCCATCGTTGTCCTGGCGGTTTCCCGCCATCGTTGTCCCGACGGTTATAATCCACCAGGGCAGCGCTGCCCTGGGGATTATTACTCCCCTTCCCGCCAGCCTGTCCATGCCGGTAGAGACCGCCATGGAAAGGCTGGGGGGAAGGGGAGTCGCGGGGCCTCTGGGGGCCCCTGCACTGCCCATGCACTTGGCATGGGCAGTGCAGGGGCCCCCAGGCACAGCCCCACCCTGCTTTTCACTGTCTGCACAACAGACAGTGAAAAGCACGACGGGTGCAGCTGCACCAGTCGCACGGCCGCAACACCGCCTGCTCCATCAGGAGCCGGCTGCAATGTTACGGCCGAGATCCCCGCTGGGCCGGCGGGCGGTGCCGGCCCAGCGGGGATGTTGTAATGTGGCTGCCGGGTTTGCGGCTGCAGAGGCTGCCGCTCGGCAGTTCAACCTTGGCGGGCGGCCTCCGCCACCCGCCAAGGTTGTAATGAGGTCCTTGATGTCCGCTGAGTTGTTTACCAGGTCCGGTTTCTGTTGGATCATGCCCCCCTTCTATTGGAATGTGAAACACACATACCCAAGCCAGCGATCCCCCTGTGGTGTTTGCGTCCTGATTTGCTTGGCGATCTTGAATATAAAAAAGATCTACAGGATGTGCTGAATGGATATTTTAGTGCAAATTGGGGCTCGGCTACGACCCGCGGCATTGAATGGGAGGCACTGAAAGTAGTTATCAGAGGTGAAAGCCTTAGTAAAACCAATGGTATTAGGAAGCACCTGGGTCGGGAGCTTACGCAGCAGGAAGACACATTGGCAGCCATGCAGTGCCGATTAGATAATGACCACGCTTCGGAGTCAGATTGCCTTTGGGTGCGAGGTAGAATTGTGGACCTTTGGGGTAGATTGGATAATTATGTCCACCGGGAGTATACACAGCGGCTGTTTCGGGAGGGGGACTGCTCGGGCGTATGTTGGCTTGGATCCCCTGGGGGGAACGTCCCATCCCCATCATTCTGACGCTCTGCGGTTTTTCTGGGGAATAGATTTTAGGACAGGTACGGGTGAATTCGCACCTTCGAGAGCATTTGAGGAGTATCTATGCCTCACCGGGGTGTGAGTGTGTGACTCTGATTTATGAGTATCTAGATGGACTCCGGATACCTCGCCTTACCGATGCCCAGGTGGAGGAGTTGGAGGGGGAGGTGTCATTGGAGCACCTAGTGGAGACGTTGGGTGGTATGGCGTCTGGGAAAGCGCATGGCCCAGATGGACTGCCAGTTGAATTTTACCGAACCTATTCCGCAATGATTCTCCCCTGCTTGTTGGAAATACTTCAGGAGGTGCGGAGGGAGGGTATTCTACCAGAGCATATGCGGGAAACATTGATAGTTATGCTACCGAAGCCAGGGAAGGAGGCTGAAGACCCGGGCTCCTATAGACTGTTATCCATGCTAAATGTCAATGTTAAATTACTAGCTAAGGTTTTGGCGTCTTGTTTGCGTCGAGTGGTGTCACGTCTAGTACAGGGAGATCAATGCAGATTTATACCAGGAAGCGGGACACATATGAATATACGGCGCCTATCACATATCTTACACGAGACTCGTGACTCTGACCTTCCCACAGCACTGGTGGCTTTGGATATGGAGAAAGCGTTTGATACCTTATCTTGGGAATACCTATGGGAGGTGATGCGAACGATGGGCGTGGGTCGTGTCTTCTTATCCTGGATGCGTCTTTTGTATACAGCACATTGGGCGTGAGTGCATACGGGGGCGATATAGTCAGATTCCATTACTATCGGACGTGGCACGCGTCGCCACTGTTGTTCGCGTTTACCATGGAGCCCCTGGCCATACACCTACGGGCTTGCCTGGAAAGGTGGGGCGTCCGTGTAGGGACGAGAACACATGTGATATCACTGTATGCAGACTATTCTTTAGTGTACGTCGCAGACCCGGAGCGGGCAGTCCCCCTCTTGTTGAGTATGATGGATTTTTTGGTCAGGTGTCCGGCCTCTGAGTTAACAAGCATAAAACTGTGTTATTCCTGATGGCGGGTCTGTCGTCGATGGCGACGTCAGAACTCCCCCGATTGAGTCTGACCTGGGAGACTGAGGTGATCATTATGTACATGGCAGTGTGGCCCGCCATGCTGGTGGTGGCAGGAAAATCCGCCAGCCGGCATGGCGGGCCACACCGCCACATAAGAAACACCATGAGGGCCACCTTCGGCATCCCTCACTCACCGGCAGGCTGCCTCCGTCAGGCAGCCTGGCGGTGGTCGGAATCATTATCCGACAAGTCAGCGGTGCTGCCCCTTGGATAATGATCCATAATTCTCCAGCCTTTCCCTGGTGGGGAAACCCGCCAGGGAAAGGGTGACAGAGGGGGTGCCCCTGCCCTGCCCATGCACTTGGCATGTGCAGTGCAGGGGCCTCTGTGCAGTGCCCCATCGCGCAGGTCACTGCCCGATTTTTGGGCAGTGATCTGCGCAACGTGTGCAGCTGCACCCGCCACACAGAGGCATTGACATGTCCCGGCCAGGCATTCCTCTGGGCCGGCGGGCGGAAACAATGTTTCTGCCCACCGGCCCAGAGGAATGTTCCTAATATGGCTGACGGGGATCCAGGGGCGCTGGCAGTCAGTAGTTTGACCACCAGCATGAAAATGGTGGTTTTGACTGCCGTGCTCATAATGAGGGCCTGAGTCCTTTTCATATTTGGGCATCCAGATAACGCATTCCCCGCAATTGCAATTTACCTTAAATATGGGGAGAGTGCTGGAGAGCCTCCGGGCCTCTATTCAATTCTGGACCTCTCTCCCATTATCGGTTATGGGTAGAATCGCACTTAGTAAAATTATTGTACTCCCTTGGTGCCTGTATGTGATGCAGAATTCACTTTGTGAGCTCCCCCTTTTGCTATTCCAACAGCTTGATGAATTGCTATTATCTTAAGTCTGGGTGGGCAAGAGCTGTAGAGTCCGCATGGAAGTCTTGAAATTACACCTGGTTAATGGAGGCCTGGGGCTACCAGACCTATATTTATATTACTTAGCCGGGTTACTGCAATATGCGATCCAATGGTGTGAGGATGCCCCCAATTGGGAAAAAGATCTGTAAGCTGGTTCGGTCTGCGTGGCACAACTCCCACATATGCTAATGGGCAGCTCTGGGTTTCCGCAGGGTGCCCTCTTCCTAGTGGAGCAAGTGTTGAAGGCTTGGGAGAGAGCAGTCGTACATGTTCTGCGCAGGGTTCCATATGCGTGCCAGTTGCCGCTGTGGTAGATTCGACACTTTGTCAATGCTGCTGAGGTGTTGGACTTTGTGCAGTGGCGTGCAGGGGGTTGTAATACGGCGGGTGACTTGTATCAAAATGGCACATTCATAACAAGAGAAGAGGCTGAGCCTCTTTTTGGTGTAGGTCGGGCAGTTCCTGCAGTATGTGCACATCTCGCAGACGGTCAGAGAGTTTTGGACGTCCTTTCTGGAGGAGCCTGCTGAATCCCACCTCCTGGTGACACTTCTTGATCCTGGGGGTGACAGTGGTCTCTTGTTTCGAACATATAAGGCTCTACAGGGAGACAGACTGACGGGCACGCAGGGGTCTAGGGACCGCTGGGAAGCTGGCCTGGGAACGACACTCACGGATGGGGAATGGAATAGAGCCTGTTCTCTGGTGCGGGATGCGACTAGGAATGCTAGATTTAAGTTGACGCACTTTTATTATCTGCATAGAGCCTCAACGCTTGCATAGAATATTTCCCTCAAGTCCTGACAACTGTGGCCGCCGTGGTGTGCACTCAGCATCATTTGACCACATAGCGTGGGTCTGTGGCTCTGTCCAGCCCTTTTGGTGCCAAGTGGTGAAGACACTGAGAGAGTTGACATTGCCTGCTGGGTCTGCTCCCCATCCCTAAAAAGGGTCGCAAAATGGCATATAGATTTGTGCAGCTGTGGCTTATTTTGACGAAGAGACGCATTGCGATCTGGTGGGTCTGCCCACACACCCCGCCGTATGTTACTTGGCTAGGTGATTTAACTGAATGGGCCACCGCAGAGGAATGTCGCCTACGAAGGGCTCGAGAGGATGAAAATGCGGACCTTGATCTGGAACTATGGCGTACTATGATAAACGTGTTACCTGGTGTGCAGGAGAGTGATGGGGAGGACCCCTTAATGGACGCTTCCGCTAGTTGAACGCTGGCCTTAGTTGGGCCACTCGAGAAAGGAGTATGGGAGATAGAGGTGTGTGACTGTGAGTTTCTGATGTGCTGTGGTCGAGTATGCTTCTGACTCTTGTTTTGGGTGTGGGTGCCTTCATGTGCTGGCCCTCCTCCTCTTCTTGGTTCCTAGCTCGTGCACGAGCTCTGATTGTGCTCCCCCCCGGGTGTTTCCGCCCCATAGGTGCTTGATGCCGTAGTTGAATGACAGACACTCGTTGATCTTTCTCCTGATCTAACTGTGCTGCTTACGGTTACAGTGTAATGTTCGATAGTTAATGTGTTAAAATGTACTGCACTGAATTCGTAGGGGATGATGCCGCTAATCGATATGCATGTTAAGTTCTGTGGTTGTGAGATCAACCTAGTCAGTTAACTTCATTGTCTTATTCTATGTGAACACTAATTTGTAACACAGTGGGCAGAAACAGAGCTGTGTCTCTACAACGGTATAGACATTGGCCATGCAGCTGGACTGCAATGACCCCCTTAAGAGGTATGTGGACATAATGTAGTGCATAGTTCTTTGTGTTCTATATATGTATAAATAAACAGTTTAAAAAAAGGACTTGAATTTGAAGTTCGCATGTTGGGTTGTAACAGTGTCTTACTGTGGCCAGCCCAACGTGTACTTTTGCGGTCCAGCAATGTTAGGGATCCTGGGGGATACAGCCACACCCGCCCAGTCACCAGTATAAGTACTGGGGTTGCCTGCCCCAGCCAGTCCTGGTGCTGTTCTCATGTTGTTTACTAATATAAACACCACAAGAACAGCGTCTGGATTTGTTCAGTTGCCGGGTGGCAGTAAGCCTAGTCCGAACCCAAAGGCAGCATGGCGGTGGAGGTTCACTGAATATGGCCAGTAACTGTGTGACTATTTTGAAGCCATACAGTGATTGGCCATGTTCTGATCCTTTGCTCTAGATGCAAGGCTCCTCCCTTCGTGCTCAGCCCCCTGTCACGTCACTGTACATGAGGGAGTTAAAGAGAGCAGTCACTTGCATGGTTTGTGTCCTCAGTCCCACGGACCATAATTTTGTGGATTTAGTCTTGGCGTCATTTAAAAGGAGATTCAGTTATTACATTAAGGCAACACTCTTTTGGAAGAATTCTGATTAAATATAGGTCTAGTCTGGTATAAGAATGTAGCTTTAACCGTACCATCTATTGTAGGAACAAAGATGCACCTAAAAACAAGATTAAAACAGGTGTATTTCCTAATTGCTGATTTAATAGGCTCATGCCACTCATTGGCCCAGATTTATAGTTTTTGACACACTGCATTTGCGCAGTTTTGCATCAAAAAGTATAGCGCCAGCTTGCGCCATTCCAGGACGCCAGCCAGGTGCCATTTTAATGGAATGGCACAATCTGGCACAAAGGGTGGGCTAGTGTAAAAAAAAAAATTACATCAGCCGGGTTGGGGTGAGGGGTGGGATCGGAAAATGGTGTTTTGCATCAAAGAATGACGTTAGGCTGTTTAGAGTAAAAAAAGATGACTCTTATAAGGCTAGTGTCATGTCTTGATGCAAAACCATCCATACCATTTGATGAGGTAGTGACATATTACATCGTCTTGAATGTACATATTGAAAATGTGTAGTGGTAAAGCCACATCTGTTGCTCAGTAGTGGAGCAGGGGAGAAAGCTGCAGCTCTAGATTAATTTGCATTGACAGATCTGTGAGTAGGTGTCAACACTGGACAGGGAGGTGATACTGCAAAATAATCTTCAGATGCCCTGGAAGAATTATGCCAGAGGATTAGCGGGATGTATAAAAGACAGGTAGGAATATGACAGAGGAGTGACAGGATGCATCGAAGACAGAGAAGCATGACTGAGAAGTAGCAAGATGTATCGAAGATTAGGAAGTGTGTTTTTTGGCATCTTGAGGTGCTCAGACTTTTAAATCCAGCATATCACTGTGAAGAAGAAAAGTTGGCTTTTATGAGTAGGGTCGAGCGTGTCCATTGGGAGAGCGATGTTATAATGGACAAAGTAAGTCATAAACATGATTTCTACTTATGCAAACACTAATGTTTTAGAATAGTTCAACGGTTTCTTCTTCCAGAAGTCTGCAAAACACCTGGATTTGAAGCTAATTTGTATGGAAAATATGAGGCAAAGTGCATCGCTTAAACCAGGTTTAGCTAGAAGATAACTTAGTCGGTTAAACCTCCCCAAACCTTTCAAGATGTTAGCTCTTTTTTTTGGACTCCTGATACGTAACAAAAGACAGACAAGAGAAGCCGCAACCTGCCCCAGCCTTGGTCATTGCTCTGGTACTCCAGCAATGCTAAAGGAACGAGCAGCCCCCATCAGCCTTAGGGGAGGGGGCAGAACTAGCCCGCCCCATCCTCCTAGCTGTTGGGTCTTAGGACTTAATCATTGGACTCTTACCAAAATCAAATCTCAAGAGTTAAATCAGGTGATATCTAATTAATTCAACCTGCCCTAATGCCTGGAGGAGATGATTCTATAGAAAGCCTAAAAGGGTTCCCACATTCTGAGGCACCCATCCGAGTCATTACTACAATCTAAGTCAGAGATTCTCTTAACTGACAACAGCCAATCCCTGTGGGTAGGGGGGAAACTAGAGATCCACTTAATGCATATTTCCAGCCGGGCTATCAGAACCAAATAAAAGAAGAGATGTCTCATGGATCTCTCCAATCTATCATGCAAACTCCTCTTGGCAGCCTCATATAGCCCAAATACAACCATTGGTAGAGTTATCTCATTACGCCTACTTATAATAGGCAAGATCGACTTACCCACTTGTTCCTCAAAAATTATGAATCCCTGCGCACTGCCACCAAAGATGAATATCATCAGCTCCCTCTAGATCACACGTTGGGCAATTACTCTTTCCTTGGAAAGGTGAACTAGTAAGCCTTTTGGGGGGTCCAGTAAGCCCGGTATACAGTAAACAAGTGGTTCCGCCGCAAGGGGGAAGGTTTAACCACAGACCAAAGAACCAAAGAATCTTCATAGAGGCCCGCCAGTAATAAAGAAGGTCTAGTGCAGGAAAAACAAGATCCCAGCCCTCTGTAGAGGGGGGAGAAGATGCGTCTTCAGCTTGTATAAGTACCCAATACCACTTTGAAACCTCTTTTTTTTGGCTCTGTGGACCAGTGATTTCCCTCTCCCAACTTGTAGAACACCCGGTCTCCGGTTCTCCATGCACCCAGCCTTTAATCTGCGGATAGAGATTCTCAAGAACTAACGGAGCCCCCACTAACTAGCTGTCCCCACTGCACAATTCCTCCCTCTATCAGTGGCTTAGCTAATACATCCTGGAGACATATCTGGGTAATTCCAGACTGGGGCCAACTCACTGTAATACAGGTTGCCCAGTCTCATTCTTATTGCATTTCAGATGCTGCAAGCATTATAGAGAACTTTTAGTCTAACTTTTTTGTAGTATCTGGGGTGGCCAAATTTATAAAGCAACTGTATACCCTGGTCCTGGAAGCACCCTGACAGTGCCTGAAGTCAAGAAGATAGATGTTCCTTGGAGAGGACTGATCTGATATTTTTCAGCTGGAATGCCCAGTAATAAAGCTGAAAATCTGGAAAAGCCATTCCCCCATCTACCTTTTTCTTCCTCAATTTTTTCCAAGCTACTCTGGGGATTTTATAAGACCAGATAAAGCTAACTAATTCCCCCTGCAGTTTCCTTAGCCATTCAGTTTTAAAAGATAATGGGATAGCATTAAAAATAAATGTGAATTTTGGCAGTACCACCATTTTTATTAGATTTGTTCTGCCTAATATAGAAAGACGTAAATGAGTAGTTTCTTAGTTTCCCTAAGGCGCTGCACAACATTCACGTGGGCCATCTCTGCCAAGTTCTTGACCACTTTAACCCCTAAATATTGAATTTCATCTTTCTCTAATGAGTTATCTTGAGGGCCATTCCAAGTCATTACTTCAGATTTATCTGTATTGACTAAATAACCTGCGATTCCTCCAAAGCTTGCAATAATTTCCCAGAGCGCCGGAAAAGCACATTGGGGGTTCTGTGTATATATCAGAAGGTCATCCTCGTAAAGGGCTTCCTTCAGGACCCAATCATGATACTGAAAAGGTATAATTCTCTGATCTGCCCTGATTCTCCTAGCCAGCGGTTCAATATCAAGGTTATAGAGAAGAGGAGAGAGAGGACAGCCCTGCCGCCTGCCCCGTTCAATCTTAAAATGCAAATATAGAATCCCGTTAACCAGAACCCGAGCAGAAGGAGCCTTATAAATATCTTTGATTGTGTTAAGAAGGTTATCTCCCAAATTGTTGCGGTCCATTACCGCCTGCAGAAAGAGGCAACTCCCTCTATTGAAGGCCTTTGCAGCGTCAATTGTTGATATAGTTAGAGGCATGTTCATAGTAGTTGCCAAACCGATTGCAGCGACTAAGTCGTGAGTCAAGTCTCCTAAATATCGATTTCTCATTAATCCTTTCTGATTAATGTGCACTAAATCACTAATCACCTTATCCAACCTCCTGGCAAGTATTTGGGCAAAACTTTTATAATCATTATTGAGCAATGAAATGGGTCTATAAGACTCACATCTTCTAGCGTCTTTCTGGGGCTTTAGTATTAAGGTTTTGATAGCTTCATTCCAAGAGGACGGAACCGGAAAGTGTGAGTGCTTTCAGTAGTCTGAGAAATCTTCTCTGTTGGTGGTTTGAGTGTTGTTGATAACAACAGATCACTTAATTGTGAGAATGTTTCCATTATTATGTTACTCTTTGAGGGGCTGCAAAAGTGCTTATGGTAGTGTGTGACTGCTAGTCTGTGAGAGGTGTGAGAATGATGTTGGTATTCAGGGTAATTTGTTTTTTCACAATATGAGCTTTAACAGCTCCCCTTGTGTGTTCACTAAGGGCTATGGGTGAATGATGTTGACTCATTTAATAATGGATGAGTCTCACTCTTCAAACAATGCTGCAGCAATTATTCCCAAGTGGAGTCTTCTTCCTCCTCTTGCGATCCATGGCATTCTGTTTTCCTTAATGAGGCTGTCCAAAGATGTCTGGAGGACATTAATGACCCAGGCTGCCCATTTATCCAGGAGCACTTGCTCAAAAACCACTGACAAGCCTCCTGACCCACCTACTGTACATATAATATTGACCGTTCCTATCATGTGCTTGTGCAGTCGTTTTATCTGCCACTGCCAAGACCCAGTAACAGGTCAGATTGGGATCATAATTAGGCCCAGGCAGTGCCAAAAAAGTGGCCCACATTCCTGGACGGTGACTTTTCATGAAACAGAGGGCTGCGAGGTAAGTTACATAACAGAACCCCCCAACACCCCTTTTTAACCATACCACCCCTGTGAGAAATATTAAATTAGTAATACCATCCAGATGGCGGTATTTTTAACTCACCAAGACCCCACCACTCCTATCCCTTTTAGCATTCACATTGTTGAAACCATCAGTGCTCCCACGTATTCCGTCGGTTGCAGCACGCCTCATTCTGTAGCAGAAAAGGAGGAAACCCAATGATGAAGCATGCCACCAAGAGGTAACCCTGGTGGGTGAGGGTTTTTCATACAAAAAAACTTTTTCTCTCCTTTTGGAAGTCCCTTCGGACTAGGCCTTTTTGTACAATTACCAAAGTTCTAAGGAGGATAGACCCAGTCCCATCAAACCCTCATTCTCCCCCTTTTTGTTAGCATAGTAGGTAAACTAAATAAAGGCATAAAATCAATGTTATAAAGAAATAAAGATGTTTTTATATAAAGAGCCCCCTTTAGTTATCTTGCTCTGGACTTTGCAGCATCTTAAAACATGGTTAACCCCTTCCCCGCCATGGACGTAACAGTTACGTCCTTGGCTGCAGCTCTGAGGCGCCAAGGACGTAACTGTTACATCCAGGGACTGGCTCATGGGGGAGCGCCATGAGCCTCCCACCCACCGCCCCATGGCAGGGATGGAAGGAGAATCACTTCCCCTTACAACCCAGCCCCCAACCCCCCCCAGTGAAAGTCTAATGACATCAGCGCCTGATCACAAATTTATTTTAGGCCATTCCCCCTCCCTTCCCCCCCCCCCCTTGGGGCAGATCAGCTTATTTTTGGAACACCCATCTGCCCCCAGAAAGCCTACCAGACACTAGGGAAGATTTGTTTTAAAAAAAAGAGGTTGGGGTTATGGCCATACCCCACCCCATATAAATGGGGACAACGTTGTTCTACCCACTGGTGGGCAGATGGGGCAATTACCCCCAATCCCCTCCCCGGGACGGCAGAAAGCCTACTAGTGCCAGGGAATTAAAAAAAGAAATAGTGGGGTGATGGCTACCAACCAGTATGGACATGCTTATGCACCTGCCTCAACTGAAGGGGGGTAACAGTCTTTCAGCTCTCTACCAGTACACTAAAAGATCTTATCCTAATGGCGAGCAAAAAGACATTTGATTATTTTGTGTTTTGGTTTTACATTTAGGCCATGAGAGCTTGTCTAACTCTCAAAATCGTCCCACTTGGAATGGTGAGGGCTGCACTATTTAGATTTTGGGATGCTGCCATATAGAAATTTCTATGAGACCTAGACACATCTGAAAACTAAACATCTGGGTGAGTCCAGGGTTGTGTGCTTCACATGCATCCCCCACCATTTTCTTACCCACAATGCCCTGCAAACCTCCAACTTTGTTTGGAATCACACATTTTCCCCACAGTTTTGCGATGGAACCTTCAGGAATCTGCAGGAATCCACAAAATTCCTACCACCCATTGTTGCATCTATACCGATAAAAATTCTTCCCACTTGTCAGCCTAAAAACGATTTTTCCAAACTGCCCTTTTGGACCCGCTTTGGTTCCCCATCAATTTCGACATGTTTTTGGCGCTTCCTTGTCACAGGCACTTGGTTCACCTACACAAGTGGGGTATCATTTTTATTGGGAGACTGAGGAGAATGTTGGGTGGTAGGAAATTTGTGCCAGTGATGTGATCCCACACAGAAATGTTGGGGAAATTTGACTTTTTAGCTACATTTGCTGAGGATTCTCGGTTCACCTGCAAAAACAGGTAGTTTTGTATTTGATAATTTGATGTTTCCACATAGTGTTTTGGGGCATTTCCTGTTACAGACACTAGGCCTACCCACACAAGTGAGGTACCATTTTTACCGGGAGACCTGGGGGAATGGTAGGTGGAAGAAAGTTTGTGGCGCCCCACAGATTCCAGAACTTTGCAGCACCGAAAAGTGAGGAAAAAGTGTTTTTTTGCCAACTTTTGAGGTTTGCTAAGGATTCTGGGTAACAGAACCTGATGAGAGTGTCACAAGTTAACCCATCCTGGGTTCCCATAGGTGTCTCGTTTTTGGAAATGTCCAGGTTTGTTAGGTTTTCCTAGGTGCCGGATGAGCTAGAGGCCAAAATCCCGAGCTAGGCACTTCGCAAAAAACAGGTCAGTGTTCTTTGGGAAAATGTGATGTGTCCATGTTGTGTTTTGGGGAATTTCCTTTCACAGGCACTAGGCCTACCAACACAAGTGGGGTACCATTTTCATTGGGAGACTTGGAGGAATAATGGGTGGAAGGAAATTTGTGGCTCCTCTCAGATTCCAGAACTTTCTATCACCGAAATGTGAGGAAAAGTGTGTATTTTGCCAAAATTTGAGGTTTGCAAAGGATTCTGGGTAACAGAAACTGGTGAAAGCCCCAAAAGTCACCCCACCCTGGATTTCCCTAGGTATCTAGTTTTAAAAAATGCACAGGTGTGTTATGTTTCCCTAGGTGCTGGCTGAACCAGAGGTCAAAATCTACAGCTAGGCAGTTTCCTAAAAACACGTCAGATTTCAATGTAGAAATGTGATGTGGCCATGTTGCATTTCCTGTCATTGGCACTAGGCCTACCCACACAAGTGAGGTACCATTTTAAACGGGAGACTTAGGGAAACAGAGGATGGCAGAACAAGTGTTATTTCCCCTTGTCTTTCGCTACATTTTTTCCTTCCAAGTGTAAGACAGTGTGTAAAAAAGACATCTATTTGAGAAATGCCCGGTAATTCACATGATAGTATGAGGACCCTGGAATTCAGAAATGTGAAAATAACCACTTCTTCTCAACACCTTATCTAATGCCCATTTCGGAAATACAAAGGTTTCCTGGGATACCTATTTTTCACTCTTTATATTTCACCAAATGAATTGCTGTATACCCGATATACAATGAAAACTCATTGCAAGATGCAGCTCCTTTATTGGCTCTGGGTAGCAAGGCTCTTGATGAACCTTCAAGCCCTATATATCCCCACAACCAGAAGAGCCCAGCAGACGTAACGGTATATTGCTTTTAAAAATCTGCTATAGCTGGAAAAAGTTATAGAAGAAAACATGGACAGAAATGGCTCTTTTTTTACCTCAATTTCTTTTTCTTTTAGCTGTTACTTTCTGTAGGAAGCCCATGAATGATCTACACAAAGGACCCCTTGCTGAATTCAGAATTTTGTCTACTTTTCAGAAATGTGTATCTGTCTGGGATCGAGCATTGGTTTACACTCATTTCTGTTCACTAACTGGAAGTAGGCTGAAAGCACAAAAAATGAAAGGGTACGTGTCGCAGTAAACTACCAAAATTGTGTTTTAAAATGTTTTTTTTTTATTCAAGTCTGCCTGTTCCTGAAAGCTGGAAAGATAGTGATTGAACCACCACAAACCCTTTGTTGATGTCATTTTCAGGGGGAGAAAACACAAGCTTTCTTCTGCAGCCCTTTTCCCATTTTTTGTTTAAACAAAATGAAATTTCTGCTGTATTTTGGCTAATATCTTGGCCTTCTCCAGGGGAACCCACAAACTCTGGGTACCTCTAGAATACCTAGGATGTTGGAAAAAAGGATGCACATTTGGCATGAGTAGCTTGTGTTAACAAAAAGTGTGAACTGCCCCAAGTAGCCAAAAAAAGGCCTGGCACCTGAGGGGGAAAAGGCCTGGCAGTGAAGGGGTTAAATAGCAGTTTATTTATTTTTGTAATTTTATATGGTATGAATGCAGCCCAAGGGTACTGGAGTGATTGATTAGTAACATTACACAAGGTAAATTTGTTTTATTCTAAGCTCAGAGTGATTTGTACAGAATCACAGGATGTTGAGCCGACGCCGGGACTCCTCGAACATAGTTCCCAGTTCAAAAGTCAGCAGCTGTGACCTTAGCTCCATCCTCTCTGTTTTTCGTCTCTCTGGGAAAGGTGGTGTAGCAGCAAGCCTATGCAAACACACCAGCCCGTCCACCAAGGCCTAAAAGGCACTAGGGCCACAGTGATGGGTAATGGGGTCAGGAGAAGCATGCTGCTACCGCTTCAGCAACAGGAAGAAGGGGGCAAAGACCACACCCGTTCTCAGCTCACTATAGCTTCAGGGCCATCGCCTGACAGGGGAAGGGTCAAGAAATGCACAAAGCTGCTACTCTAGGCGGCTGAGTTGAAGATGATCTAATGATCACAAAATCAACAGCCCACCCCTCCTCTACCTGCCAGGTCCTGCATACTCCTACCCTCCCTGCCCACCATGCCCTGAATGTAATGGCCCAGCTGGAGGGAGAAGGCGGTAGGGGAGAAGACACTGCTTCAGGGCAGGGCCAGCCCCACAGGGGCTGAGAATGGTCCACAGCCCAGAGTGGCACCTAGCTCCCAGCGAGGCTGCATTTTATACTCACTCCCTCCCTCTCCCATTATAGCCTCAGGGCGATGGGCTGGCAGGGAAGAAATGAAGAAAAGGACATGCTGTGGGCTTGTTGACAGAGGCTCTAGAAAAACCAGCTTACAGGTCACCTTTCGGCACTGGCAAATCGGCCAATGCCTGACTACCCGCCCACCCAATCTGACCCTGCCCAATTACACCAGTGAATAGAGTCACAACCCTTTCATCTCTGACCATTTAGTCCCTGCAGAGATTCACCCTTGGCTCTGGTACTCAGACTCCAAAAGCAGATTAACAACCCTCCAGAAGAATGCAGCAGATGCTGTCACTAACCTTTGCTGGTCCCAGAGTACCAACTCCGAAACCACTCCTCATCTCCTTCAGGAACATGTGTTAGGATGCAGGGTATATGTAGTGTAAAGTGGGCTTGACATAATCAGCTGGTATGCAACAAGGTAGGATCACCATACTTTGACCCTTCTCTGGAATCTACTGAAGACTGCCATGCTTGAACAGTAGATTAAAACAGCAGAGTGCAGGGTAGTGCAGAGGCAGACCCACCACAGACATTGCCACAGAAATGGATGGACAAAAGCTCTGTGGAGGGCCCTACAACAGGTAAAATATTAAATAAAACAATTGCCCCAGGGAGAAATACAAGGAGCACTTTACAGTGGCTTGGCATTTGTTTAATGCTGCACACTGTTCCTTAGAACACATCATGTGGCATCGAATAATTGTCTGAATGCACTGTGAACAACCAACACATCATACCAATTATGTGGTTCATACAGCTGCTTGCACACACAAAATCATACTCTTTTGATGTTTTTATGTCAAAGCCTACCAGACAATGCAGCTGTCTGGTTTGCTAATTACATCTTGTGGACATTCGGAAAGCTTCCCTGGGAATGCAGTCCTCCCATTGCTGGCCATTGGCTTTGTAACTCACATTTGTTTGCTTTCTATTTTCTGGCTTTATTTCTTTTAGTCTTTCCAGCTTGAGTTCATCCCTTCCGTGGCCCATACTATGTCTACTGTATTCTTCCACCAGTACTCACTTTCTATAAACAGTCGTTTAAATCTTGTTCTTATCTTTTCATATTTGCTGTGCATTCAAAGACAGAGGGAAAATGTCGGGCTCCGTCTTTCGAGGGAGCTTAGTGCTTACTTTTCTTTCTCTGACTTCAAAGTGAGAGGATTTATGTGACAATCATGCTGGCTAAAGGGGTGCGCTGGACGAAGGCTGTATTTTTTTTACTAGCATACAACATTTAAATGTTTCTATATGAACTGTGCAGATATTTACAAATATCTAAAAATTAGGAAAGCACACTTGAAGCACTTTTTTGGTAATTTTGAAGTGTGGTGGGAACAAATATGTTAATATGATCAAAACAAATCAATACATTAGGTGATGACGTTTCCACACATTATCGTTTTTGTACTGTATATTTTCATCAATAAACCTGTATGTCCGTGAATATTTAATAGTCATTTTAATTGAAGAGCTGCTGTCTGTAATGGCAGTGCACTTTCATGCCATGCACACTCCACTCTACCCCATTCCATTCTACTCTGTACCACTTCATGCCATTGCACTCTACTCGGCAACACTCCATACTATGCCACTCCACTCTACACCACTCCACACTGCATTACTGCACTCTACTCTGATCCATTCCACTTGATGCCACTACACTCTATATCTCTATAGTCTGCACCACTCTACTCTATGCCAATGCACTCTATCCCACTCTACTCTACACCACTGCACTCCTTGCCAATGGACTCTACACTACTCCAATCTAGGCCACGCCACTCAACTCTGCACCACTCCATTCTATACCACTACACTCTATGCCACTCTATATACAATACTGCACTCTATGCCTCTGCAGTCTATGTCAATGCACTCTACTCTGTGCATGTCTATGTCAATGCACTCCAGTCTATGCCATTGCACTCTATTCCAATCCACTCGTTGCCACTGTAATCTACTCTGCACCACTGCACTCTTTGCCACTGCACTCTATACGACTGCACACTACCCTAAACCACTCCGCTCTATGGTGCACCACTCCATTCTATACCACTTCGCTCCACTCTGAAACAATGTATTCTATGCCACTCCACTCTCTGGCACTCCACTGTACCATATGCCACTGCACTCTGCACCACTGCAATCTATGCTGCACCACCCCACATCACTGTACTCCGCACCACTCTACGCTACACTACTGTAGTCTCCTCTAACCACTACACTCAATTCCAATGCACTATACACCACTTTACTCAAAACCAATGCACTTCAAGCCATTGCACTCTATGGCAGTCTACTCTTCCCCACTGCACTCTAGGCCACTATACTCCACTCTGTAACACTGTATCTATGCCACTTCACTATATGCTTTGCACACTACGTTTCTGCAATCTACATCACTCTTTTCTACTCTACACCACTGTACTCTATGCCATTCTGCTATGCACCACTCTATGCACTGCATCCTGTGTAAATGCACTCTATGCCACTCTACTATATACCACTGAACTCTACAACAGTCTACTCTGCAACATTGCAGTCTCTGCCATTGAACTGTTTGCCACTCTACTCTCTGCCACTGCTCTCCAGGAGATTGCACTCTACTATGAACCACTCTACACCAATGCACTCTATGCCACTACATTCTGTGCCACACTACTCTACATCACTCCACTCTTCGCCACTCCACTCTGCCCTGCACTACTCCACTCTACTCTGCATCCCTCTGCTCTGCCACACTGCGCTCTCCACCACTGACCTCTAAGCTACTCTACACCACTGCACTCAATGCCACTGCACTCTACTCTAGAGCACTCTACTCGATGCAATTCTACTGCACTCTGCTCCAATGCACTATATGCCACTACACTCTGCGCCACTCTATTCTGCATCGCTCCACTCTACGCTACTGCACTCTACACCAATCCACACTAAGCCACTCTAATCTACTCAGCACCACTGCACTCTACAACACTCTGCTCTATGCCACTGCACTCTGTGCCACTTCACTCTATTCTGAAACAATCTACTCTAGGCCACTGCCCTTTACTCCACTCGATTCCACTCTACACCATTCTACTCTATGCCACTCCTCTCTGCACCATTGCAATCTACCCTGTATCACTCCACCCTTCTCTGCACCACTCTCTTCTACACCAATGCACTCTAAGCCACTCTATTGTACACTGCGCCACTCTACACCACTGCACTCTAAGACAACGCCCTCTACACCACTTCATTCAAAAACAATACACTACGCCACTGCAGTCTACACCACTGCACTCTACGCCACTTTACACCATCTACTCTGTGTCACTGTACTCTATTCCACTGCTCTCTATGCCACTTTATGTTGCACTACTCTACTCTAACCCACTACATTCTACATCAATGCACTCTATGCCACTATACTCTCTATACTGCACTCTGCGACACTCTACTCTGCAACACTGCACTCTTTGCCACTAAACTCCACACCACTCTACTCTGTGCCCCTGCACTTGTATGTCACTGCACCCTACTCTGCACCACTCTTCTTCTATATGCCACTCTACCGCACTCTACTCCAATGCACCCTATGCCACTACACTCTACACCACTATACTCTATGCCACTACACTCTACACCAATAAACTTTATGCCACTTAGATCTATTGTGCACCACTGCACTCTATGGCACTGCGCCCTATGCAACTTCACTCTAACTCCTCTCTACTGCACTCTCCATGCACTACTTTATACCAATGCACTCTACCCTATTCTACTATGCACCAGTGCACTCTTTGCCACTGCACCCTACACCACTCTAGTCTAGGCCACTCCACTCTACTCTGCACCACTCCACTCTACACCGCTCCAGTTTTGCCACTCCACTCTGCAACATTGCACTCTATGCCACTGCTGTCTACACCTCTGCACTCTATTCTTACCACTCAGCTCTATGCCTGTGAACTGTATGCCACTACTCTATGTCACTGCACTCTACCCTGCACCACTCCACTCCATTCTGCACCACCCACTTGATGCCACGTCACTCTACTCTGAAAACATTTACACTGCGCCACTGCACACTACACTACTGCACTCTATGTCACTGCAATTTATGTTGTGCTACTGTATGCCACTCTACTCTGCTCTGCACCACTCTACTTTATGCCACTGTGCTGTTCGGCAGTCTACTCTATACCACTGCACTCTATGCCAATGTAGTATTTACTACTTTATCTGAATCTTATGCACTCTTCACCACTGCACTTTATGTCAACTTCTCTGTACCACTGGACTGTATGCCACTATACTCCACTCTGCATTCTGCCCCACTCCACATCACTGCACTCTCCTCCACTCTATTCCACTGTACTTTGCACCACTGCACTGTACGCCACTCTACTCTGCAACACTCTACTCAACATTACTTTACTCCACACCACTGTACTCTATGACACTCTACTCTGCAGCACTGCACTCTCTACCAGTGAACTCTACGTCACCTACTCTGCACCTCCCTACTCTGCCCCATTGTACTCTATGCAACTGCACTCTAATTTGCACCACTCTATTGTACACTACTCTGCTGCTTTTTGCACCTATGCACTCTACACCACTAGACTCTACACCACTGCATTCTACACCAATTTACTACATACCACTCTAATCTACTGTGCACCGATGCACTCTGACACTGCTTTATATGCCACTTCACTCTACGCTTTCCTACTCTATTCTGCAGCACTCAATCAATGACAATGCACTCTCTTTCCCTCTACTATGCAGCACAGCACTCGTTGCCACTCCACTGCTCTCCAGTCTAGGCCACTCCACTCTGCACCACACCACTTCATGCCACTCCTCCGTAGGCCACTGTACCCTGCAACACTGCACTCTATGCCAATGCACTCTACTCTGTACCACTCCACTCTGTGCCAGTGCACTCTACACCACAACTCTATGCCACTGCATCTACCTTGCACCACTCCACTCTAACCTGCACCACTCCACTCTACACCATTTCACTCTACTCTGAAACAATGTACTGTATGCCACTGAACTCTATTCCACTGCACTCTACGCTATTCCACTCTGTGCCACTCCATTCTATGCCACATCAATATATACCACTGTAATCTACCCTGTGCCACTCTATGCCACTCTACTCTACTGTGCACCACCCTAAGCCACTGCGCTCTTTGCCACTCCACTGTAAATTACTACACTATATGACAATGCACTTTACTCCACTTTACTCAAATACAATGCACTCTACGCCACGGGACTTTATGCTAACTACTCTGCACCACTGCACACTACACTACTGCACTCTACACAGAAACACTCTACTCTATGCCACTGCACTCTACACCATTGTGCTCTAAGTCACTGCACTCTATGCCACTCTGTTTTATTCTGTACTAATTGTACTCTACACTGCTGCTCTCTAAAACACTCTACTCTATATCACTTCACTCAATGCCTTAGTACTGTACATACTGCACTCTATGCCACTGCACTGTTTGCCGCTACTCTGCAAGACTGCACTCTTCGCCACTGAACTATATGCTACTACACTCCACTCTGCACCACTCAACTCTACACTATTCTACTGCCTTCTAAACCACTACACTCTATGCCACTCTTCTCTGCATCACTCTACTTTATGCCACTGCACTCTATGCCATTTAACCTACTCTGCACCATTGCACTCCACACCATTGCAGTGTACACCACTTTACTCTACATCACTGCACTCTACACCTCTCCACTCTACCCTGCCCTGCACCACTCTGCTCTACACGACTTCCCTCTAATCTGAAACAATCTGCTCTATGCCACTGCAGGCTACGCCACTTTACTCCACTTTGCACCACTCCACATTGCACTACTCCATTCTACGACATTGCACTTTACTACAACCTATGCTGCACCACTCCACTCTACTCTGCACCACTCTACTGTATGCCACGCTATGTTACTGCACTCTATGCCAATGCACCGTACACCACTTTACCCACAATCAATGCACTTTATTCAACTGCCAATCTACTCTGCATCACTGCCCTTTAAGCCTCTTCACTCTAGGCCACTCTATGACACTCCACTCTACAATACCCCACTCTATGATTCTCTACTCCATTAATCTCTACTCCCCTCTATGACTCTCTACTCCACTCTATGCCACTCCAGTCTTAAACATTCTACCCTACTCTATGCCACTACACAAAACCACTCCACACCACAACTCTCCATGTAACTCCCTCTATGCCACTACATGCCACTTTACTCCACTCTGTTCTGTAACACAGTATTCCACTCTGCTCCACTTCACTAGTCCACTGTACACCACTCCACTCTACACCACTCTATGCCGTTCCACTCTACCCCATTCTATGCCATTCCACTCTACAACACACTACTCAACTCTACTCCACTTTCTGTCATTCCACTCTACTACAATACCCTACTCAGTGCCACTATACTCTATGACAATCTACTCTGCTCTAAGCAACTCCATGCTATGCAACATGCTACACCATTCCAATCTGTTCTACACCACTCCACGACACTCTGTGCCACTGCACTACACGGTACTCTACTCCACTTTCACACACAACTCCACTCTACTTCACTCAACTCTACTACATTCTACTCCACTCTATGCCTTTCCATTCTACAACACTCTACTCCCTCCACAACACTGTATGACACTCCACTCTATGCCACTTCATGATACTCCACTTCATGACACTCAACTCTACTCTATGGCACTTTACGCCACTCTATGGCACTCTACAGCGCTCCATGTCACTCTATGTCACTCTACAATCTCTACGCCACTTCACAACACTCCTCTCTGCTATGCAACACTCCACTTTACAACACTACACTCAATTCCATGCCATTCTTCTTTACACCACTAACTTTTATCCATGCTAAACAGCAGCCACGCTGGTGTACAGCATGGCTAAAACATATTGGCAAAGCCAATAGCTCTTGCGTAGGTGATCCCTATTGGCTTTGCCAATGTTTGTTTAAAAGATGGCTGCAGCTGTTGGAGCTTGCGCTGACAAAAGAGGGTGTGCTAGGGGAGCTGGACAATAACAGACCTGGTTTCGTCTGGGTAGTTGAGCAACATGAAAGCATCTCCATTGCAGCTGGGTATGTGGGAAAATGTTTTGGTAGTGGAGATGTGGGGGAATCAGGGACTGCTTGGCTTTAGTTGTGACAAATAGAGGGCCTAATTTATGGAAAGTTAGCACCGCCTTTGCGTCATTTTTTGACACAAAAGCTATGCAAACTTACAAAATATAATTATATTTTGTAAGTTTCTGCCGCTTTTGTGACAAAAAATTACGCAAGGCTGGTGCTAACTTTCCTTAAATCAGGCCCAGAGTCTTTTATCTTGCGTTTCGTGGGGCAACCTTCCTATTGCGGTCAACTGAGGGCTAACTACATACCTTGAGAAACTGATCCTCTATCTATCAAGTCAGGGCTCTCCAAAGCTCAATCAGGAAGCTTGGAGTGGGTTAGAAACTCAGACCCTTGCAAAGCGCACGATTACACTAAATAAATCAATATTCAATCACTTTTAAGAAGAAAGAGCCACATCTGCACCACATCTTTAAAAACACGTAATTAAATTCTAGAAAATAAAAGTACATATAATGTACAGAATCAAAACTTTGCTTCTCTTAACCCCCAACTGCCCCCCCAACCCTCCCCGCCAACCGGACTAGAGAAATGTGTAGGAAAGTCTCTTGGTGGTAAACAATATAAAACATCCCTTCTTCTGGTGTTTGTCTCAGAGCTCACAATGTAGAGCCCTTTCCTTTTTTGTCACAGAGCTCACAATGTGAGCCATAATATATTTGTTTCACTGTCACACCACACAGAGCCCCTTTTTATAATATTTTACAAAGGGTCTGCATTAAAAGTCTCTCTCGAGTATAAGCAGTAGAAGCATTTCATAGTTATGTTAACGCAACTGCTGGAAAATCAAATGTACAACCGGAAGAAAATCGACTAAGTGGAAAAACCTAAAGCCCTGGTACTACCTTGCTCCCGGGCCTACATCGGCACAGAGTTCACCCCTTTGGCTCTTGAAGTCAGAGTAGCAGGACAGAGCAGTCCAAGGATACTAAGGGATGTGTATCGTTTAGAAACGCAGACCTCCTGAAAACACACAATAGCTCTTATTAAATCAATGTTCAGCCAGTGGTTTAGTTTTGAAAAGAAAAATAACATTATTTCACACACAACTAAATACTAAATATTTGCTATTAGTAGTGTTTGCAACCTGTAAGGTTTTCCTAGTGTCAGAAAAGAGGGGAACATATAGAGATCTCGAAAAGCTTGCTCATATTAGGGAGATCTCGAAACGAGCTCTTTGCCCCTTCACAATTCAAACCTTTCTAGCCGAGTAAATTCCAAAAAACACGCAATCTCTCTAGATCGTTGAGTGACTTAGCCAGTGTTAGCTGTAAACCACCACTTAATTCCTTAACACTACACCTGCTAACCTAATTAACACAAAATATCCAGCATTTACTCACATCTTCTCAAGGGACAATACTTTATGGTAGAGGCCATCTACGCTTGAAAGCAGTGTTACTATGCATGAAAAAATGTGGCTTTTATAGATTTTCTCCTGCCTATTGCAGGTCTATTTAATATACTAGTTTTATTAGCATGAGACACGGAGATAGAACATTTATTAAGAATGTTCTTCACATAAGCTTACCAGATGACTGTTCCCATCTCAAGATTTTCTTTTACAATCGTTTACTTCTGGTGTGCTAGTTCAGCTGGATCAATTGACATGAACAAGACCACAACTCCCAGAATGCACAAAAGTTCTTAATTTATGCTGGTGTTTGATGGGGGTGAGCACCAGCACTCATTTTGTGGACTGGAACTTAATTTTCATCATCAGACTTTGCTTTGATAAAAAGAGAGAAAGGCAGAAAAATGAGGAGGAGGAACAGAAGGGAAAGCTATGATATGGGGAGGAAACTGGGATGAACAAGAACCAACAAGTAAGAGAAAAAGAGACTGAGTCCAGATGTACAAAGACTTTGCATTGGGTTTGCTGGACTTTTGTTATACAGACCTGATTCTGTGTTAGTATTTACAATCCAATGCAAATCATGATTTGCTTTGGGCCAAAGGGGCGTTCCGTGGGTGACGCATGGACGTTCCCATGCAATCACCCATATGTTTTGAAGCAAGTCCTTATCTACAAAGACTGTACATAGGGATCTGGCCTAACTCCCATGCATCTATGAGGCAGGTGCAACAAGGAGAAATATTTTACTTTTCCCTAGTTCTTTCCTCTTTGCATGTGTGCTGCATTCTACAGCACACCCACAAAAAGGAAAAGGCCTTAAAGAGTAGTTTTTGTAGAGCAAGGGACCATTTCCGGCCCAAACATTGTGCTGATGACAAACTGACATTTTTTCGCTATGGCACAATGGGGTCTGCATTGGCACATGGCAGCCAAAAGTGCACCAGCGCAGGCAGAGAGCAGAAGAGCACCACATCTTAATAGGTGTGGTGCTCTTCTGCTCTCTACCACACACACAGCGAAGGAAGTAAAGTTGCACTGCATGACTTCTTTGTTAATCCGACGCAGGGTGTGCAGGTGGTGAAAGAAAGATACTTTAGGTGAAGTCAAGACTAGGTAGTCTTGACATTTAGGAGCCCCAGCATTCAGTTGCTTTGTTGACAGGGTCCACAGAAAAACTCTGGGCCCGTGCACTTATTGTTTTTTACAAAGTAAACACTGATGCATTACAGGGCTGTAACATTGACCCCAGTAGACTCCAAACTCCTCAAGGGTCCCCCAAACTTTCAGAGGGCCCCCATCCAACACAACAGTAATGAATGTATGTGAGATATGGGAAACTAAGGGTCCCCTCTTCACATTCTTTAGGGGGCTCCGTCATTTTGTGTTCTACATCTGATGCACCAGGTCTCAGATTGACTAAGATTTGCGGCACAGCCCTGATGCAAAATCCATGCTGCGATTTATAAAGCCACACAAATCTTGATTTGCATGGCTTTGCGTGCAATTTTAACCCCAAAATAACACAAGGCATCACATAGCTCTGTCTTGCATTTCTTTGTGTTGGGGATATGTTACATGGGTGGAGTATAGGTGTTCCCTTGCATTCACTCATGTATTTTGATGCAAATCCATATATACTAAAGTCTGCAAACAAATGCTTAACCTACCTGAGGTTGGTGTAACAAGGAGAAATATCTTTATTTCTCCTCAATACTTCCTCTTTGTCTGTGTGGTGCATTCTAAAGCACACTTACAAACACAAATAAGCTTCTAAGAATGCCTGAGTTGGAGCTAGGCAGCCAGAAGTGTGCCTACATTATCAGAGAGCAGAACTGCTCTATATCTTAGTGGAAAAGGCACATTTCTGCTCTCTTCCTTTGATTCAATGCAGCACAACAACTTCCTTGCTGTGTTGCATCATGTTTATTAAATCCATACCTTGGTTGTTAAATTAAATCTTTGCAGTAGTGCATTGCAGCCTCTGCTCCTGGGATTTAGTCCAGAGTATACTGACTCCAGCTACTGCAAAACAGCTAGCGAAATATCTCTAATGCAAGCTCACCACTACATGGAACGTATTGCATCCTGGTTGCTAGTCAATCAGAATTTCAACTCTGGTGGGCCACAAAAGGTAGTGGGACTTGTGAAACTTGGCTAAATATTTAAGACAGAGGAGCGGCATAATCATTTGGTATCTCTACACTACATTCAGCATTTTTCATCACTAGATACTTTGGGGGAGATTTACTAACAACACTATGCAACACAATGCAGCATGACAGCTAGATGTGTTACGTTGTGTGATGTGGGAGGGCAGGAAAGAGTTGAAGGAAAATCTATCAATAATGTAAGACAGAACAAATTTACGCAATAATATGGTTTTAATCAATTGATCAATTGGGAACATCAGTCAGTCTCAAAAAGAGACCAAAGTCCGAAGTTCTAAGTTGTGGATTACAAGCAGTGGTATATACACTACATAAGTTTCCAAGAATTGTATACGTGTCCATGTTTAGCAGAAACCCCCTACTGTGGATTTTTTGTAATTCTCAGAATAAGGGCAAGATAGCCTAGAAGTGATATCTCTTGTTTGACGTCACTGGGCCCAGCCCAGCCTATCTGACTTTAATATATTCACAACAGGATTGTGCTATGGCAGAATCCACCCTTGTTTACACCCTGTGGTTAATGACTATCCAAAACATTTTTTTTTCCGGTCAACCTCTTGATGTGTTTCTTAAAATTAATGTGCACTATGACCTATATATTTTTGCAGAGGTTCACTATTTACATAGGTTTTAAAACTACCTCTCACCTGAAATATTTGTATTGGGATTTTATATTTGTATATATGTGTATAAAATATATTCCTATTAGTTCCCTATATCAGCCCCCCTCTAGTTGATTCTTCAACTATCTTTCCCACCTTCCCATCTACTAGGGAGATCATGTTATGCTCGCTATTCTATCCCTTGACATCCTTAGCGCTTTTCCCAACCAAAAAGGTTTCTCACATTTTAGCTGTCATCTTTTTACAACATGCTAGTATTATCTGAAAAATAAGACGTGTCAAGAGCAATATCACTAGAAAAGCATTGAATCCATCCTCAGTTACATTGATTGTCTTCAGTTATTCCAAGTGCCAAGTGCAGCAGTTGCTTTTGCCTGAACAAATGGTATAATGCTTCCAAAAAAGTGTTGGGTATCGGTGAATAGCCTATATTCCTGTGGGTCTTCTTTCCAAACTGTAGTATGATAGGATTCTGCAGTTCTTTTTGTCTGGTGCTGATGAAGCAAGGTCATTGGACGGCCCATGTGATGGTCATGTAACTGGGAGATGTTCACACCTGGTATCACCAGGGAGGGGGTGTATAAAGTCACAATTGAACAGCGGCCATTCCAGTTTGGGGTAGTTGCATGTGGAGCCAGGCCCCACACAACCAATAGTGATCCATCAGGCTGTAGGAGCCGCCCTGCATATCGGTGTTATAGTGGTGATCTTGCAGTTGAGTTTACTCCCCAGCTTTACTGTCCCATTTCCACTGAAACAAAGAGAAAACTCTTTTAATTTCATTGCTATTCTAGGTTGCATTGTAATTCTTCTCCATGTATATCTCTGTATGTTTGCATCCCATATTTCTTGACACTGGCCTATTATCTTATCAAATGATAGGTGACCGTTTGTCTTGGTACTATTCCATAAGGATATTGATCTACATGTTAACTTGGCTCTAGTATGCCATTTGTCATGGGTAAATACTGATCCTGTAATGCTAATACTTGGTCTGCTCACGCAATCTGCGGGTATAGGGTTAGCTAAATAGTTACTATATTTGGATAATGGGTAAGAACTTCCAAAAATGGCATGGTGTAATACCCCTTCTTCCCACTCGGCGGGAGACAACTTTTGCCCTACCTTCTTCATTCTTGATAGCTCTTCCATTATCTCTTGTTTTTCTGTCAGGATTTGTAAGACTTCTGGGGTGGTGTCACATCTAGTTGTATTAACTTGTGCAGTTACAGGACTAACATGAGTTGGTTGCAGTTGTGCTTTTATTCTGCATAAAAAGAGGTGCAGGAGACAGTGTGTAATATTTGGAGATACCTCTTTAGGGAGATGCAATCTGTCTACTACAGCAGCATGGGGGATGAGGGAGCATGCATAACAGCTGGTGTTGGATGTGGATGCTGATACCACACACTTTCAAATAATGCAGTATGAAGAGGGTGATGGTCAGTATCATTAGCAACAGTTTTGCACATGCGTGCAATAGTTGATGTAGGATCAAAGGAAAGAAAATGCACTAGGGCTAAGAATAGCAGTATTCATGCACTGAGAAGGAAAAACAAACTAGAATTACATAACTTAAAAGAAGTATTATCTATCATTGAAACAATAGAGGGAGGCATTATTCTGGTTGCTTCTCCTGCACTCCCCCTCTTTTTCCTGCTTGGTGTCTGAAGGGATGGATGGCATGGTCGGGGCCAAGCGAATATCTGTCAAATGGATCCATGGTTTTTGGCCTTGAACTTTCACCTCTGTAATCATGCTTCTAGTCACAGGGAAGGGTCCATTAAATCTGCTATCTTTCCACTTGTGTCCAATATTTCAGCTGCAAGCTAATGTTCCCAAAGGCAATGGAGTCTGTTGGTCATCTACAGGAGGTGGATGGGCGCGCTTGTAGGCCGTACATTTAACCTGGTTAGAGAATAACTTTCCAATCTTTGTTAACTCAAACATATATACATTCTTTTCAGTTTGTTCAACTTCAGGTGAACTCCCAGTCTCCAACTTATGCCTAGATAATGGCACAAATGTGCTCATTGTTCTACCTGTCACAAGTTGATGAGGAGTCAGATGGTGATCTGATCCTGGGGTGTTTCTCAAGGCAAACAGTACCAGTGGGAAGCAGTACAGCCATGTCTTTTTCAATGTCACACATAGTTTACTTATTTTATTCTTGAGGAGGCCATCAAGGCACTCCACAATACAATTGCCTTAGGGATGATAAGCTGAGGTTAGTTTCTGAATTATTACCAACAAGGTGGTGAAATGGAAGAAGATATTATTGACGAAGTGGGTGCCATTGTCTGATATGATCCCTTCAGGAACGCTCCACCAGGATATTACCGCTTGGATCAGAAAATTAGTAGCATACTTGGCATCACAGTGAACATAAAGTCCTGCTTCAATTCACCTTGGGAATGGCCCATCTCCAACAATGAGGTAGCGATAATTACTACATCTGTCAATTATATCAATGAAGTCAATGTGCAGTTCCTTAAACGGTCCTTGTGGTTGGAGTATTGTAAAAGCTATTACCTTAATGGGAGGACTTGGTGAATACTGCCGGCACACCATATAGGTGTGTAGGTACTTTGTAATCATCTCATGTAGGTTGTGGACAAACCAATCCTGGCGAATTTGGAGGGACATGTTACCTCTGGCAGTAGGACGCTGTAACTGGTTTAGATCTATCAGTAACAATGCTTGGTGCATGACAGGCTTTCCTGTTGATATCTGTCTATATATTAAATCTGTTCCTGTCTGCATGCATCCTCTGGCTTCCAACAACTGTTTCTCATGCTCTGGGGCACTTTCTTGTATCTCTTTAAGATGTAGGTAAACTGTCTCAGTAGAATGTCTTGATGCATCCAAAGGGTCCTAGGGTGTTGATGTTTCACTAGCTACCAAAATTGTGGTGTGTGGGTCACTAAAAAGGAGTTTGCTGCATCTTTGACTGCCAATCAGCCAGGGCATTTCCACGAGATAGAAAATCCTGAGCACTAGTGTGGGCTGCGCACTTCACCACTGTAACTGCATGTGGCAGTGTTAAGGCTATCAAATCCTCAAAGAGGAGGCATTGCATGATGGGAATTCCATCAGCCTCAAGGAATCTGCATCTGCTCCACCACATGATGCTAGAGTGTATTGTCATGGTAACATAGGCTGAATCAGAGTATACTGTTATTGTTTCTCTTTCTCCTTGTTTGAGGGCCGCCACTAAAGCTACTAATTCAGCAGCCTGGGCTGAATACTGAGGTGGCAAATTTATCTGTTCATTTATCTGTAGTGTTTCTGAACAATCATGCTGCATTGATCTGACCACTGTAGCATCTGTATGTCTTAATTCTGTATCTCCTGGTCTATTGTAGAAGACCCACCCACAAAATATACAATGCTATTCAGAATAGGGTTTTCTATTGCTTGGCTACACTCATCTGGAGTATATGTGGCACAGTCATGGATATCATCATCTGTGTCTAAAATAGGATGGGCAAAGAAGGTAACAGATTTGACCGAGTGACATTTAACTACTTTCAATGATGGCAATGATAATATTATTTAATTGTCTGATACTCTCTGTGTTGTCTGTGTCATCTTCTGAATTATTGCAAACACTGCATGTTCAGCGTACAGTGTCAAAGGTGCACCCATGACAATAGGGGTACTTTTCTTGACTGCAAAGGTTGCAGTAGCTGATGCTTGTTCACAAGGGTAATGGCCTTTCATGACAGAATCAAGTAGGCCACTAAAATATACAATTGACTTGCAGCCTAAAGGATACTTTTGGGTGAGGACAGCTGTCATCACCTGGCCATGACAGTGAAAAGAAAAGCAAAACTTGTTATTGTAGTCTGGTGTTCCTAACACTGATGCATTTGCTATCTCTATTTTTAACTTTCTAAATGTTTGTTTCATTTCTTTAATCCATGTCATCCTGTCTTTCTGTGTTTTAGCCTGTTTGATATATGTAAGCAGTGTGGATATTAGAGTGATGTAATCACAAACCCATTGTCTAACTTATTTACATATCCCCAGGAACTTCTGCATTCCTTCCACTGTCTCAGACTCTGTCATCTGTCAGATGGATGCTGCTCTTTCGGGTGTAACTTGGCGGCCAGAGGCTGACAACAGTTGTCCCAAGTATTAGACTTCTTCCTGGCAGTACTGTAATTTGTTCCTATCCACCTTGTAACCTCGTTGGGCAAGGGTGCACAACAGGGACACAGGGCCTGACAAAAGACCGCGGCGGCCATTCTTACATTTCCGCTGGGCCGGCGGGCGCTCTCCAAAAGAGCGCCCGCTAGCCCAGCGGAAATGCCCCTGCAACGAGGATGCCGGCTCCGAATGGAGCCGGCGGAGTTGCAGGGGTGCGACGGGTGCAGTGGCACCCGTCGCGATTTTCACTGTCTGCTCAGACAGTGAAAATCATGGTGGGGCCCTGTTAGGGGGCCCCTGCACTGCCCATGCCTGTGGCATGGGCAGTGCAGGGGCCCCCAGGGGCCCCACGACACCCGTTACCGCCAGCCTATTCCTGGCGGTGAAAACCGCCAGGAACAGGCTGGCGGTAAGGGGGTCGGAATCCCCATGGCGGCGCTGCTTGCAGCGCCGCCATGGGGATTCCCTGGGCCAGGGGAAAACCGGCGGGAAACCGCCGGTTCCCCTTTTCTGACCGCGGCGGCCCTGGAAGCACCGCCAGCCTGTTGGCGGTGCTTCCTCTGCCCTCTGCCCTGGCGGTGTTACACCGCCAGGGTTAGAATGAGGGCCACAGTGTCTTTTCTACACTGCTCCTCTGTCATACTACAGATCAGTAGGTCATCGACATACTGCAACACTGTGCTGTCACATTGAAAATTGGTAAGATCATTCTTGACGGTCCTATTAAAGATGCTAGGGGACTCACAGTGCTCTTGAGGTAATTGAAAATGGAGGTACTGAGAACCACAATAGGAAAATCCAGTGAAAAAGTGACTAGGTACAGGGGAATACTAAACATTCATTCTTTAATTCTATGACTGAAATGTATTTAGCATTTGGAGTACATTGGTGAGGATGACTGAAGGGTCGGCACTACAGGGAATTCTGGTATCACTATGTCATTAAGGGGGCGCAGGTCTTGAATCATATGCTATGAGTTGCATTTGGCCTTCATGACGGGGCACATTGGGGTGTTGCAGTGGAATACACCTGGGTATATGACTCCCTGCTCCACTAGTGCCTGTATAACAGGTGCAATGCCCTCCTCAGCTTCTTTGGATAGAGGGTATTGTCTCACTTCTGGCAGTAATACTCCTTCCTTCCGGATTATGCTAAATGGTACAGCTGTGTGGATGAGGCCTACATCTTGTGAGCCTTCTGCCCACAGATTAGAGGGTACCTGTGCAAGGTCATTGTCTTTGATAGGGCTGGGGACATTTCTTAGTACCGCAGGCCTTGCCTCCAGTCTGGGGAAAATGAGTATACTGTCTTGAAAAACAGTCTATGTCCTTCTGTGGTCATATACAAACAACTAGTCATCTGATATGTCTCCCACTTGTATATTGAGATCATGAAAGATGAGACATGCCCACATCGCACCGGTGTGGTCACTTGCAATCAGTGTCCCATAGGTCGGAGACACTTCCAGAGCCTCTATTTCCAGAATGAGGTCCTGGTCTAATGGTTTAGAATAGGGGCCCTGCCATCAGAGGAGAAAGTTATAGGGTAATTCAATTAACTTCCCTGTCAATTTTGGTGTGCCTGCTATGATAGTGTACACTGCTCTAGTGAAGACTAAAACATCTGTGGGTCTAGCCCTAACCTGGTCACAGCCTAAAAGGCGTGTAACCATAGTCATGATGCGTGTACAAGATACTCCTGGTGTAGACAATATCATAGATCCATTCTCTTCAAAGTGAATACTATTTCCATCTCCACAGGCTTAGTGAAAGGAACTCTCCTCACATCCATGGAGAAACCCTGTGTGTCCATTGATGAATTTGACAATGGGAGCCACCTTGTCATTTATGGCTACCATCACAGTGGGCTCCTGGTCTCGACTGTGGGTTACAGATAAAACTGGACACATGAGACTACTCTGCGGGCACCATTGGGCATATCCACCCATGTAATTTAGCTGGAATTGGTTCCCTCCCATGATAATTACCCCTCCTTGTGCGTTCTGAGGCTGCAAGGGGGGCTGCACTGTCTGTTGTGGCCCATACTGCATTTGGGGCATGGGTTGCAGTTACTGCTGGGGCAGTATCTGTTATTGAGGTGAAATTGCATTTGAGGCTGTGGGAGGTATATCACCAGGGGAATCATGGCAGGTTGTGCCACAATACCATCAGGTGGAAATATTTGTTGGCCATATGTCGCCCTTGTCTGGTTGTTAGGCTCATCTTAGTTTTTGAACCTGCAACCTCTAATGAAATGTCCTGGCATCTTGAAATAGTGGCATAATTGTCCACTCTGGAATGTGCTTACTCTATTTCTCCAAAACCTTCCATGTCCTCCTCTTCCATTATTCCTGGTATTGCCTTTTTGGGAATACTATTTGTGTGGCATTGGCATGCCCAGAGAGGGCACACCCTGGGGCACTGCAGCTAGCTGGGCAGCGGCAGTGGCAATTCCTCCCTCTGTTTTCTTAGTCAACCTCTGCTGGACCAATTTAGCTGCTGCTTTCTCTACTTTGTCTTTCACTTTTTTCCTTTCCTTTTCCTGTTTCTTCTTACGAAAATGTATTATGTATGCTTGTATCTCTGTCCATAGTTTGGCATCTAAGGCTACTATATTGTCTAGCTTGTCCTGCACTTTAGCTGGAAGACCCCTTTTTCACTATTTTATAAAACAGTATTGCATTCTGTCCAGTCATGTCCCAACTCTGCCCTACTTCTTGTGTCCATTGTTCCTTCATTCTGCTGAGGAATCGGGCTGGATCCTCATTTGGCTGCATTGTCTGGCCTGTCTGGATACATTTTTCTCAATTGTCTCCAAGCAAATCCCCTTGCTCTTTTAAAGGGTTCCCCAACACATTATGGGTTGGTCAATGTCACAACATGTATTCCTGCCCTTGTGAACAATGTGTCTGTCTCATCTCCTATAAGGGAACTTAGGAAACGTTTAATGTCTCTTATTGCAAGAGAAATCCCTGCGGTATATTTTTCAAAAGCTGCTATCCATTTCCCAGCAATGTCAGCGAGCAGTGGCAACTGTTTTTAAAGATTTTCTTTACCCTGCTAAAGCCATAGTATATACTCAGGCACCTAGGGACCATTATATATCAAGGGAAATTGTGTCAAGACTGTAGTCCCATGGCCAGTAGGGTGATTAGAGTCATCATACGAGCATACCTCTGCCACACTCAGAGACTTTCAAAGCATAAAAGGATAATACCCGTAAGGATCCCCTATGCACTGGGAAATGCACATTTCTGCATTTGCCATGTCTCAGGCCTCAAGGGAACCCTCTTGTGGCCATGGTGTCATGTGTGATGTCAATCCCTCTGTCCAACTCTCTAGGTTGTCAGTAAAAGGGACAACATTATGCCAAGTATTCTCATGTTGGGCTACTATTTCAATGGGTGTCAAATCATTGCCTGGACACACAGGAAGTACATGTGTCAGATCTTTTCTCAAGGTCATTGTTGGACCTATCCCTTTTTGCAGGGTCATCCCCAATCCTGAAGCACTGGTTGTGCCACCCACACTAGTCGCCCTACAAACCTGGCTCAGACCTGCCACTGCAGTGTCCATGTGTGCAGTTGTAAACTGCCAATTCAACTTGGCAAGTGTAACAACTTGCCAGGCCTAAACCTTCCCTTTTTATACATTATGCACCCCTAAGGTAGGCACTAGGTAGCCCCATGGGCAGAGTGCAGTGAATGCTAAAGGTGGGATATGTACTGATGTGTGTTACATGTCCGAACAGTGAAATGCTGCCAAATTCATTTTTCACTGTTGCAAGGCCTATCTCTCTCATAGGTTAACATGGGGGCTGCCTTTAAATATTATTAAAGTGCAGATTCCTTCTGGGAGCAGATAGAAATAGGGAGTTTAGGGTCCCTGAAATCACAATTTAAAAATACATCTTTTGGTAATGTGTGTTTTTAGATTGTGTGTTTGAAAATGCCACTTTTTGAAAGTAGGCATTTTTTTGCTTAAACATTCTGTGACTCTGCCTGTTTGTGGATTCCCTCTCTGGGTCAGTTTGACAGCTGGCCTGTTTGCACCTCTCTAGACAGTGAAACAAAGGGAGCTGGAGTGTAGCCTGCATATTCTGATGAGCCATTTGGGCAGGAGGGGAGGGGAGTAGTAGTCACTTACACCTGAAAGGGCTGTGCCTGGTCTCACAAAATGTAGTCTCCAACCCCCTGGTGTATGTCTGGGGCCTGGCCTGGGCAAGACAGAATCTTGAAAACAACAGAGACTTCTCTTTGAAGTAGGCCTACTTCAAAGGCAGAAAGGGGTATAAGAAGAGAACCCAAAACCCCTGAAAATTAGATCACTTCTGGAACCAAGAAGAACCTCTGCCAAGGAAAAGAGCTGAAGAGCTGAGGAGAAGTGCTGCCCCAGCCTGTGACTGTGCTTTGTTGGGCTATCCTGCAGTTGCTGTTTCCGCCTGTGAAAGGGACAATGACTGGACTTTGTTGTGCATTCCTGCTTGAGAAGAATCTTCAAGGGCTTGAACTGAGCTTGCCTCCAGTTGTTGAAGTCTCAGGGCCATCAAAGACTTCCCCTGCCAGCACCTGGACTCTCTGCTGGGACTCCTGCCTTGCCAAGTATTGCCCTATCGAGTTTCTGGGCCCTTGAAAGGTGAAGTTGGCGGATAACAACTGAAAATCCATGCACAGACCGCTGTGTGGGAAAATTTCGACGCACCTTCTGTGGCGCAGCTGATAAACAACGTGCCTCCGGCTTCGTGGCTGAATTCAACGCTCCACCTGTATCACGGCTGGGAGACTGAGGCAACTCGGCTGGAGAAATGACACGCAACACCCGCTTACGGAGGCTGATAATGACGCAAACCCCACGCAGCGCGGTTTTCTGATACCTTGCGACCAGATTTTTCACGCATCGTCCCTGGGCGTCCAAGTCTATCCAACTCTGCATGGATCTGAGGTGCCTCATCCGGAAATCGACATATCACTCTCTCGCGAGGAAGAAAAACAACGCATCCCGGCCAATAGAAGGAAACGATGCGCGACCTCACTTGCAAGTAAGTAATCAACACATTTCTGACTTTTCTGTTGCGCGCTTGCCCGTGCGGCTTTATTTTTTACACTAACCAGGTACTTTGTGTAACAACAGCATTCTCACTGTTTTCTAAGGATTAAGACTCTTATTCTTTTGAAAATTCATATCTTCACTTGTGTATGTTGGATTTTGTCGTTTTGGTCTTGTTTTGTTTAGATAAATATTACCTATTTTTCTAAACCTGTGGTGTGTCATTTCGTAGTGTTTTCACTGGGTTACTCTGTGTGTTGGTACAAATACTTTACACATTGCTTCTGAAGATAAGCCTGCCAGCTCATGCCATGCTACCAAGGGGGTGAGCGGGGTTAACTGAGGGTGATTCTCCTTTACCCTGACTAGAGTGAGGGTCCTTGCTTGGACAGGGAGAACCTGACTGCCAACCAAAGACCCCATTTCTAACAGTCATCTTTCTTGCCATGCCAAACATTCCCTTTCTCCCATATAGGTATGCATGCGTACCATTGAATGCTAATCTCCTCATTTCCCGTTGCCCTCTTTGTAAGGCGTGTCCTTCCTTATTGCTTTCATCTCCCACATAGGCATACTGTGAGTGTTCCCTAATATGTTCTTCAAGAAGGGACATTTTGTTTATATTCTCAGTGATGTCATCTAATGTCTCCTCTGGTCCTTCGTAGGATTCTTCTGATCCCATATCTTCTTGTCTTATGATGCTACGTATAAGGACTATGGTGGTCCGACCGGTAATGTAGCGTCCCTACCGCCAACAGGCTGGAGATAGGGAGGCCCGCATTACGATCGCGGCGGTAGCGCCACGGTCGCACCGCCGGGGCTGGCGGTTTCCCGCCGTTTTAGTCCCTGGGGATTATGACACCCCTACCGCCAGCCTGTTTCTGGCGGTTTGCACCGCCAGGAAAAGGCTGGCGGTAAGGGGTGTCCTGGGGCCCCTGGAGGCCCCTGCACTGCCCATGCCACTGGCATGGGCAGTGCAGGGGCCCCCTAACAGGGCCCCGGCCAGCTTTTCACTGTCTGCATAGCAGACAGTGAAAAGCGCGATGGGTGCAACTGCACCCTTCGCACGGCCTCAACACCGCCGGCTCCATTAGGAGCCGGCTGCTATGTTGCGGCCTCATCCCCGCTGGGCCGGCGGGCGCAAACTTGGTTTGCGCCCGCCGGCCCAGCGGGAATGTCATTATGGGGGCCGCGGGAGTGCGCCGCATTGGCGGCCGCACGGCGGTTACCGCCTGGCGGGCGGCTAATGACCCCCTATGTTCTCTGGTCCTCTTTGTTTAATCATATGCGCCCTATTTGGGGCCCTCCACTGCACCAAGGGCCCTTCTCCCCTTTCCTGAATCGCTCTTGGGCCTGCCTGTCCATCCTCATGCATTTCGGCCCACTTACCTACACTATTCTTCTCTGCTCCTGGGTGCATAAACCTCCAGCGCCCTGTGGAATGATATTCTGGTGTGATAGCTACCTTTCCTGTCTCATTTTTGCTTGATTTTTTCAGAAAATCTTCCTGTTTTCAA
Source organism: Pleurodeles waltl (assembly GCF_031143425.1). Classification (NCBI taxonomy): domain Eukaryota; kingdom Metazoa; phylum Chordata; class Amphibia; order Caudata; family Salamandridae; genus Pleurodeles; species Pleurodeles waltl. The sequence goes on along the minus strand of NC_090448.1, from coordinate 806,491,646 downwards.
GCATCACCCATTCTATGTGTTTCCTATGACCCTTTTTTAAGTGCACCCCCAACTTTCCTAGTGGGGGACACCTCATCTTTTAAATGAAGTGTAAATGTGGTGTCTACCATCCCTACATATTTAGTATTAACCCCACCCAACATCTCCCGTGGTGTACTAGCCATGCTAGGGTCTGAAGCTATACAAACAAATTTTCCTAAGTTAGAAGAAGATTATGATGGTGGGCTTTACTCAGGGTCTGTATATTCCACTGCAGGGGGATGTGAAGGGGTAGGTAATGAGTGCAGTGTGCCAGGTTGTATCGTATACGTGCCCTGTACCTTTGTGCTATCTAAACTTAATTGGACATCTTGGTAGAGAGGTGGAAGAGGCAAAGGAGTGGTCTGAGACGTTGTGTTTGATTCTCTCATATTTGTTTCACAAAAGACCTTCCAAAGGTCTAGTGTGGTATTCCTTTTCTCTAGTTTACTTCCTTTGATTTGCTTTGTAGGTAGGTGGCCATGTTATCTACCATTGTAGTGTCGAATGTGCCCTCCTCGGGCCAGGCATGTGCAAGTTTTAATGTTGCTCTAAGCCATTCTTTACAATATTTCTATCTCCTGAGAACACCCGAACCATGTGTTCCAAAGGACACCCCATATTTTTTTAGTGAACTTGATCTTATGTGCTATACAGATGACACCATAAGTGGACTCCTATTCACTTCATGGGGTATTGCAAAAACTTCACATTTTATTAGGCCATGAAGTTTAACATCAGCTGTATGTATCCCTTATTTTTTAGAAATTTAGTTCACGCATATATTTTGGCAGGTACATTTATGGGTGGCCTGAGTAGTTTTTTACCTGATGCAAATAGAAAAATAAAAACAATTGTGTTATCGTGAATATATATATATATATATTTTCACTGAAAAAAACAAAGGTTACAGGAATATTAGGACATTATACTTAGGAAATAGAATTTTAAAAATCATTGAAATTCACTTAAAAAAACAAAGGTTACAGGGACTAAGGAAACTATAACTCACACCCCGGCTATACAGTTTTTTCATCAAAACCTTTACTGCAAATACTACACTGATTTTATCAATGATGTTATCAAAAATGTCATGAGTGTCACAATTTGTGGGGTCATTAGTAGTGCATGATGAGAGCTAGTGGACTGGTGAATTTCTATGGTTTTATACGTTTAAAATGTTAGCCTAACTATAGTGTCCCTATAATCTTTATTTATTTAAGTGAATTTCTATGTTTTTTTTTTATTCTGCTTCCTAACTATACCGTACCTGTAACCTTTGTTTTGTTCAGTGAAATTCTATGTTTTGTTTAACGTATAGTAATTTTCATTACTGTATGTAAATCCAACCACTGCTAGCGCACGGCCTTTGGCCATGTGCCATGGCAGTTGACTACTGGACCTAGCCTCTGGCCAGCCCCTGAAGCCAACCCCCTGCAAGCACCCAAACTTGCACCATGGATGGCCCTCACCCGTGCCCAAGTCAGTTTGCCTGCAATACCTGGCCTGCAGCCAGACCCTGAGGCCAACCCCCCAAAACCACCCAACCACATGCTGTGCATGGCCCTTTGTCCGTGCGCAGTGGAAGTTGGCCGCAGCCTCTCTGGGTGTGAGAATAGGTATGAGAGGGTGTATCTGGGGGTGAGAGCAGCTGTCCGATTGTCCGATTGTCTGTCTTGGCGTGAAAGGGCGTACATCAGTGTTTTAGTGGGTGTGTCAGTGTGTGTGCGGGTCTGTGAGTGGGAGTTTTTTAGGCTTCGATATATGACATACTTAGAATAAGATATTTCGGACAAGTTAAAGACGAAAATGTATTCAACATTTAAAAAGAGTAAGATTGCTTTTCAGCATGAGCCTTAAAGATTTCTAGTACAAAAGAAGAAAGAGGGAAACAAGTCCGGCTGGACTCGAACCCTCAAAGCTCAGCATGAAGGTCTGTGACCTTCACACTGAGCAATTTATTTATGTGTTCATTTATTTTTTAGCCCTTTATGGGCTATCTTGGACCACCCTTGGAAGCCTCAAGGCCTAACCCACAATGTCTGACTCTATTTATTTAATAATATGCCCTTATGGGATATCTGGGACCGCGGGGAGCCTTAGGGACTCCCTGTGGTCCCACCTTATATATATATTTTTTTTTTACGGGCTATATGGGACCGTGAGGGGAGCCTCAAGGCCTCCCCCACAGACCCATTGCCTCAACAACCAAAGAGCTGCTTTAGGCAGCAGCTCCATGGTTGCTAAAGGAAACATTTAATCTCTGTCCCCTGCATGCATACCTTTGTGCAGGGGACAGAGATGAAAGCTTCATTTTTAATCAATTGATCAAGTGGGAACATCAGCCAGTCTCGAAAAGAGACCAAAGTCTGAAGTCCAAAGGTGTGGATTACAAGCAGTGGTATATACACTGTAAAATCCACAAAAACCACGAGTTACAAATTTCTATATGACGTAAATAGCAAGCTGGGCAGATAAGATATTGTCAACGTACATAAGTTTCCAAGAATTGTGTATGTGTCCATGTCTAAAAGAAGCCCCCTCTTGTAGTTTTTTTGTAGTTTTCATAATAAGAGATAGCCTAGGAGTGCTTATATCTTGTTTGATGTCATTGGGCCAGCCCAGACTATCAGACTTTAAGTTATTCTCAACAAGCTTTCGCGAAGGCAGAGTCCACCCTTGTTTACACCCTGTACTCAATGACGATGCAAAACCATTTTCTTTTCTCAACCTCTCTGTGTGTTTCTTAAAACTAATGTGCACTATGACCTACATATTTCTGCGGAGGTTCCCTATTTACATAGGTTTAACAACTATCCCTCACCTGAAATATTTATATTGGGGTTTGGGATTTTATATTTGTATATATGTCTATTAAATGTATTCCTATTATTTCCCTACATCACAAGATACAGTGTATTCCTGCTCTTTCCTTGCGCAGGTGCAATGAGTGCTGCCTAGCACCAAAGCAGGCACCCTTGCATCATGGTGTGAGGGTTCCTGTGCCACAGTCAGGATTGTTTTTGTGCAGGAAGGGACACCTTCTGGCACAAAAATAATCCTCGGAGGCTTTGTCCTCTTTCTACGTGTGCTGCAGAATTCAGCGCATGTATGAAGAGGAAATACAAGGAGAAATAAACATATTTCTCCTTGAAACCCCTCACCTGGGAAGGCATAATATTTTTACGCATTCTCAGCTTTTCTAGTGTTAGTAAATCCTGGAAGGCACCAAAATCCATGGGTAGATGCTTGGGAACACCCACGTTCCACCCACGGAATGCCTTCCCAGTGCAGAGTAAGGCAAAGCAGGCCCTTGTGCTACTGTGTGTTACTCCACATTTACTATGCCGTGCAGACCATGCAAAGGTAGCTCTGCACGGCATAGTAAATCTCACTAAAACCATTGTGATGCCTTGCGCCACATTGCGTGACACAGTGCAACACAAGGGCTTCGAAAATTTGGACCTTTGTAACCAACCAGCATATCTGACTGGAATTGGTGCTTTAGCCTTTTCGTGGTTTTGGTTCTTTCACAATGAGTGGTCAGTAGGTTGTACCAGAATTTTTTCTTTCTGACACAGTACTTCTTTTGTCTGGTGGACACAGCACTTTTTTAGATGAGCTTCTCAGTGCACTTTTCATTCTTTTCAATGTCTGCTTCATTGTATAGCAATCATTAGTCCACGTCATACAGTCACCTATTACAAATATAATGAGAATAACTAACAACCAAACCTAATTCGCACCAGACCAAACACTGAGTTTTCATAGCCATTCCTCACGCTGACTCCCTTCGATGGGTGCTTTATTGTAGCATTTCTATCTTCCCTAAGTGCTTTTTGGCTTTACAGTCCTTAGAAACAGTGAAAAACAGAGGTATTGACAGCCCATAGTGGCCAGTGACATTTGGCACGCAATTAACTGAATTAGATTTGCATGTTAGTCAAATAATCGGATTTATGGAGAAATTGGCAAATCCTCCGTTCTATTATTCTCCTCTGGTGGGGAGACACCCTGGGGAATTAACTCCTCCAGAAGAATAGCATGGCAGAGGTCATAGTTGAGGAGTTACATGCTTGTTCTAATTTAAGCGTTTTATGTCACTCAATCCCCAGCATATGCAATACAGATCTGTGCTTGTATTAGACATAGGCCCTCATTACAACTTTGACGGGCGGCGGAGGCCGCCCGCCAAAGTTGCGCCGCAGGAATACCGCACCGCGGTCTGAAGACCGCGGCCGGCATTCTGAGTTTCCCGCTGGGCAGGCGGGCGGCCGCCTTAAGGCCGCCCGCCAGCCCAGCGGGAAACAACCTTCCCACGAGGACGCCGGCTCGGAATCGAGCCGGCGGAGTGGGAAGGTGCGACGGGTGCTACTGCACCCGTCGCGTATTTCACTGTCTGCTATGCAGACAGTGAAATACAAGCGGGGCCCTCTTACGGGGGCCCCTGCAGTGCCCATGCCATTGGCATGGGCACTGCAGGGGCCCCCAGGGGCCCCGCGACACCCCCTACCGCCATCCTGTTCCTGGCGGGCGAACCGCCAGGAACAGGATGGCGGTAGGGGGTGTCAGAATCCCCAAGGCGGCGCAGCATGCTGCGCCGCCTTGGAGGATTCTGACGGGCAGCGGAAAACCGGCGGGAGACCGCCGGTTTTCCTGCACTGACCGCGGCCAAAGCGCCGCGGTCAGAATGCCCTAAGGGGCACCGCCAGGCTGTCGGCGGTGCTCCCGCCAACCGCGAGCCTGGCGGTCACAGACCGCCAGGCTCGTAATGAGGGCCATAGACTCTTCATGATGGGCTTTGTTAATGAACACATCATACATAGGTATGTATATATATATATGTGCCAAACAACGTCCTTTTCTCATCTACTAACTAAACAGGATTTTTTGTCACGCTCTCAATCTCTCTGCAGGTGAATTTGCTAGGGCTGGGTCGTCCAGTATCCTGTCAGTGGTGAGCGACAGGGCCGTGGTGAAGCGACAGCGTCTTCGAGTTGTGGCCGGGGACTGCAAGTACACCATCCACAACAAGTATGATGAGGAGCACGACCCTCTGCCCAGTAATATTATCCTAAAGAGGGCTGAAGATCTTGTGGGCCAGGTCATGATGTATGGGTTGACCAGCGACAACTGTGAACATTTTGTGACAAGACTGAGATATGGCGTGAGCATCAGTGGACAGGTACATATCATCTCCACATATTTTCTGTTATGCAGCTGTTGCCATTTCCACAGATCAGGAGCCCTGTAATGTGATCATGTCTCGTATGGTGACAATGTGGCGAGGTCTCCTGTCTCGGACTTCCTTTGTGTTGATGGATTATCTTGCCTAGTGTCTTCTTTGGTTTCTGGCATTTGTAATTTTGTGGTTCATGTTATGCATCTAGAAGTACCACATTATAGAAACTAGAACACTTTGAACAAGGTCAGAAAATAAAAACAAGTGGCAAGTTACATAAACTGATATAAGGCATCATGAAATCATAGACAGAAGGAGGAGAGGGCAATATGGATGTGGAGGAGGAACAGTGGGAGAAAGATGGAGCTGATGAGGGAGAAATTCAAAGACAGGAACACAGGATGACAGTGAAAGAGAGACAGGAAGGATATGGAATCAAGGGAGCCAGAATGGGATAAAGGAAAAAATGACAGCTGGTAGTCAAAATGAGGGAAAGGGAGATTTAGAGAGAGAGACAGGGAGAGAGAGAGATATAGAGAGACAGAGAGAGAGACAGAGATTGGAGGGTGAGCTTTATTACATCTGTTATGCCACACCCCTACCAAAATCCCCATTTCATGGCTCCATGTCCAACCCACCTCCTCTAAATTTCCTCCCCCCAAATCAAGTCACTGGACCCCTGCCTGCCAGCATTGCCAGCCTCCAATTACCAGCCTCTGTCCACATTCCAAATCCCCAGTACTTGCCTTCACTGCCAGTCTAAATGTGTAAACCAGTTCTCCCATTAGCAGTCTTCCATAACCAGACTCTGTAAGTCACATTATCAGTTTTCCATTACCAGACTCTGTAAATCACCACCTACTAGTTCTAATTCCCACTATGGAAGCCCATGCTTTCCCCACCTCCAAGTAGTAGGGCCACATTACCCGCCACCACTATTCCAATTTCCACCGCTATGCACCTCCCTCTCATCCAGCATTATTCTTAGTATGACATCTTTGGCGACTACTCCCACTACAGGCTTCCATGCATCGCCACGTTCCAGAACTATCATCCCCAGATTTCCAGCCAGCATACATTCCACAATGTATTCACTACCAGCTTTCATGCCAGCCCTGGATTTGTAACTTCTGTGCATCTCTTGCGGCTGCTCTGAGTCTGCCAACTCTTTCGCTTAAATCTGTATCGTGGCTTCCTCACGGTGCCACATATCACTTAATCATATAATGTACTTCTTGTGAAGATTTGATTTCCTAATATTTTTGGTCACTAACTCTCACCCGCACTAGTGTCAGCAGCATATCTGGGTAGCATGTCCTTTATAATCTCCTTTAAAGGGGTGAGTTGTTAGTCTTTCTGTGCTAAATGTATAACACTCTGTGCTAAAAGTAAATTTAAAGCACTTCAATACTATTCAAAGACAGACACAAGGGCATAGCACAGGTGTCTGCAGCGTCTGTGGAGCCGGAGAGTCTCCATTCTTCTGGGGGGACCCATTCAGCCCAAGGCCTGTGAATGTTTGTAAAATATGTGAGACTCAGGGACCCTTGACCATCTTCCGCAGGGAGGCCATTCTATTTTGCATTACACCACTGGACATACCAAGGGGCAGATTTATCAAAATGTCACACAGGGCAGCAAGACACCTTGCTGTGCTGCGTTGCGTGACAAGGAGATGGCCGGAATACACCATATTTAATAGTATATGGTGCATTCCTGTCCTCTCTGCGCGCTGCCACACCATGTACTGCATATCCCCAGCAGAGGCACCTTTGTATCATTTTGCGTTGCAAGCAGGATTGCTTATGTACAGGAAGGGACATCTTCCAGCACAAAAACAATCCTCTGAGGCTTTTTCCCCTTCCTATATCTGCTGCACAAAGCAGCACACAAAGGAGGAGGAAAAAACGTGGAGAAATAAACGTATTTTTCCTTGTTACGCCTCCCATGGGAAGGCATAGCGTTTTGACTCATTCACAGATTCACCACTCATTGTAAATCTAGAGAAGTGTTATAATCAATGGGTGGATGCGTGGGAACACCCACCCTCCACCCAATGGAACTCCTCCATGGGGCACAGTAACGCAAGGCAGCAATGTGCGCTGCCTTCAATTACCCTAGATTTACCAAGCCACGCAGAGCCATGCAGGGCCACTTAAGGTGGTCTTGCGTGGCTTGGTAAATCTCAATCTAAATTTTGCATTGCCCTGCATCCTCTTGCGTGGCAGAAGGACACAGCAAAAACATTTAATAAATATGCCCCACAGTACCTCTGCCTGGTTATCTTGTCCAATAAACCTTAGGTACAGGTCGCACACTGTTGCAGCGACAACATATAAACAGAAGGCTGAGTGCTGTGTTTTAAGCGTTACATACAATTTTCGTGTCATAGTAAGACATGAGCAGAATAACTTTCTAGAATAGCCAAGAAAACCTGAGGATACACACATAAACACTATGGCCCATATTTATACTTTTTTTGCACCGCATTTGCGCCATTTTTTACGCAAAAGCGGTGCAAACTTACAAAATACAATTGTATTTTGTGAGTTTGCAATGTTTTTCCATCAAAAAATGGCACAAATGCGGAGCAAAAAAGTATAAATATAGGCTTTGTACCTTCGAAAAAAGGCCCATGTGGTTTATATCTATGCAGTGTGGTTTTGTCCTGAACTCTTTCATCACTACGGGCAGGGACGTGCTTCCCCTCTGGGAATCCATTACCCAACGGTGAATAACACCTCTTCTTGTGTGGTAGGTGGCACTGTGATTAGTGATGCCATAAGCAGAACATACAACAGGTATGAAGTCAATCCCTCCTGAGTCCTCTGTGGACCTATGGGAGTCTGGTCTGTGCCTAGAATTCCTATCTGGAAAGAATGAGGTGTTAGGTTGTGACAAGAAGAGTGTGTACAACGGCTGTACAGCTGAAAGGGAGACATGTATATAGAGTCGACGCAGGCTAATCGTTGGCCCGAGCACTCAAAATAAAAGTGCCCCACATTTGTGGATAACAACTTTTCATGAAGAATTGCTCGTTTAGTATCAGGGAGCTAATTTTAGGAGACTTTTATGTTAAATAAAGCATTTTAGAGCTTGTAGAGTCAGTAAAATGGGTCAAAACCGAAAACTCCATTATAAGACTGCCGCTCACCCTTTGGTCTCCAGATGCTCATCCTTGGGTCCATGATTTCCCTCTTTGCCAATGTCCCCCTCATATCCCTGAGTCCCCTCTGGACCATGAGCCCCGGAGGTTTCGGCTCCATTTGTGGGTGGATGAGACACTGGCTTTGGAACTCTTACTGTGAGCACTGAGTGGAAGAAACGATCATGGGGAATTGACAAAATGCAGAAGAGCTAGGCTTTCAACATTGATTTTTGAGAGAGCTCAGGTGCAGGGATGCAACTTTTGGGAGCTCTCGATCAGCTTTTCTGAAAGCAGGGCTGCGCAGTAACAAGGCACCACAGTTTTGGCTTCTCCTTATGCCTCTTCATTTCACCACCCTATATTTCCTATATCATTATCTCACTCGTGCAAGTCCTTTTCTCCTCTACTTTATCCTTTTGTCACTGCTTACTTATCATTCTGTTCTTTCTTCTTTTTTTCAGTTCTACCGTTCTCTCACTTGCTCTGGTCAAATTCTCATTCTGAAAAATAAGCCTTAGCTCCCAAAAAATGGTGCAACAAAATGCAAAAATTCAGCACAGCCTGTTGAATAAAAGGACGCTGATGTGTTCGGAGCGGAAGAATGACGTGAGCTGCAGACACTGGTGTGATGGAGTCAAACAGCAGAGCATTGCAGAAACAGGGAATAAAAAGAGGGAAGGTGCACTCAATTTGAGTTGTTATAAAGTGCATACTACAGTATTTTCCGCCATTTCGTTGCACTGACTATAACAGGGTAATTCATTCAATGCTCCATTTGTCGACCCAGAAGGAATAGTTGAGCATGGACTGTCCAGAATGAAACCAGTTCAACATACAAAACATCCCAGCAGAGAGCACAATACTCATTGTGACGTCGTAACTTTTAAACTACAGCCACTTTCATTTTCACTAGTTTTGTGAAAAGGGGATTTCTTTTTCTTTTTTTATGCAGAAAAGAGTACTTGATGAAGGATCTGATCTCTATGACAAATCCTAAATGCGACAAGAAATCCTTGTTTGACAAAAGTAATCGAAAGACTGGCCTCCCCGTGGCTGTAAGGCATAGCAAATACGTCGCCGATGGCACATGCTGAGTGACAAAGCCTCTCCATTAATTGGGAAAGCTGCAAACAATAGGTAAGGCATTGGTTTGCCTTCCTCTTTAGTTCTGGATTTGATAAAGTAGTGGGGAAGAGATACCACTCCTGCCCACAGTAAATGGAGGTGTCGCCACCCAATGGGAAGACAAAAACAGAACTTGATTCTACCAACCAGTTGTCCTTGAGAGGGGAGCATGGACTCTGCTGCTCAGAAGCAGCATCTCCCCTGGCGATTCCTCCCCGTCAGGAGGGGTCGAAGTAGGCACACCACAAGCTGTGGCAGCTCAGGATGGGCCATTGTAATTCAATTTGTGCCAATGGACCGCATGATAGTTCTGCTGGTTTGAGAAGGGGGCTGCTGCAGCCTCTCATGATCAGAGAAGCCGTGAGCCACCCTAAACCTTGGTAATACAGGAGAGAGAAACTGGCCCACATATGGCCTTGGACTTTGGGACTCGGGCATTGGCATCTTCCCAATCCGAGCCTGCAGGTTTACAAAGGCTGTTCAGCTAGAAGACGGGGTGTACAAAGATATTGTGGCTGGAAAGCGTGGGTGTTGACAAAGGTCTCATGGCTGGGAGGAGGGAGGTGTACAAAGTTTGCTTAGCTGAAAAGAGAGGGTGTTTGTTTAAACTGTTTGTGTGTCTGTAGTGCTTAATTTGTAAAAGAATAGGTTCTGGGCACCAAAGTTTTGTTCATAATCCGATGGCGTTATGAAAGGTGGGGGGGCTGAATACATAGGCTGAGTAGTCTTTATTCCACCTCATGTCTTTTTAATTTCCCCCCAGACACTTCCTGTCCTCTTACCTCGTGCCTTCACGTTCTTTTTCACTGTTTTTTCCATCTTTTTCTTTCTCCTTATTTACCCCTTGTGTTTTTGCTCTCTCTTGCTCGGGATCAAAGTTTGATGAAAAAAAAGAGTGCTGCCCCAAAAATTAGTGCAAACTCAAATGAAACAGTGTATGGCTGGTAGGAGAGCAGATCTACCAAGGTTATGTAATTGGAAGGAGAAGGGGTGTTCAAATTGTGTATCGGGGGAAGGAGAGGGGGTGTATAGAGGTTGTATGGGTAGAATGGGAGGGGGTGTACAAAGGTTGTATGGCTGGAAGAACAGGGGGCACAAAGGGTGTATGGGTGAAGGAGAGGGAGTGTACGCACGTCATATTGGTGAAAAGAGAGGGTGTGTGCAAAGGTCATATGCGTGAAAGGAGAGGAGGTGTACAAAGGTTTTATGGGTGGAAGAAGAGTGATAACTCGTCCCATCCTAGATAATTTACTTACTTTGGAACTCGTTTTAGGCCGATGAATCTTTTGACCCTGATTGGAGACACCTTAAGACGAGATAACTAATCAACATGTCAATCAATAGATCAATAACCTCATCAATATTCACAATAGCAAATCAATCAAATTAGTTAATGACATTAATAAGAATTGAAACTCACCATGACCTTTTAGCCATGAATAACCAAACAGAATTTAGTAAGATTTATGATATTTATTCCCTATTTGTTACACTCTACTAGTACGTTTATTAGCCTCAAAACCAGAAAACACATCAATAAAGTCATAATATGGCAACTCGAATAAGATTTCATCAAAGCAAATATCATGAACATTAGAGCAAAACACGACGTCAACATGGATTAACTTTAGCAGAGTATCAGTAGCGCATTATTCAACAAAGCAAAGACCCAGTCACTTGTCTATTTGCATCCGTTTAGTGAACTCCTTAACTAACTTCGAATTAGCATTAGCATGTTGGGCTTCATGAAAAACAATTTAGTAACACAAATTAAGAAAAACATCTAACTATGGTCTCTATCAAAAGAACAGTTGGTACCTAGAAAGAAAAGGCAAACAGACAATTACAATTTCATTATTATATAGTTACCCTCCGTAATGGGTCAGCATACAGATTCAGTCTTCGTCTTCAGGAGATCAGTTGGTTGGCCATCAGCCAGGGTAAGCAGCAAAGTTCAGCAAGACCGGGCAATAAGGAACACTTCCCTCATAAGGAGGAGAAGTATGAATCAGGCAAGGCAAGGATGAAAATGGTTTGAAGAGTCAAAACGCAAAGTCTTTAAGACAGAATGTCATAGTAACAGCACGAATGGCAAAGTGGCTAGGACTGGCAAAAAGTGTGTGTCCTCTCCTTGTGACATGGTGTTATATCAATCTTGTTATACAGTCTCCTAATTACCAATTGGGCAAAATTTGGTGCATCATTATCTCCATCCAATGATCGGCTGGTCACCTTACTAGAATTTTCACTTAAAACAGTTCTCACGTAGTGTATTGGCTCCTGTAATTGATGTCTCCAATGGGTAGAAAGTCAGGTACGAAAAGGTTACTTTCACTGTTCAGTCAGTAGTTCCTTTGTTTTTACCAGCTCAGGCGACCTTGCATCTGTTGCGAATTACACTGTTGCATTCAGCAAGAATCTCTCCTCGAGCAAGTCGAGTCCCATGAGAAAGAATTTACTACGGTTACACACCTACATCTTCTAGCTTCTGGAAAAGTACGGCTTCATGTCCTTCAGCAAGTCAGCACATTGCACGTTAGAAAAACACATTTAATATGAGACCAGGCAGCTAGGCCCAGACCCTTGCTAACTAAGGCCTACTGATTAATTTAGCAAAACCTTAACATATAAATCCTAATGCTAATTCAGAATCTCACATTAGTACATTAATAATGAATTATTAATCAATTTAATTAATCATTGTATACACTGATGGCCACTCCCCATGGGCACATTTCACACACGTATATTAAAAGCACAGCAATACATTTTCTTTGCAACATCATTATACATTAATTTGCAAGCTTTTCATGTTCATTTTGATTATAAAAGCTACACTCCAACAAGAGTGTACAAAGGTTGTATAGCTAGATGGAGAAGGAGTACAAAAGTTGTATGGGTAAAAGGAAAGGTGTGTACATATGCCATGTTAATTGAAAGATGGGCTGAACAAAGGTTGTATGGGTTGAAGAAGAGGGGATGTCTGAATGTCGTATGGCTGGATAGAGAAGGTTATCAAGATCGTAAGGCTGGAAAAGATATAGGAGATGGATATGGTTGATGTATAAAAAAAATCTGCTTTCCGGGACAGTAGACATGACGTTTTGGAACTCTTCTTCATTTCATATTGGCAAATGCAATTGAATCACACAAGATCAGTTAGATCCCTGTTTAAAAAAATATATAAATGACATTACAAGGCACGCTTAACCACCTTTATGTCTCTGTATGCCTATGTCTGCATTAGAGCTCTCAGAATTTATGCTTCCCAACCATAGTGCTCACTAATGGTCCCATCTCTTTCAGTGGTGCAAAGCCAGGGCGACTCTGCTGTGGACCCTGGTCTTCGGCTTTGCGGCAGTGGGGACAGTCTGGCTGTCTGCCCTTACTGCAACAATGGCTCTAATATTTGGACATCATCGGCGTTAGAAGTTGAAGAACCTGGAAGTAATCTACCACAGTCGGCGAAGAAGCAAGCAACTGGCTTCTGTCATCCCCTGACATGCAATGATGCTTGGATTCCTCAGTGACACTGCAATAAAATATTTCTTTGGGATGTTGTCATGGTCATGCGATTGTGTGTGAAGACCCTCAACATTTTACATTAGGAGCCATCAGATCTGCAGTTTTGTCACAGACTAGTGATTCTAACACTCATTCTCTGGGGGTGATCCCTAGACATGTTAGTATGCTTAGGACATCTCAGCGGGTAATTGAAGTGACTGCTCCTCACCTGATGCTTGCAGCCACATAGTACAGGGATTGCTAACATTGTGGCCGGCCAGCTGTCACATTCTACCTTGAGGCAGTTATCTGGCTGAATGTACCCTGTCCCCACTATCCCATCAGAATCAGTATCCTGACATTTCACAGACACTTTCCAACCCAACCGGTATTGACCCTGCTACATGTCCACCTGCTTCTGGGAGCCACAGGTCTCCTGTAGGTCTTGAGTCATGCGCTGTGGGCTCAGTGGCTTAGTAACCTGCTGTCAGGTCTGCTGTGGGCCGCCAGACACATGGGGCAGAGGTGGAGTGCTGCAGGTATAAAGCAGCTCCCACATAGCAGGAAACTGCCTGGCACAGTTTTCGCGTCTGCAGTTCCTTGCAGTCAGGTTCACTTCCTTCCTCTTCCGGGTCACTGCACATCTCTGTTGGCATTTTCACTGGCTCTTCGGTGGTTTCTCTCTTCGCCTTGAATATTCGTTGACATCGCTTCTGCTTCCTCCCGACTCTGAACCTGCAGAGAAGTAAAAAAGAAACAGAACTTTAAAGCACCTTACTCTTCAAATTCCCTACCGTGTTAACGTGTGCCGCTATGATTATTGTATGTATTTACTTATCTGATATAATGCCTTGCTTCTGGGGGCTGCTAAAATGGCCGCTCCTGCTTAATCTGCCAACATTTGTGTAAAGAAAGAGAGGATACATCAGAAACATTATCATCTCCTACTCTACAAAATGCACAGTGATAAAATGCATTATGCCTTTATAATACTCAGTGACTACACACGCAGGTACCTCCTATTAACCCTTTGGTTCTGGGGTCTTTAAGCTTCCCTAAGAAGAGCCAATCCTGTGAATTCTAACAGGAAATAAAGCTCTTGTTTTGGATATAGAAAGGCATAGAACTAGGACTCTCATCAGGAATCACTTGCTTGTACTTCAAGGTTATTCTTTCCTGCTTGAAACAGAGGTGTAAGGTATGCTCAACCCTTCTATACATATATAGGGAATATGATATTCTTTGCCACTGCTTACCTGTACATTTTACGCTCTGTTATATTTCCATAGATCACATATTATCTTTTACACCACCCACCTGTCAGCTCCCGGAAGAGGGGATCACTCAGTCTTTTGTAATGTATCCCTGCACATGCTGTATCTGTTCTATACTTTAGGGGGGAGGTTTACTGATTTTTTTTTTATCTCTTCCCAGGAAGGTACATAGAACACCAGGTGGGTAAAACATACTTCCCTGCACTCTCTCCTTGGGACCTGCATTTGTTCTCTATTCCATCTCCTCTTCCCCAATTTTACCTGGATTGGCTTTGACATTGTTGGTCTGTCTCAGTGGTGATGAAGCAGAAAATGAAGGTTTTGATTTATTAACGCATAAACGTAGTGTGAAATAATCATGTGTGACATTAACCGAACTAATAAAGATTGTACGGGGACAAAATGTGCCCTTAGAGTAGTTTGCCAACATTTATAAGCGTGCTTTATATAACGTGGTGTATTAGAATTGCACTAATCTGACATAATCATAAACGTGTGCTACGATTTGCTTGTTTGAAATGCTTTAGCTTAGCATTATTTTAGCCGAGGCTTTGGCCTAGTGGCCTGGTCTCACGGTTTAGATGTTCGTATTTTTCCAATGTGATATTAAACGTGTATTTCTGCTTGAAGCTGTACTTTTCCACAGAAACTGTTCACATGCTTATCTTAAAGTTTCGTGCCAGCATGGCATATTTTCTCTTTAATTCAAGGTCGACTTGCAGGTGCGGACAATGGAGGCTCTGAAAGTGAGCTAATTGGGAGACAATGTTGCGATTTGCGTACCCATCTCCAAGGATAATGTATGCTTAAGTAAAAGCTTGAGAACTGTCGTTTTTGATTGGACAATTTGAAGCTAACCTATGAACCCTCCAATGGAGACCCTACTGGATTCGAACTGTTGCCTATAAAACCCAGGTGCACGAGAAGAAAGTAGCCATTATCAGCTCGATACCCGCCATTTTGCAGACTTTGTAGCTATTATGGCCCACTTTGCTGCGACACCATTTTGAGAGACTTTGATGCTTTCTCTAGTCGAGAGAAAGAGACTTTAATGATTCTTGCCCTAGAGACTTTAACTTTGATTTGTCCCTTTGCATGAAGTAGTAGTCTTAACTTGCCGCCGTGAGGCGATTGCCCCGTTCACCCCTGCCCCTTTGTCCCGTCCCATGCTGATCGAGAAACGGTACCTGTGAGACGAAGACTTCCTTGTACGCTGATCGTAATTGGTAAATATGAAAGGAAATTGTAAAATTGCATTGTGTTCCTTTTAGGTAACCAACTGCTGATTTTTGATAAGATCCCTAACTAGGAGTTTTCTAAATTTATGTTGCTAAATTGTTTTTGCATGAAGTCCCACATGCGATGCTAATTTGGGGTTAGATGAGGATTCCACATGTTGCACGATGCAATTTGAGATCTTGTTATGCTGACTAAATGTACGCAATTAGTTCATTACAGATTATCGTATTAGTGCTTTGCATTGCCATTATCGAATGCCTCGTGATTCAAATGCTACATAGATTGCACTTGTTTCGACGTTATGGACAGCTATTAATGTTCATTTACGTTTACCATTTGGTGTTGAGACACATCTATATCGTGCTAGCTTTGTTAATATAGGGAAATAAATTCACTAACTTTGCAATAAACTGGTGTGGTTATTCCTGACTGAAAAGTCAGGGTTCGCCGAAATGTATTCTGGATTAATCATTAAGTGTTATGTTGATCAAGGTATTGCTTATGTACGTTATTGATTATTGATCTGATGAGATTGATTGATTAATAGTACAGAGAGTTCCCACTTAGTTAAAAGATTCATCGGCCTAAAGAGCGTCCGGACACAGGTAAATTGTTACCACGGTTCGCTCTACCAGTAGATGGTAGCAGAGGACGGTTTCGTCTTTTGGGACCCTGTACTATTAAAATACATGGTGTTGAATTAACGGTTACACATTTTGAGGACTCATTCGAGAAGTTGAATTAGATTTTTCTTGGATAAAACTGATTGACAGAATGATGATGGGCTAGGTCCACCGCGACTTTCCCGGGATCTCGGAGCTTGCGAATGGAGAGAACGGAGGTGTGGAGACAGCGTTGGCGGTACTAGTGATGGTATGAGTGAAGTTAGGGTTTTGCGCTTGCACAGCTTATTGCCGCAGGGTGTGTGAAAAGGTTGAGAGGATTTTTTTCTTTTAAAGGATAGCGGAGGTGCGACTCCGAATGTAGAAGTAGAGAAGTCGTCGAACTTCATAGAAATAGCGGAGGTGCGGCTCCGAGTGTGAGAGTAGGGAAGTCGTCGAACTTCATGTGCGTGTGGCGCTTTGTGCATAAAAAGGTCCACGTGGTTGTTGTTGTTGAGACGGGCCCTGCGAGGTCAAGAGACTCCGGAGTATGTTGATCCATGTTGTGGTCTGGGCGGTTTAGTAGGTTGATCGGGCGTGGTCAACGAGTCGGTACGTGCGTTAGGGAGTGAAAGAAACTTCGACTTCGGGCTCTGACAAGATTCTAAGTGCACTAGAACAGATCATTGACAAGTTGAGAGTAGGTCTGCAGGTCAGATTTGCTTGCGAACGTGGGGACCGAGAAAGACGGAATAGCGGCCGAGGCTAGTGAAAGGTCCCTAAGGTCCTTAAGCGACTGTGTTACCCTTCCTGTAGTAAACCGACAGATCTGTTTTAGTTTTTGGTAGCTCGCGATACATGCAAGAAGTTGTTACGGGAGGAGCTGAGTGAAGGAAGACTAGCCGCGAGGCTTTGTCAGCCGCAGTGTGTGTGAGTGTGACGTCACTAGGAGCCGCGCTGGGATAGGTTGGTTGGAGAGAAGGGTCACGCACGGATTGGACGCAGTCCGTGGGGCTCGTTTGGAAGGGGAAAGGCAAGCGAAGAGTATTCCGGGAATTAAAGTCACCTATTGATTACAAATTTTGTGGAATAAAAGTGATCTATTGATTATAAACTTTGTGAAATAAAAGACGAGAAAATGAAATTCCTTAAAGCGTTTAGGAGTGCGATGAAGGGGGAGTCTTACATCAAAGCGAGCGTAGGAGAGGAGACGCCGCCCGAGGGCACACCAGCTTACATTGTAATCGAGGAAAAAGGGGTAGCTCCGTGTCTATGGCTAAAGCAATGGCACAAGTTGACAGAGAAACATGGGAGCGTAGCGTTCCCGATACATGGGACATTCAATATAAGGATCCTAGAGAATCTGAGATTCACGATGTATGACATGAAGGTGCCTCCAAGGCCAGCACAGTTTGAGGCTTTAGCAATCTGGGAATTAATGGCTAGACAGCAACAGAAAAATAAGTTTGAAACAAGGATGAGGAAGGTAGAAAAGACACTAGCGGATGCTAGGTGGGATAATGCGCAGAAGGTGTGGAGGTCAGATATATTGCAGGGGATAAAATTGTTTCCAGCAATTACTAAGGAAGAAGAGGAGACAGGTAAGAAAGCTACCTGTAAGACAGACAGGAAGTGTTCCAAGGATAGAGAGGACGAGGAAAAATTGAGAAGAGAAGAGGAGTTAGAGGATGAGGAGTTAATAATGCAATTACTGAACGACCGTCCACCACCTTATGCGGAGAATGGACAAGGTCCAAGTACCAGTTCTGCCCCTCCGGCATCGGTACAGAACAGTGAAACCCAGAGTTCAGGAGCGCCATCGGGATCTAAGGACCCGAGTTTACTGTTCACCCCGCAGATACCGCAGGTTAGGAGAATATATCCAGATGTGCCCATAATGAAACCAGCAGAAAATTATCAACCGCAGATGCCAGGGTACTACAGCAGTGACAATAGTGGAGGAATGGTCCTAGAACAAACCGTAAGGGGAGTACAGAATGGTCACAATCCAACAATGACACAGGCTGAATCAACTCAGTTTATGATGCCTCAAAAGCAGATGCAGGGAGGAAACGCTCATGCTCAGATGACGGGGAGTCAGATGGGCATGCCGACAATGATGACCCACAGTATGGGGATGAACATGCCTCAGAACATGGGATATGGACAGAACCCAGATGCGATATCACTACCCATTACTGTAGGTCCACCGGTACCTCTGTATAGCCAGCCTAACTTAGGCATGAACAGTCAGGGATCAATGCTGCAGAATGGGACAGAGAGGAGGTGCATAGAGAACACTCCAGGGATAACTCCTATAGTGGCTCAGCCAAATGGATCTGGATCCTTGATGGAGTTTAGTCCCATATGCGCTCAGTCTACACTGGTGAGGTCGAGCCCCCCACTGATAATACCTTTAACATCGAATACTGAAAAGTTGCCGCAACCATCAATGGCAGTCGATGTGAATGCTACACTGATGGGGGTAAATGCGCAACAGCTGACACAGTGGTTCAACAGTCTGAATTCCACGCAAAGTTCAGACAGTGGGAAAGGAGAAGATTACCTGAATAGGATGAGGCTGAACATGGAAGCACAAGAATTGGTGGAAGGGAATATGGGTGTGAACAGGTTAGAGTCCTACACGGAAGAGGAGCTGAGGTATCTATGTCCAAAGATCACGAAAGAAGTGAACAAGGTACATAAAAGTTTGCAGGAAGTAGCGGACAGAAACGGGATTGACATAGGCAAAACGAAACACTTGAGCAGGAGCTATAGGTTGGATTTTGGGACCACAGATTTTGAACACATGAGGTCAGCAGGCATGAAGGCACACCTTAGAGAATTGTTGCAGAGTGCCCAAGTGTGGAGGTGCTTAGACAAGTGGGAAAGCAGGTGGGTAAAGAGGAAGGATAAGAGGAGGGACAGTGCTACAGAGCACAACGAGAAGAGACCACAAAGCAGCGAGACAGTAACAATGTTACCAATGAGGGAGACAGCAGGGGGAAAATTAGTACATGTACCATGGCACAGAAGCGACATTCAGTCATTTACGGACGATTTTCCCAAACTAAGAGAGAAGCCGATTGAATGGTATCAGCAGACTGATAGGTTTGTGAAGCTTGCAAAATTTCTATGGGAAGATCTGAACACTCTCTTTGAGATTGTGGTTCCGGCAGATTTGTGGGAGGATTGCAAAAGAGCTGTAGGTTGGCCGACAAGTGAACCAGAGAGAGACAGAGAGACGGGTGCACCATCACCTATGGTGATGAGCTTGTACTATAAGGTGATTGAGCATTTGAAGACGAAGGTTGCCGCGAAAAATGTGGATTGGCAGAAGATTGATCGAACTGCCCAAGAGACTAAAGAATCGATTCATAGTTACTATGAGAGGTTGTTGAAGGCGTTCAAGAATTACAGTGGCACAGAAACAATTGAGGCGAAGGATATGCTTCATTTTGTGTTCAGATTTGTGGAAGGGTTGAGACCAGAGATAAGTCAGATGATAAAGTCGCATTTGATTTGCTGGCAGTCGAAACCGATTGATGAGGTCTTGACTTATGAGAAATACTGTAGCGACGAAATTGAGGTGAAACAGAAAAAGCTGAAAGAGAAGGTGATGATGATGCAACTTAAAGCAGCTCAGACAGGTCTGCAAGGTTTGCAAGGGTTCCAACAGCAGGTGCCGCAACCGCAGCCGCAGTTGCAGGGAAACATGGCGTTTCAGCCACAGGCGAGAGGCAGAGGCAGAGGAGGTTTTGTGAATAATGGTCCGGATTTGAACACTGTTGTGACGGGTGTGCAGGCAATGAAGAAAGTGATGCCGTGTCACGCGTGCGGAATTGTAGGTCATTGGAAACGCGAGTGCCCGATGGTGGTGCAGGAAGGTGCAGGTGCAGGTGCAGGTATTGGTCAGCAAAACAATGATGTCAATGCATTTCAGACAATGAGAGGACCGAAAATGAGAGGTCCAAACCCAAATTTTCAGACCGTAAATCAATTGCAGGGATTACAACCTATGCAGCCGCAGCAGATGCAGATGCCTCGTATGCAGATGACGCAAATGCAGCCGATGCAACAGCAGTTACCCATGGTACCTAATCAGCAAATGCAAATACCTTTGGCACCAATGAGTCAGCAGCAAGTGATGGTTCCTCCACAGGTCTCGGGTCAGGTAATGAGTACAAATGGCACCGTACAACAGTTCCCATTACACAGTGAGAGTGGAATAAACAATGTATGGGAGAGTGAAAGTTCAGGAGAAGAGGAAGGAGATTGTGTACTTGCAGCATCCTTAGATGTTGATCAAAAGGGTCCGTACGTAGAGGGAAGAGTAATGGGTCATCGTGTTTCATTCTTGGTGGACACGGGGGCCACACGTTCGACTGTCAAAAGTAGTGAAGTACCAAATTTGCCACTCTCAGGGAGGACAGTTCAAGTGGTGGGAGTAGCAAACAGACATCTGACGAACCCAATTACAGATCCGGTACCAGTCAGCATTGGTAACTATCAAGGGGTACATCAGTTTGTGGTATGTGACTCAAGCCCGATAGCACTGTTAGGGAGAGACCTATTGTGCAAATTGGGTTGCTCGATAATGTGTTCGAACGAAGGAATAACAATTCAGACGAGCAGTGATGGGGAAGAAGAGGACAGTGTAGAGGGGGATGAGATGGAAACAGTCGATGAAGAGTATCCTTTGATTTGTCTTTTCCCGATGATAACTGAAGAGGACATCCCAGCTGAATTACGGGAAACAGTCGGAAGGGAAGTGTGGGATATGACAGGGAAAGAGGTGGGATTGATGAAAGGAGTGGAACCAGTGAAAGTGACTGTAAAGCCCAATGCAATCTTTCCCAGACCCCACAATACCACATGCCACAAGATACTCTCATGAAAGTTGCCCAACTCATTGACGAATTTGTAAAGCAGGGAGTACTGAAAGAAGTGTTAAGTAGTCCATGTAATTCACCAATAATGGGACTAATAAAGCCAAGTGGAAAGGTCCGACTCGTGCAGGACTTGAGGAAAATAAATGACATCATAGTCAAATGCTGCCCTGTTGTACCGAATCCAGCTGTGATAATGTTTCAAATTCCTTGCGATGCCGAATGGTTCTCAGTCATCGATTTGTCACAAGCATTCTTTTCTGTGCCTCTTCATGAGGACAGCCAATTTCTCTTTTGTTTCAAATTCCTAGACAGAGTGTACAGTTGGTGTCGAATTCCTCAAGGGTTCTCTGAGTCACCGTCGATATTCAATCAGGTTCTAAAGAAAGACTTGGAAGAGTTGGAGTTGCCATTCGAGTCAACCCTAGTACAGTACATTGACGACTTACTGGTTGCATCAAAGACAGAAAGTGGCTGCACAGCCGATACCATTACTCTGTTGAACCATTTGGGAAGGAATGGACACAAAGTGTCTCCTTCCAAATTACAGTTCTGTCAGAAGAAGGTGAAATACTTGGGTCACCAGATAGAGAAAGGGTCACGGAGAATAATGAAGGAAAGAATTACAAGTGTACTTCAGATGAGTCCGCCCAAGACGAGAAAGGAGGTGAGGAAATTCTTGGGAATGGTGGGCTACTGTCGCCAGTGGATTCCCAACTTCTCGACTACAGCGAAGCCTTTACTGAAACTGACCCAGAAGGACGCTTTGGATCAAATTGAACTGAAAGGAGATGAGATGGATGCTTTTGTTGAATTGAGAGAATGCATGTGCAGGGCTCCAGCTTTAGGTATGCCTGATTACACAAAGCCTTTCACATTGTTTTGCCATGAACGTGATGCATGTTCTTTGTCTGTCTTGACTCAAGCCCATGGTGGCGTAAACAGACCAGTAGCATATTTTTCAGCTACTTTGGATCCGGTTGCAGCAGCACTCCCAGGGTGTTTGCGCGCCGTAGCAGCAGTTGGTATCAGCCTCACTCAGAGTGAAGGAATAGTGATGGGACACCCAGTAACAGTCATGGTCCCTCACTCAGTTGAGATACTTTTGACCCGCTCCCGAACGCAGCACATGACAGGAGCAAGACTCACAAGGGATGAAACGATAATTCTGGGCTCACCGAACGTGCAGCTGAAAAGGTGCACTACGTTGAATCCAGCTACCTTGCTTCCTGGAGAAAATGCTGAAATTGAGAACGCTGAAGACGTCGAGCATGACTGCCTTCAGGTGACTGAATTCTGCACAAAACCCCGACCGGACATTAAAGATACTAAGCTTGATGAAAATGACCAAATTCTTTTTGTTGATGGTTCATGTCTAAGAGATTGGATGGGGATTTTGAAAGCAGGATACGCTGTATGCACTGTAACAGGGGTCTTGGAAGCGGGATGGCTCCAAGGAGTCTACTCCGCACAAGTAGCAGAACTTATAGCCCTTACCAGAGCATGTCAGCTGTCTGCATTGATGAAAGTCACCATTTACACTGATAGCCAATATGGGTTTGGGATTGTGCATGACTTTGGACAACTATGGTCACAGAGAGGTTTCCTGACTTCTTCAGGATCCCCAGTGAAGAACGGGGAAAGGATAAGGGAATTGTTACATGCCATTCAAGTGCCAGCTGAAGTTGCAGTGGTAAAGTGTAGTGCACACACGAAAGGACAGGACTATGTTTCTCTGGGAAATGCATATGCGGATCAAGTCGCAAGATTTTCTGCCTTGAACTGTATATTACTGAGAGATGAATGGAACTCAATAAGTGAGCCAGAACTCGAACCAGCTGAAGCATTTGCCTTGAAGGTCGTAGATACAATAGAGGAACTAAAAGCATTACAGAATAATGTCAGGGAGGATGAAAGAGATTCCTGGATCAAATCACAATGTATAAAGAGACAAGACGAGTTATGGGTTTCACATGAGGGAAAATATGTTTTGCCAAATAGTCTCTTATCACAGCTTGCGCGGTTCTATCATGGGCAAGCTCACCTAGGGAGAGATGCCATGATAAGATTGTTCAAAACTGATTGGTTTAACCCCAGATTTCGTCAAGCTGCAGAAGCAGTTTGCCATCGATGTGTCACTTGCCAGCAGATGAACCCAGGAAAGGGAACAGTTGTGAACGCGAGCCACATTGGTAGGGCAAGCGGTCCTTTTAGTCGTATGCAGATGGACTTCATTGAGATGCCTGTGCATGGAGGTCTGAAATATGTGTTGGTGATTGTGTGCATTTTTAGTCACTGGATTGAGGCATACCCCACACGTAGAAATGACAGCCTTACAGTTGCCAAGCTATTGTTGAGGGAGTTGATACCACGTTTCGGATTCCCGATCTCTTTAGAATCAGATAGGGGAAGTCACTTCAACAACGAGGTGATAAAGTTACTTTGCGAAGCGCTGAACATTGAGCAAAAGCTGCATTGTAGCTATCGCCCTGAAGCATCAGGACTGGTGGAGCAGATGAATGGTACGCTGAAATCGAGAATGGCGAAAATATGTGCATCAACAAATTTGAAATGGCCTGACGCATTGCCCTTAGTGCTAATGTCAATGAGAAACACTCCTGATAGAAAGACTGGATTGTCTCCGCACGAAATTCTCATGGGCAGGGCTATGAGACTTCCTGCAGTTCCCGCAAACGCGCTTTTGAATATTACAGATGATATGGTGTTAGACTACTGCAAAGGTCTGGCTGACGTGGTTCGCTCTTTCTCTCACCAGGTGGAAGCGACCACTTTGCCACCGATCCAAGGTCCAGGACACGCACTGAAAGCAGGTGACTGGGTCGTGGTAAAGAAGCACGTGAGAAAATCGTGTCTGGAACCCCGTTGGAAAGGCCCTTTCCAAGTGATCCTGACGACAACTACCGCTGTGAAGTGTGCGGGGGTTCCCAACTGGATTCACGCCAGTCGCACAAAGAAAGTGTTGTGTCCCACAGATGAGGAAGTTGAGGCGCTGAAATTGCCAGTGCCTGATAAAACAGTGCCGAGTGCTGAGACAGAACAGAAGCGAACTGAAAGCGAACAAGCAGAAGCAGGAGAGAAAGAGATATTATCGGAGGGCGAAGAGTCTGACTCACTTGGGGAAGGCCAAGGAGAAAGTTCAGACAGCGACGAAGAAGCTGCAGGTGACAAAGAGCCTGAAGCAGCTGAGGGTAGCAAAAAGCCTGAAGCAGCTGAAGGTGACAAAGAACCTGAAGCAGCTGAAAGTGATACAGAGCCTGACGAAAGTAACGGTGACGAAGGGCTCGAAAAAAGTGAAAAAGCAGGAGAGCCTGAACAGAAGGGGGCTTTCCCAGAAGCAGACGATACAGAAAAAGAAAAAGAGAACGTGATTGATTCCCCAGAAGGAGGGAACGAGGCAGAACAAAAGGAAAAAGTTCAAGATTCCACAGAAAAGATTGCAGGTCCATCAAACGGACACGGTGCAAAGAGAAGACTAAGTATCTCACCGATAAAAGAAAAGGGTAAAGAAAGTTTGAACGAGGGAGGAAGGCCAAAAGTGAAAGAGAAAAGAAAGGAAGTGACTGTCGTGGAACAATCGTCAAGTGAAGAAAAAGACTTGGCAAAAGAGGAAAGTGCCAGCGAAGCAGAGTCGAAAAGAGAAGCAAAATTGAAAAGGAAAAGGATACCAAACAGGAGGTATTCTGGTCCTGAATGGGCATATGCAGTCAATGACGATTGGACTGACGAGTTTGTATCTCTAAGCATCGAGAACGAAGAAGAAGAAGAGATACCAATAGAAAAGAAAAGTTTCATAGACTCTGTCGATTGAAAGACAATCTAACGAAAAATAAACAACCAGCTGAGACATTGCGAAACCGGATGAGACATTTGCTAAACCGATAAAGACTGAGTTATTGCCGAATTGAGACAAATGCTGCTAATCGATAAGTGACTGGCCTTTTGAAAAGGACGGTGTGAACATTGTGCTCGTTCAGCTTTGTAACTGAATTGCTAAGTAGTTTCATTTGTAAGTGCTTCCAACTCTCTGATTCTATACAGATCATGCCTAGGTACGCTATGCAGATTAATAGAAAGAAATATTGTAAATATGTGTGTATAGGCTTGGTAGTTACATGTGTAATAATAATAATGGCAATAGTGCTTGGAATGCATGGAAAGGGTGAGAATGAGACTATTGAGGCTTCTACTTTTGTTCCTGTTACTGCCACTGAACTAACACCATTGAAAAGACTAGCACTGGATGAGAGGCTCTTGCACGATAAGAAAGAGCTTTCGTATAATGTTTTCTATCGCTTACTAACAGAATATGTTGAGACAATGGATGCGAAAGATTGTTATGTGTGTACACAGATACCGACATCAGTAAAGGAAGGGGTGACATACCACCACATGCCTCTTACATACGGGATTACATGTAGTATAGTAATGTCTAGGTTTTATGGTCAAACTAATGTACAGTATTTTTACTTGAATTATGATGTTACCTTTGCTTATGTTCCTATAATAGCACAGCTAAGCCAGATTGCTAAAGATTGGGATGCTAAAATAATGAGGGAATTTTTCGAGCCAATGCTACCTTTTGAAACGGCTCATGCTCATAGGGAGAACCTTACTTGCTCCGTCTCTGCTGTAGAAATAAGCTTTTTAGATCGCACAGATGATAGAAGGGCACAAATGAAGGCGAAATTAGAAAAAGAGCTACATAAGAGGACTTCAGTAGATAATTATGATTTTGCTGCTATAAAGACACAAGGGAAAATAGCTTTAGATGCTTGGCATGTAGGGAAGTTTTGTATATATCGAGGTGAATCTTATTATGACAACATTTTTGTAAGGGCGAGTGAGTGTAAACATACGTTTATTTTTAAGGCCAAATGGACATTCATGATGAACGGACTTGACCCTGTCATTCCAGGGGTATATTACATTTGTGGGCATAATGCCTATTATCGTCTTCCAAAGGGATGGTGGGGGAGATGTTATTTGGGTATAGTGTTCCCAAAGGTTTATCAACTGGATGACGTATCGATGATTCAAAAGACATCTGGATCCCATCGTATCCAGAAAAGAGAGACCGCAGCTGCTGTGGTAGGTGATATATTTGGAGCCATGATTCCTTCATTGGGAGTTGTGCTGAATTCCATCAAAATAAGAAAGTTGTCTACTATAGTGGATAACATGTTGACAAAGTTTTCAGGTGCTATAATCCTGATAGATGCTGAACTTGCAGCGGAAAGAGCTATGACTCTTCAAAATAGGCTTGCTTTGGACATTCTTTTAGCAAAGGATGGAGGCGTTTGCAAAATGATTGGTGCAAGACACTGCTGTACCTATATACCTGATAATAGTGTGAAAATTAAAACTATGCTTGCTAATCTAACAAAAGAAAGTGCAGATTTAAAGGAATTGAAAGAACCAGGAGTGTGGGAGAAGGTTGGAAAGGGACTTGCTTCAGTGGGACATTGGATTGGGGGAATATGGAATGGAATATTATTGAAAATAATAGAAGGAATATTAATAGTGATAATTTGTGTGATTGGAATTTGGGGAATAAAAAGGGGAATAATAATGATTATGGAAAGAATTAAAAGAAGAAAGGAGGAGAAAATTATGAAAAGAATGGCAGAAGAATACAAAGCACAAACTAGGGGAACTAAAAGGAAAAGGGAACTAACAGAATTTTAATGGAATAAAATTTGTGGGATAAATCTGTGTGATGACAAGTAGTCATCAGAGGAGGGATTGATGAAGCAGAAAATGAAGGTTTTGATTTATTAACGCATAAACGTAGTGTGAAATAATCATGTGTGACATTAACCGAACTAATAAAGATTGTACGGGGACAAAATGTGCCCTTAGAGTAGTTTGCCAACATTTATAAGCGTGCTTTATATAACGTGGTGTATTAGAATTGCACTAATCTGACATAATCATAAACGTGTGCTACGATTTGCTTGTTTGAAATGCTTTAGCTTAGCATTATTTTAGCGGAGGCTTTGGCCTAGTGGCCTGGTCTCACGGTTTAGATGTTCGTATTTTTCCAATGTGCTATTAAACGTGTATTTCTGCTTGAAGCTGTACTTTTCCACAGAAACTGTTCACATGCTTATCTTAAAGTTTCGTGCCAGCATGGCATATTTTCTCTTTAATTCAAGGTCGACTTGCAGGTGCGGACAATGGAGGCTCTGAAAGTGAGCTAATTGGGAGACAATGTTGCGATTTGCGTACCCATCTCCAAGGATAATGTATGCTTAAGTAAAAGCTTGAGAACTGTCGTTTTTGATTGGACAATTTGAAGCTAACCTATGAACCCTCCAATGGAGACCCTACTGGATTCGAACTGTTGCCTATAAAACCCAGGTGCACGAGAAGAAAGTAGCCATTATCAGCTCGATACCCGCCATTTTGCAGACTTCGTAGCTATTATGGCCCACTTTGCTGCGACACCATTTTGAGAGACTTTGATGCTTTCTCTAGTCGAGAGAAAGAGACTTTAATGATTCTTGCCCTAGAGACTTTAACTTTGATTTGTCCCTTTGCATGAAGTAGTAGTCTTAACTTGCCGCCGTGAGGCGATTGCCCCGTTCACCCCTGCCCCTTTGTCCCGTCCCATGCTGATCGAGAAACGGTACCTGTGAGACGAAGACTTCCTTGTACGCTGATCGTAATTGGTAAATATGAAAGGAAATTGTAAAATTGCATTGTGTTCCTTTTAGGTAACCAACTGCTGATTTTTGATAAGATCCCTAGCTAGGAGTTTTCTAAATTTATGTTGCTAAATTGTTTTTGCATGAAGTCCCACATGCCGATGCTAATTTGGGGTTAGATGAGGATTCCACATGTTGCACGATGCAATTTGAGATCTTGTTATGCTGACTAAATGTACGCAATTAGTTCATTACAGATTATCGTATTAGTGCTTTGCATTGCCATTATCGAATGCCTCGTGATTCAAATGCTACATAGATTGCACTTGTTTCGACGTTATGGACAGCTATTAATGTTCATTTACGTTTACCATTTGGTGTTGAGACACATCTATATCGTGCTAGCTTTGTTAATATAGGGAAATAAATTCACTAACTTTGCAATAAACTGGTGTGGTTATTCCTGACTGAAAAGTCAGGGTTCGCCGAAATGTATTCTGGATTAATCATTAAGTGTTATGTTGATCAAGGTATTGCTTATGTACGTTATTGATTATTGATCTGATGAGATTGATTGATTAATAGTACAGAGAGTTCCCACTTAGTTAAAAGATTCATCGGCCTAAAGAGCGTCCGGACACAGGTAAATTGTTACCACGGTTCGCTCTATCAGTGGTGATGGTAGTTGGGAAGTTACCTCATGTATCTCCTGTCGCTCCTGCGGAACTAAACTAAAGTGAGATCTGATGTAATGTCAAGCCTAAGATTATTTTCTGCCTGAGCGATATGGAAGTTTGCAATGACACCTTAGCATACTTAGCAAACATGATAGGCAATTTACAAAAGGTGATACAATCACTTACCCTTAGAGTAGACGAATTACAGCAAGCTGGCACCTCTAATCTTACTCCATGTCTAAATTAGGGGGCTTTTGGGAATGTATTTACGTGGGAATCTTCTCCAGGGTCCACAACTCCAGTAATTCATGTCACTACTCCCCCAGCAGTTCCACTGGTCCCACCTGAAAGGTTCAAAGGAGATCCTACCCAATTTGCTACATTTATAAACCGGTGCCATCTACATTTTTGTGTGCAATGGTTCTTGTTTCCCTACTGAACAAGCAAAGATAGCCTTTGTCTTGTCCTACTTAGGGGGTAGGCTGGCTACCTGGTCTGTCCCTAGTAGAATGAAATGATCCTTTGTTGTGCAGTTATAATGCCTTTAAAACCGAATTAAGGAGAGTTTCATTTAAGCAGTCGCTGGATACCGAGTTGTTGAATTTAAAACAAGGCATGAAGGAGCATATTTAAGAAAAGTGATGCAACACACAGTGCAACGCCACTTTTCTTGCACCCGTTAGCACCCCCCTATTGCTACCATATGTGCGCCATATTTAAAATGCGGCGCACTATGGCGCAGGGTAGGGGGCAATAGCTTCATTGTATTTTTTATGCTACTGATGTACTCTGCAGGTGCTAGTCCTGCAGAGTACATAGGGTCCCATTGTATTCAATGGCATGCCTACTTTTAACGCTTGCTCTGAGCAGGTGTTAAAAATGCAGAGAACAATGACGCAAGGAAATCTGTTAGTTTTTTTCACTCCCCATATGGAAGAATGCCCCCTTTGTATACATTATGCCTGGTGCAGGCATAAAATAGCGCAAAGGGTTACAAAGTGGCACAATGCACGCATTGTGCCACTTTGCAAATATGGTGCAGTGTTTTTGGCCCTCTAAAACCACTTTAGCATAAAAAAAGACGCTAATGTGGTGTTAGAATGGTGCTAGGGGCTCTTAAATATGTCTCTAACAACCTGATGACTTATATCTCTAATTTCAGTAGAATGAATAGTGGCATAAGCAGGATGGCCAGAAGCTAAACGTAGTGCTTTATTTTATAGAGGACTCAAAGATGACTTAAAATACCTGTTGGCTCAAGTGGTGGATCCCCCTGATTCTTGCAGTGAACTAATCGATCTGGTGGTAAAACTATATAACAAACTGAGTGACAGATGCAGAGAAAGAGTGAATATGTGAGTCCAGAAAGAGGTGAGAAGGAGTCATAGAAGTTAAAGATTGTGAGACTATGAGACCCGACATACCCGAAACACTCATCTCAACAGGTTTCAGGAGTACTAGTTTCCTGACTCTCCTCTCTTTTTAGGTTTGTCAGGACTCTTAGGAAATTACCTTGCTTTCCACAATATAAACAGAGTTTTTTATTGTGACATCTTTTTTGCTCCTCCTCCGTCATGGGTCCATGAACACTACCAATTTGCATTGGTTCAGGTTCCTCTGTAGCCTTTTCATGTTCCGCCCTTTTGTCTTTAAAGAATACTATTCTTCATCAGCCAGGGTATCTTGAATCCAGTGGCGCAGTGAGACCGGGACCCACGTCTGGGTACACCCTTCCCACTTAGGGCGACAAATGCAAAAAGTACAGATGGTGGACGGAATGCTGAACACCTGACCTGGCAGTTCGGGCTGGACTGTTCCCAGGGGAACAGGTTCAAGACTGATTTGCATATGGTTGGGTCCAACCTGGAATGGCATGGGTAGCAAAAAAACAATGGATTTGGGCCCAGATCTCTGTATTGGGAGCGAATGTTTTACATTGTTCAGTATTCCATCCATCACCTTTTGTTTTTGCAGTTGTCACCCCCTGGTAGTGGGCACACAGCAGACAGGCTTAGCAATGTATAAAGTATTTGTGCAACATGCAGGCAAGAATTACAGTGAGATAACACAAAAAATCAGAGAGATCCACACAGGGTTTTATAGAAAAATAGACACAACTTTATAATGATAGAAGAGGAGTTAAGTCAACTCGACAAAGATTCACTTAGGAAATCATTAAAGGCTTTCTTCAAATATCGTCAGGCATGAGTGGTGCTTTCATTATTATTACAGTCTTTCAGTTGAAGATGGAACGTGTAATCACTTTTGAGACAACTCAGCCTGGCAAGGAACCTTGTTACGCCCCACTCCCTTTGATACCTTGGGTGTCCGGAGGCTTGAGGCTCGTTCCTAGGGCTCTGCGCTGCGTTGGTGGCTCCGGTGATAGCCAGGGGAACCACACCTCAGAACAGGGAGGGCCATGCTGGGGGGATGCCAAACGACGGCTGTCACTGGGTCCAGCCGGCTCGGCTGAAGGAGCCACGTAAGGAGGCTTCAGAAGGCAGCAGTCGTTGGATCTGGCTGATTCGGACTGTGGGGGCTTGTGAGAAAGTAGCCTCTTTCTAGCATGGTTACCCCCACTTTTGGCCTGGTTGTGAGTGTGTGTCAGTGTGTTTTTACTGTCTCACTGAGATCCTGCTAGCCAGGACCCCAGTGCTCATAGTGAAAACCCTATTTGTCAGTGTGTTTTGCCTGTCTCACTGGGATCCTGCTAGCCAGGACCCCAATGCTCATTGTTTGTGGCCTAATGTGTGTGTCACTGAAGTTCTGCTAACCAGACCTTCAGTGCTTATGCTCTCTCTGCTTCCAAATTAGTCACTATAGTTTAGTGACTTCATCTACTAATTCTAATTGGCACACTGGACCTCCCTTATAAGTCCCTTATAAGTCCCTACCTAGGTACCCAGGGAATTGGGGCTCCAGGAGATCCTTATGGGTTGCAGCATTTATTTTGCCACCCATAAGGAGCTCAGACAAACCCTTTCACAGGACTGCCACTGCAGCCTGTGTGAAATAGTGCACAAACTATTTCACAGACATTTTCACTGCACTTAAGCTTAAGTAACTTGTAAGTCACCTTCATTTACTGAAGGCTAGGTGCAAAGTTACTAAGTGTGAGTGCACCCGTGCACTAGCAAAGGTGCCCGCACACTGTCCAGGGCCAATTCCCCAGACTTTTTGAGAGCGGGGATACCATTACATGTGTGCACTATATATAGGTCAATACCTATATGTTGCTTCACAATGGTAACTCCGAATATGGCCATGTAAGGTGTCTAAGATCATGGAATTGTCCCCCCCCATTCCTAATCTGGTATTGTAGAGTCAATCCCAGGCTTCCTGGGGGCTCCACCATAGACCCCCAGTACTGCCAAACCAGCTCTCTGAGGCTTGCACTGCAGCTACAGCTGGTTCTGCCCACCCGGGATCTGAGCAGCTTAGTCCCAGGAAGGCAGAACAAAGCATTTCCTTTGGGAGGAGGGTGTTACACCCTCTCCCTTTGGAAATAGGTGTTACAGGCTTGGGAGGGGTAGCCTCCCAGAGCCTCTCCAAATGATTTGAAGGGCACAGATGGTGCCCTCCTTGTATAAGCCAGTCTACACCGGTCCAGGGACCCCCAGTCCCTGCTCTGGCATAAAACCGGACAAAGGAAAGGGGAGTGACCACTCCCCTGTCCATCACCACCCCAGGGATGGTTCCCAGAGCTCCTCGAGTGTGTCCCTGGCATTAGCCATCTTCTTTTCCAAGGTGTGGGAACACTCTGGAGATCTCTGAGTGGCCAGTGCCAGCAGGTGACGTCAGAGACCCCTCCTGATAGGTGCATACCTGGTTATGTAGCCAGTCCCCCTCTCAGGGCTGTTTAGGGTCTGTCCTGTGGGTTCCTCTTCAGATTTTGCTGGCAAGTTTCCATCAGGAAATAGATAATTTACACTCACACTGTTGGTTAGGTAAAAATCCCCACACAGGGTGGTTTACATCCCCACAGGGAAGTCACCATATAGTGGATGATAAAGGGAGTAACCACCCCATTGCTGATCCACTCTCAGTTATCACCACTTAGACAATAAAGTCTTAACTGGCTAGGGTTAGCCTTATTGTCCTTAGTTTGGGGGGGGCGGTTATGTGAGAAAGTAGCCTCTTTCTAGCATGGTTACCCCCACTTTTGGCCTGGTTGTGAGTGTGTGTCAGTGTGTTTTTACTGTCTCACTGGGATCATGCCAGCCAGGACCCCAGTGGTCATAGTGAAAACCCTATTTGTCAGTGTGTTTTGCCTGTCTCACTGGGATCCTGCTAGACAGGACCCCAGGGCTCATAGTTTGTGGCCTAATGTGTGTGTTGTCAGTAGTGCTTAACTGTGTCACTGAAGTTCTGCTAACCAGAACCTCAGTGCTTATGCTCTCTCTGCTTCCAAATTAGTCACTATAGTTTAGTGACTTCATCTACCAATTCCAATTGGCACACTGGACCTCCTTATAAGTCCCTAGTATATGGTACCTAGGTACCCAGGGCATTGGGGTTCCAGGAGATCCTTATGGGCTGCAGCATTTCTTTTGGCACCCATAAGGAGCTCAGACAAACCCTTTCACAGGACTGCCACTGCAGCCTGTGTGAAATAGTGCACACACTATTTCACAGACATTTTCACTGCACATAAGTAACTTGGAAGTCACCTATATGCCTAACCTTCATTTACCGAAGGCTAGGTGCAAAGTTACTAAGTGTGAGGGCACCCTTGCACTAGCAAAGGTGCCCCCACGCTGTCCAGGGCCAATTCCCCGGACTTTGTGAGTGCGGGGATACCATTACTTGCATGCACTACATATAGCTCAATACCTATATGTAGCTTCACAATGGTAACTCTGAATATGGCCATGTATGGTGTCTAAGATTATGGAACTGTCCCCTCATTCCAAATCTGGTATGGGGGGGGCAATCACGTGCATCCTGGGGGCTCCACCATGGACCCCAGTACTGCAAACTACCTCTCTGAGGCTTGCACTGCAGCTACAGCTGCTGCCACCTCACATACAGGGTTCTGCCCTCCCGGGGTCTGTGTAGCTCAGTCCCAGGAAGGCAGAACAAAGCATTTCCTTTGGGAGAGGGGTGTTACACTCTCTCCCTTTGGAAATAGGTGTTACAGACATGGGAGGGGTACCTTCCCAGAGCCTCTGGAAATGCTTTGAGGGGCCAGATGGTGCCTTCCTTGCATAAGCCAGTCTACACTGATTCAGGGACCCCCAGTCCCTGCTCTGGCGCGAAACTGGACAAAGGAAAGGGGAGTGACCACTCCCCTGTCCATCACTACCCCAGAGGTGGTGCCCAGAGCTCCTCCAGTGTGTCCCTGGCGTTAGCCATCTTGTTTTCCAAGGTGTGGGGACACTCTGGAGATCTCTGAGTGGCCAGTGCCAGCAGGTGACGTCAGAGACCCCTCCTGATAGGTGCATACCTGGTTAGGTAGCAAATCCCCTTCTCAGGGCTATTTAGGGTCTCTCCTGTGGGTTCTTCTTCAGATTTGGCTTGCAAGTTTCCACCAGGAATCCTCTGCAATGCCTGCTTCATCCTTTGACTGACAGATCAACCACAGACTGCTCCTGGAACCGCTGTAATTGCAACAAAGTATTCAAGAAGGTTACTGTGACTCTGGAACTTCAGCTCCAGCCAGCAACTGCAACAGTTTCCAAGGTGTGCATGCTCTGAGGACTCCCTGTCTTCACCCTGCACCAGAAGGACTGAAGGAATCTCCTGTGGAGTGACAGAGTCACTTACCTGCACCAGCAGGCACCTTCTAAGACGATGACCGGTTATCTGGGACTCCTCTCCTTAAGAAGAGCATGCTCCATGGAACACAGGCGGTGGACCCCTTTGACCCAGACTGTCCTAAGGTCCAGATTCCAAATTTGGAGGAGGAAAGAGCTTACCTTCCTAGTTTGTGACAGTACCCTTGCGCACTGCGTCATCTCTAGCTCCTGAGGCCTCTGTGCACTATTTGCAAGAATCCTTCATGCACAGCTGGGCCCAGGTGCCCAGCACTCTATCCTGCCACGCTCAACTCGCTGAGTTGTTCTCCGGCAGCGTTGGACCTTCTTTTGAAGTGCTGCAGCAACTGCAATTTGCACCTTCTTTGTCCCCGTGTCCTGGGATTCCCATGGGTGCTGCCTGGTCATCTGTGGGCTCTCTCTAGTGTTTGGTGCCCCATCTGCCTCCTCAGTCTGAGTTGAGACCCCAGGTCCCTCATGGGTCCAGGGAGCGCCATTTTGACGCAAACCATGACATTTCTTGAACCAAAGGCTTGTTGGATAAATCCCGTGCTGCATCTCGCCTGCATCCAACATCTCAACGTGGGACATCCTTTGCATCATGCAGGAACCCGTAGCCATCTTCTTTGGTGCTCTTCTGCAGACTTCTTCCAACCGGAGAATCCTCTTTTGCACCATCTTCTAGGTTGGCAGGGCCTCCTGTCCTTCCTGGATCTTTTGCGACTTCTGTACTTGGTCTCCTCTTGTCACAGGTCTTCAGGTCAAGGAATCCACCATTTGTTGCTTGCAGTCTTGCTTGGTTCTTGCAATAACTCTTATCATGACTTGTAGTGTGTCCTGAGGAAACTTGCAGTAGTTTACTCTTACTTTCCTGGGCTCTGAGGTGGGGTATTTTACTCACCTTTGTGGTTTTCTTACACTCCCAGTGCCCCTCTACACACTACACTTGTCTAGGGGGGAATTCGTGATTCGCATTCCACTTTCTTAGTATATGGTTTGTGTTGGCCCTAGGCCTATTTCTTCCTATTGCATTCTCTGGTATTTTCTACTGTTTGCACTATTCTCTGACTATTTACTTACCTGATTTTGGTCTCTAGTTTATATATTGTCTATAATACTTACCTCCAGAAGGAGTGTTGCCTCTA
The DNA here is from genome assembly GCF_031143425.1 of Pleurodeles waltl. Classification (NCBI taxonomy): domain Eukaryota; kingdom Metazoa; phylum Chordata; class Amphibia; order Caudata; family Salamandridae; genus Pleurodeles; species Pleurodeles waltl. The sequence goes on along the minus strand of NC_090448.1, from coordinate 806,456,419 downwards.
AGATATTTTTGGCCTTGTGTCACTAAAATAAAGAACCTTCATTTTTGGTAACACTGAGTATTGTCTTTTATTGTGTATAAGTACTGTGTAACTATAGTGGTACTGCAGGAGATTTGCATGTCTCCTAGTTCAGCCTAAGCTGCTAGAACACTACTACATTTCACTAATAAGAGATAACTGGACCTGGTATAAGGTGTAAGTACCCAAGCTACCCACCACAAACCAAATCAGCCTCCTACAGGGCTGTGCCCGGGGGTTCCTGAGGGTGACGGTCATTAGACCCAGCCAGCTTCCCTAGAGAGGTCATGCCAGGGAATCTTCTGGCTGCGGCGGTGATGAGGTGCCTTTGCTCAGCACTCCGGCGGGTTGACTGAGCGCCTCAGGGGTGAAGCGGATTACGGGCAAATATGAGATCACAATGTCAAGTCTCCTGGTAATTTACTCACATCCAGCTGAGTCCGGCGGGCTGCCCTAGGCAGTTGTTCAACAAGACCAACCCAGATTGAGGTGGAAAGTGAGATCTCTGATTGTCCTGAGACGTTGTAGAGAGCACAGAGTGGGCAAGCCAGCAAGCCCTTGGAGACACTCTAGTGGGACGGTGAGTCTTTCAGAGTGCAGGGCAGAAATGAACAGGCAGCACAGCAGGGCAGAGCAGCAGTTCCTGGGAACAGTCAGGTCTGGCAGAGTGGAAATCCTGGCACACAGCAGTCTTTACTCCAGCAGAGTTTCTTTGAGCCCAGAAGTGTACTGATGAGTGGTCCACTACTTATATAGGAAAGTGCCTTTGATGTGGGGGATGACTACGTAGAAATTCGTGTGAAGTTCACATGTCCCCCTTTCAGGTCAGTCTCGGCTCCAGGCAGCCAGTGGGAGGTGATCAGCGCCTTTGTGTGGACCACAGCCCTTACCCTTTGTGATGTAAGTGTGAGTCCCTACCAACCTCCTCCCCAGGAAGACCCATCAGTATGCAGATGAATGCAGATGTGACTGAGTGTCCTGTAATATGGGTGTCTTAAGGGAATGCACAAGGGAACTGTCAAGTACCGCAAGTCAAACGTGTATTGGAGGTAGGCTGTTGGCATGCAGGGCAGAGAGTGCAGAGAAATTACCACTTTTGTTTCTAAAGGTGGCATTTCTACTATAGTAATAATAAATCTGACTTTACCATTAAAGAGGATTTAATATTACCATTCAAATTGTACTAAACAGGATGCAGCTACTCCTCTCAGATCAGGAATTACAGCTTAAGGATATTATAAGGAATTCCCAATGCTTGCCTATGAGAGGGGCAGGCTTCACAGAGATGAAAAATGACTTTTAGTCTTTTTTCATTATTAGGAGATGAAAAACTTTAAGGTACATGTTCTGCCTTTTGCTTACATGGCACCCTGTTCTATGGGCTATCTAGGGCCTACCTTAGGGGTGACATATGTGCGAAAAGGGGAGCTCTGGGCTTGGCAAGGGGTTTTAGATGCCAAGTCGGGGTGGCAGTGAGACTGCACCTACAGGCTCTGCAGTGGCAGGCCTGAGACAGGTTTGCAGGGCAACTGAAGTGGATGGCACAATTAGTGCTGCAGGCCTCACTTGTAGCATTTAATTCACAGACTCAGATATATGGTATACTGCTCTACAAGGAGTTTACAGGTAAATTAAATATGCCAATTGTGGAAACACCAAGGATACCATGGTTTTAGGGGAGAAGCACATGCATCTAAACACTGATTAGCAGTGGTAAAGTGCTGAGAGTCCTAAGACCAACAAAAAGATACAGCAACAAAACAGGAGGTAAAGGCAAAAAGTCTGCTGTAAGACCGCTCTAAGGATGCCAGGTCTAACAACTAGCCAAACACTTAAGCATGCCTCCATTGCAAAAGAGTAGTTTAGATGAGGTTAAAACCATTGATGGTATCTCCATCAAGTCAAGACCTATCACTCATTCTACCATTGACCTTTGTCTTGTTATACTAGATTCCCATATGGAATTAGTTAAATCTGACTTAATACAGGCCACTCAATTTCCAGGCCATATTGGGCATACTGTGGCTCATGAAACATAATCCTGACATTGATTGGACTAAACATTCTGTCTCCTTTTGCTCTGCCTTTTGTAATAAACATTGTAAGCAGAGGATGCTATCTCAGAAAGAGATCTTGGTAACAACTGATCTCCCTATACCTGCACTGACACCATGCTACCATGATTAAGCAGAGGTATTTGATAAGGCCAAGGTCCTTACCCTACCCCCTCATTGTCCCTACGATTGTTGTATAGACCTGGTTCCCGGAGCTCTTTTTCCTTATAGCAGAATATATGTGTTGACTGAAAAGGGGAACATATTCCTCAGGTCCTATCTTGATTAAATGCTTAGTATTTAGTTTATTAGGCCTTCTCGTTTATCAGTCTAAACGCCTCTATTCTTTATACCAAAGAAAGAGGGAGACTTTTGTGCTCCTTTGACAACAGAGCTCTTCATGAGGATACAATAAAAAAAAGTACCCTTTACCCTTCATTCATACCTTGCTTGACCTACCATTTGGTACGAGTTCAGGAAGGAGACAAATGGAAAACTGCTTTTCACACAAAATCCGGGTTGTATGAGTACATGGTCATGCTCTTCGGTATTTGCAATATGCCAGTTGCTTTCCAGTATTTCATAAATGAAGAATTGAGGGACTATCTGGATCTGTGGTCACTGCTATATTGAAGACGTCCCTATTTACTCCTCTTCAGTGGAAGTCCTTAAGAAGCATGTCAGGGCCATTCTAGCAACATTAAAAGACAACAATCTCTATGAAAAGTTAGAAAAGTGTGACTTTCATGTTCCCTCTGTATCCTTTTTAGTATTTGTGCTAACCACTGACGGGGTGAGCTTTGATCCCCAAAAGGTATCAGTCATCACACAGTGGAGGGCTCTTCAATCAGCGAAAGAAGTGCAGAGCTTCCTAGGTTTTGCTAACTTTTATTGCCATTTTATTAATGGGTTTTCAGGTTTGGCCTCACCCATCACGAAGCTTTCGAGTACGTGATAGAAGTTTTGTTGGATGACTTAAGCAGAGCAAGCATTCCAACAATTAAAAGACGCTTTTGCTAGTGCTTCCATACTAAACTACCAACAATTAAAAGACGCTTTTGCTAGTACTCCCATACCAAAATACCCTGACTCTTCTCAACCCTTCATTGTAGAGGCAAATGCCTGACAGGTAGCAGTGGGTTGAGAGTGTTGTCACAAAGAAATAAGAAATATGGGTATTTAAATCCTGTCGCATTTTATTCCCACAAATTGATCCCCACAGAATAAAACTATTAAGTTGGGGATAGAGAGTTGCTGTCTATCAAGAAGGCTCCATGAGGCAGTTGCGCTGGACCCAATTTTTCAACCACTTTGATTTTGGTATTCAGTTTCAAGCAGGTAGAAACATGGGGAGGTGGATGATCTCTCAAGGTTGGGGTATGATTTACTCGACATACCTACTGAACACCCATTTATAATTTCTAAGGGACGTATTTTGGGAGCTCTGTATTCTGAGAAACAGTTCATTGAGGAAGTTGGGCGGGTTCAGTTGTCTAAATAGGCAGAAGACAATGGTAGAAAAACATGATGGACACATGGTACAGGATTTATTACACATATAAGGGGGCTTATTCCTTCCCACAGCATCCCTTCAACAACATGCTTTAGAGTGGTGCCATTCTCATTTGCTAGCTGGGCACCCGGGGGAGAAAAAGACCATACATTTCCTGCAGCAGAATTTCTGGTGGCCCACTCTTTCCACAGATGCTAAACATGTGCAACAAGCAAAACCTTACATCAGGCACCTTCAGGGTTACTGACTTCTTTACTCACTTCTCCTGCTCCCTGACACACTATATCTATGGACTTTATTGTAGAATTGCCACAAACTGAACAGACCTTTACTGCCATATTGGTAGTGGTAGATTTGTTGACCAAAATGGCCCATTTTATACCCATGAAAGGTCTGCCTGCCTCAAAAGATCTATCCAATGTGTTTTTACAACACATAGGCCCACATTACAACCCTAGTGGTCGGTGTTAAAGTGGCGGTAATACCGCCAACAGTCTGGCGGTAAACTAAATAGGATTTTGACCATGGCAGTTACTGCCATCCAAGACCGCCACTTTGACACACCGACTGCCAGGGTGGTAACTGCCGCTGGGCTGGAGACTTCGTTCTCCAGCCCAGCGTCCGTCACAATCTCACCCTTGGGATTACGACCCGGCCTACCGCCATGTTTTTCGTGCCAATCTTACCGCCACGAAAACCATGGCGGTAGGCACTATCAGTGCCAGGGAATGCCTTCCCTGGCACTGATAGAGGTGTCCTCCGCCTCCCTCCCCCTCCCCAGAGTCCTCCCTCTCCTGCCCCCGCACATATACACACCCACACGTGCACCCATATACACACATGCACACACGCATATCCACCACCACCCATGCATGCACACATGCATACCCACACAACGCAACACACACCAACCTACCATGTCACACACATCACATGCATTCACAACACTCACAATCACTCATTCACGCATGCATCCTACGCGACTCACACCGGCATGCAATCATACCAAAACATACACCCCCCCACATACACACAACACCCCCCTCTCCGGTCGGAGAATCCCACTGGTCCTTCGGCGGGAGGCGGTCTGGGGCGCCGCTGTCAGCAGCAGCGTCCGCCAGCAAAACACCGCCAGGCCGTATCATTGGTCATGATACGGTCAGCGGTGTTTTGCTGGAGTGGTGGTGCTGCTGTCAGCAGTGCCACCTTACCACCGTCTGCCGCCATGACCGTCGGCAGTATTCCGCCAGCATTCTGGTGGAATACCATTGGCGGTCATAATAGGCGTAGACGGCTGGTAGCCACAGTGGCGGTATATTGGCGGCCGTCGCCGTGGAGGTAGGTGGCAGTTACCGCCAAAGTTATAATGAGGGCCATAGTATATCTACAAGGTCTTCCTTCTATCATTGTTTCAGATCAGGGTTCCCAATTAGTGTCAAAGTTCTGGAGAGGATTGGGCAACATATTACAGACATACGCTTGTCTTCTAATCATCACTCCCAAACTGATGGCCAGATAGAGAGGGTGAATCAATGCCTTTGAGAGTAAGGTATCAATTGTTGCATTCCACTTCTGATTGGGCACATTTCTCTGGGCTGCTGACGTTGCTTATAATAATTGGATGCACTCTTCTACTATGTTTCACCCTTTCTTTGGAAATTATGGCTTTCAACCTTGTTTCCTACTTTCACGCTCATTTCTCACCTCTCCTATTCCTGCTGTCCAAGAACAGGTGTATCACTTACATGACATACAGAAAACTATGCAGCCCAGTTGGGACAAAGCTAAAGAATCATGGATCTCCACTGCCGCCCCAGTCCTGACTATTCTATTGGGGACATGGTGCGGTTGTCCACCCATAACATTGCCTTGAAGGGATTCTGTAAATTCAAACCTCGGTTCATAGGTCCTATAAGATTATTAAGAAGTTTAATCCTGTTTCTATGAAACTGGAGCAGCCAGCCACCCTGAGAATACATCCTGTACTCAAACCTGCTGCATCCGGTATGCATTGCCCCAGGAAGCCTTTGCCTGTGATAGTAAATGATAAACTGGAATTCGAGGTGGAGGCCATTGTGGACTTGAGAAGGGTACAGTGTAGACTCCAATACTTAGTTCATTGGAAGGTTATGGTCCCGAAGATCGTACAAGGAAGCCCACAGGACACCTCCATGCCCTCCATGCTCCAATTGTTGTGGCAATAACACAGACGGTATCTTCACAGCCAAAACCTGTGGTGGTATTATTGGAGGGTGTACTGTCACGCCTGCTGTGAGCCTCCAAACACATGCAGCAGAGGCAGAGCGTGGAAGGTATAAAGCAGCTCCCGCACAGCAGGGAACTACTTGACGCGGTAGTGTTCGAGACTGCAGTTTATTGCCATTGGGTTCACTTTCCTTCTGCTTTGGCTTCCTCCCGACTTTGCGCCTGCAGAGAAGAAGTAAAAAAGCTTCTTACTCATCAAATTCCCTACTGTGGTAATGTGCACTGCGCTGCTATGATTATTGTATGCCTTTACTTATCTGATATAACACCTTGCTACAGGGGACTGCTATAATGGCTGCTCCTGCTTAACCTCCCAACATTTGTGTAAAGAATGAGAGGATACATCAGAAACATTATCGTTTCCTACTCTACAAGTGTACAGTGATAAAACACAAAATGTGCTTATAATATTTAGTGACGGCATTCTGGGATCTGTTCTGGGATCTTTAAGTTGTCCTAAGAAGAGATGATTCGGTGAATTCTAACAGGAGATAAAAGTTCTTGTTTTGGATTTAGAAAGGCATAGTACTAGGACTCTCATCAGGCATTACTTGTTTGTACTTGGAGGTTATTCATTCCTGCTTGGAACAGAAAGGTGTAAGGTATACTCAACCCTTATGTGCATATATAGGGAATATGATATTCTTTGCCACTGCTTACCTGTACATTTTGCGCTCTGTTATAGTTCCATAAATCACACATATTATCTTTTACACCACCCCGCATCAGCTAAATGAGGAGGGGATCACTCAGGTATTCTACCAATCTTTTATCATACATCCCTGCACATGCTGTATCTCTTCTCTCATTTAGGGGGAGGCTTACTGATTTCTTTTCTCCATTATCTCTTCCCAGGAAGGTACACAGAACACCAGTTGGTAACACACACTTCCCTGCACTGGCTGTGTGGGACTTGTGTTTTTTTGTTTTTTCTCTGGTCTGTCTCCTCTTCCATTTTACCTGGATTGGCTTTGGCTTTGAGATTGTTGGACTGTCTTGTTGATAATGGAAGTTGGGAACTTACCTCATGAATCTCCTGTTGCTCCTGTGGAAACTACGGTGAGATCTGACACCTACCAAGGGCTTTAATGCAAATAATGAGAATGGGCCACCTTATTCCTTTTTGGGCACAGAATTGAGGTGAAATGGGCCACTCACACCACTGTTCATGATGCTAATTGTGCCCCTGATCATAGCTAACATCTAAAAATCTCATGAGACATAATAAGAAATTCTCTAAATCCAGCTAATTGGGCCTAAGAAAGGAAACTTCATTGTGCACCTTGTTTTCCTGCATATGTGACCTCTATTTAAACCTAAAAGAACCTAATTTCAGTGAAGAGAGAAAACATTGTTTTAATATATAGAATACAGATCTTGTTACTATGCAAACAGTTCTGCATTTGGTTGAGAAAACAGCTTTTTTCAGCAGTAAGCGTCTCTTGTTAATCAAGGCTTTTTGTTTTTCAAATTTAGCACAGTTGTACCCACCTAGTCCACTCCCATTTGATTTTTACTGTAGTTTATCATTCAAACAGCAGCCAATTTCCTTCTTTGCACTATGGCCTAGACACACTGCCTATGCTACCGGCCCAGTGCCATTGATTTATGGATAGGTAAGAAATACATACTCCAGCCTTCAGAAAGGATGGGGCATGCTGCACATCTTTGAATGAAAGTGCACCTTTCTGCCTTTTATACTGCATTCAACGGGCAATAGGTGGACCTGTTTCCCCTCAAGGGCAATGTCTATGCAAACTCTTCTGGAGGTAAAGTATTGGAATAAAACACATATTATATACTTGGACTAACTAGCAGGTCTTGTCACAGGAGCCAAAAGCTAGATGAAACCCCCAGAGCAATGAATATTGCTATAGGTGCCACTAAGCAAGCAGAAACAAGCTTAGTCACCTTGCAGGCACTAGAGCCATGATTTGGATGGTGCAGGAGGTGCAGTGGAACAGGGCCCAAATGCTCTAGGAATCCCAACGAGCACTGATTACTGCTATATGATGACATTGACAAAGAAGTCCAAAGCGCAGTTACCTAGCAGGCACTAGCACAGTAGTCTCCAGCCTTTTCTGTAGTGAGAGCTACTACTGATCAGTGAAAATCATCATGAGCTACTGAAGGCTAAACAACTTATGCATTATTACCAGACAACCCCTCGCCCAGCTTCCTTGACTTTAAGCCTAATGTCCATAGAGCCAGATACTATGGTTTGAACAAAATACTTTAACTAAATGCACTATGACTGGGCTGCCATGTATGTCAGTGAAAGTGTGGTCTTTAGGGATGTATGAATATGTGTGCATATGAATGGGATATATATGTATGGGTAACTGAGAGCCTGTGTCGCATGTACTTGTAGCAAAGGACATACCTTTCACCATATGTGGCACCCTTACATGTATGACACAAACGTACAACCACTTTTTTAAGTAGGAGAAATTTAAAAATGTTTATAATGCAGCACATTTTTCTGCACTTTAAATTTCTCCACTGAAAAAATTACTTTTTTCAGTACAGAAAGATGGCACAGTGTTATACTGGCCATTGGCAGCAAGCACCTGCTATTTGTAAATGCAACACTTTGAAAGCAAATTGAGAGAATTAAAAAGAAAAGTTAACTTAATCATAAAGGAACTTTTCATTTTAATTTTCTCCAATGTAAATGCATTGAGAAATATCATTTTGTTCTCACCTCCAATAGTGAGTTGACAAGGATTTTTATTAAAGAGCAAATTACCTTAGTACCTCAGTTCTTCACCTCTGTGTCCTGAATCATAATTTGACTAAGGCACTGCTCCTTATCAGGCCTTGTTATCTGCAACCTGATGATAATAATTTTAACTTTAAAAGGAAAAATGTGAGCCTATGTCTATTTAAAAATGAAGTCCAGGCTATGAGCTACTCTGAATGGGTATGGGAGCTACTCATAGCTCGCGATCAGCTGGTTGGAGACATCTACACTAGGGGGCCATAATTTGGATGGTGCAGCAGGTGCAGTGGCACAGTCGCCAAAAGCTTCAGAAAGCCCACTGATCACCGATTATTGCTATATGTTGCCACTCAACAAGCGGTCACAAGTGCAGTTACCTCGCAGGCACTAGGGCCATAATATGGATGGTGCAGCAGGTGACGTGGCACAGGGGCAAAAAGCTCTAGGAAACCCACTGAGCACCGATTATTGCTATATGTTGCCACAGAAAAGAAAATAATAAGCAAGGTTACCTTTGAGGCCCTAGGGTTATGGTTTGGATGGTGCAGTGGCACAAGGGGTCAAAAGCTCTAGGAAACCCATGAGCACTGATTATTGCTATATGTTGTGACTGGACAAGAAGTCACAAGTGCAGTTTTCTTTTGGGCCCTATGACCATGATTTGGCTGATGCAGCAGGTGCAGGAGCACAGGGGCCAAAAGCTCTAGGAAATCGATTGAGCACCAATTATTGCTATATCTTACTACTGAACAAGTGGTCCCAAGCGCAGTTACCTTGCAGGCACTAGGACCATGATTTAGATGGTGCAGCAGGTGCAGTGACACAGGGACCAAAAGTTCTAGGAAACCCAGCAAACACTGATTATTGGTACATGTTTCCACTAGGCAAGTGGTCACAAGCGCAGGTATCTTGCAGGCGCTAGGGCTATGATTTGGATTGGGCAGTGGGTGCCCTGGCAGAGGGGCCAAAAGTTCTAGGAAACCCACTGAGCACATATTATTGCTATATGTTACCACTTAAAAGCAGTCACAAGTGCAGTTACCTGCTGACACTAGGGGCCACAATTTGAATGGTGCAGCAGAAGCAGTGGCACAGGGGCCAAAAGCTCTAGGAAACTCACTCAACACCAATTATTGCTTTATTTTACTACTAAGCAAGCACTCAGGCGTGCTTTTTTGATTTTTTTGTCACCATTCCCCTGAACTGACACATAGGCTAAAGCATCACTGTTATAAAAGCTGTAACTTATTTGACTTTTTTGTCTAGCTACAACTTATGTTACATTGAGCGCACTTATATGGCACATTTGACAGTTTTTTGTATCTAAAATGCTTCTGAATCTAGACACAGTAAAACCTTGGCAAAGTCATTCTTCATTCTATGACATTAGCACTTCAGCCATTGTAAAAACTATATAAATACTTAGAACTTATGATTTGGCATTCCATGCCAAGCATTGGCAAAGCCAATAGATCTAGCCTATGCGGCATCTATTGGCTTTATCAATTCTTTAAGCCATAATATAGAGCAGTGTTAGCTTCAGTGCAGCATACCTGAAAATAAAAAAGTGGTATAACATGGACAACGCTGGCTGTGTCATACAGCTTTTTTACATTACTTTCAGCCATTTGCAACATAGCTAAAAAACATTAGCAAAACCAATAAACCTCACATAGGCAAGACCTACTGGCTTTGCCATTGCTTGTTTAGAAATCCCCATCTGCCTGATAGGTATCTTGGCACTATGAACAGGGCCACCATTGCCACATGGCACTCCAACAGCAGGCAGGTGTGCAGAGCAGGCATCATGATTAAAACACCCACTAGGCAACGTTTTTGGTTTAGAGAAAAATGCCTCAGACTTACAGGAAGTTTTCTCCCTGCTTGTGGGGTCATTCTACATTTTTCATGCCCAGGTCCACCATGACTGGTCAGTTGGACATGAGCAGGATAAATCACTGACCTACGCTCCTCACTCAATATGGCAGGCCTACCACCACTATGACCTACAGTTCATGTGGCAGACAGGCCACTGGGTCAGTGGTTATCATTGGTGGAGCTATATGTGGCTCAAGGGGTGGTAGCGCACCTGTTCCCCCATCATTAAATGGGCCAGGAATCTGTGGCTTAGGTGGGTGGGAGGACAACTGCTTTATGGAAATCCTCACGGTCCACCAAACCCTAAATAAGGTCATGTATCTTTTCATAGTCACAGCTTTGAAAGCCACTTCATAGTTTCACTTCCCTATCACTCCACAGTTCCTGTGCTACCACATCTTTTCATAGCCTACTAATCACCTCATAGCCACCCTCTCAACTATTTATAGGACCACCATTAATATCTCTCCATAATGTCAGAACCACAATTGCCACAACCACAGCTTCTCTCCATCTTAATAAGCCAGCATCTGCTCACAGCCAAGAATCTAGACTGAGCCCTAGCATCTCTCCACAGTTCCAAACTCTCTCCACAACCCCTACACAGTGGGGGAAATACTGACCAGTTCAGAGCTATGTCTATGCCATGCTCATGTCTTCTCCTCATAGCCCCAACATCCCACATTCTTTCCTGTCCTTACCTTTCATGAAAGCCACAGATTTGCTTGCAGATCATTCACAGCTGATCACAACTAACATGTTTCCCCTGTTGCAACTTTCCACTGCTTGAGCATCACTACGTCCCTAGAATATCTATTCAGGGCTTTAACATCTCTCTGTACCCCCACTTTTCGTCAGAGCCACAGCATCTCAACAGGCCCAGCATCACTGGATGGATTGTTCTGTAATGAAGAAGCACATTCCCAAACACTGTTTGTTGGAGTGATAACTCAGAGATAGTGAAAAGGAATATGCTCTACGTGGGCTCCTGGCAGGGTTTAGATGACAGTGCACAGAGAAACAGAGCTTTATTCAAGGAGGGGTAGAAAGATGAATGTTCTCTCTTGGGACTGAAGAACCTCAAAATAAAACTGGCCCCACTGATCCATTTCTGGTTTCCAAAAGTGTGGCTCTTCTCCAATGAGTGCCTGGAGCATGGTTCTCACTTTTCTTCTGGGGACATGCCCTTTGTAGCCCTTCTACAAAATTAAAGTCAAAACAAGGCATGAGGTTGGCAATCACAAACAATAATCATTGCCAAAGCCTATAGGTCAAGTATACAACTTTGTGCAAGCATGTGCAACAGAGATTAAAAGTTAATCCAAAAAAGTACAAATGACTCTGGCTAAATGTGATAAGCAAATCTTTCAAACAAAAAAAGTAAAAAATGAAAAACCACAGAGTTTGTCCCACTAATTCCAGCACTGAGCAATAGAGTTGACATTCTATTACTCTAAGAGATCCACTTGATGGGCAATGATGTTAAGTGCTTGCATCAATATGGTTTCTTGAAAGTATATCATACTGGTTTCCGTGGGGGCTAAAGAGGTGTGGCAATTCATATTGGTCACCAATTACTCCTGGTGGTAAATCACACATGGACAGGCAAACTGGGACCCAGTATGGTGTTAACTGTTTTTTTATATGATTCACCTATTAATTGTTTAATTCTTTATTTCAGTGAATTATGACCATAAAAGTACATGTAAAATAATTAATAAAATGCATTACATACGCTCTGTTATGATGCAAAGGATGATTTACTCGAATGATGCAGGAACGACAAAGATAATTGCTGTCTGGTGGTCTTGCATAACACATTCCTGTCAACAAAAACCTCAAGTTAGGGTCCACTATGTTCACAAGGATGTTTGGATCCACCTCATGAGCCATCCTATTATTCATCATTGAAAACAAGTTGTTTTTCTGAATAGTTATGGGTACTGTTTCAAATGATCTACCATTTTCCATTGGTGTCCCCTTCATTCAAAACAATCATAAAAACATGTTTGAGCTCATGCAATCAGCAATTAAAAGATAAAACATAGTGGTTTCATCCTACTGTAGCTGTTGTACCTTAGTTACATAAAATCATTTGAGAGCAATGACAGTACTCAGATTCACTCATCACCATTTTCTCTGTGTATTCATCATCTCCTCTCTTTCAGGCATTTCTGTCCCACCTCAGCACTTCCAGGCTCAATGCCCCATCAGGCTTCAGGATCATTGGTGTGGACTTCAATGGTATTATGACTGTTGGCTCAGACTAAGTGGGACCACCCCCCTCGTTGGCAATCCTACTGTCTGCATGTCCACTTGTACCCTTTGCAAGAGCCATGGAATTAATCAACATCTGGTGACATTATCACCTTGAGGCGGTGAGGGGGGGGCGGCTACAGATTTTTTTAAGGGGTGCACAGGTCTTCTTTATTTTCTATTTTTCCATCCTTTTTGTGTTTTTGCACCTGATTGTCAACAACACTTATGTTTTTTGTACATAATGTACTAACTAGGCAGAGACCTTGCCTGCTATGGAGGTTGAGCTATGCTATGGGGGTTGAGCTAGTGGTGGCTGACTAAATAGGAACTCCCAGATGCCCCAGAAAACAATCCACACAATACTTCCAAATCAACGTGAAATAGGTGCACTCGCCTGCAGTCCTTTGAAAGCCAATAAGGTGGTCACATTTTAAGTTGCACTTTTCAAAAATTCACAGAAACATGGATCCATCCATCTCAGACACGCAGTACAGGTGAAAGGACAAACATTTGGGGATGATGCTTCAGAGGCAAATCAACATTTACCCAAGAAGACTACATTAGAACACCAAAAACAAATTAGGCCGATTTAGGCTTCCAAAAGCTGCTTATATAATCCTTCCCCCCCGATTTACCGCTATAAAAAAAATGTTGTCCAGACCTTCTCATTTTTGATTTGTGTTTTTGGATCATAAGAGAAGTAATTTAGCTTGGGTAGACATTGCTGATCTGGGCGAAGTTTTCTGGACAACATTTGTAAAAATGACGGATGTGTTGCAGTGATGATGTAATATTTCAGGAACCGTGAGACCTATATACTTCATTGTGGTGTCAAAACATAGGTTTTGGGAGGCAAGTAATCTTATAGAGACAGAAAATAAATCCTTAGAGGAACCCTTCCATCATTTTCCAAAATGGTGGTGATAATAGAGGAAGAAGAGACATATTTAAAAATGAAGCAAATAATAATGGCTTTTAATCCTTTTATGTATACACCAGACAATGTTTATGATCTGAATATGAAAAACATAATATTTATCACTCCTGTTTTACACACATTTTCGTAGTACACTTTATTTGTTTCAGCAATTGCTTGTGAGACATTTGCAGAATGCTGAACATTTGAGAAAAGCATATCGACAGGGACATCTTTTTATAGCAAAGGTTTTGCAAGAGCATGTACGAGTACGTTCTGTGGGTAGAGGCTTTCAAATTTGTTTTAGGTTGTAGCACCCCATCAGTATCTTTCCAACCAAATTCACACGGATCTTTCTCTACATATGCATGATCCAAAACATATACACATCTTCTGATCAAGTAGGATGCTCTTTTAATGTGTCCATGTACAGAATATGACGTCAGTGAAGGTCACTTAGTGGGACTGATCTCTTGAACTCACTGTACTGAAGATCGCCAAATGTGTGACAGTCTGAACTCGTTTTCGACAGACACAAAAGGTATTTTTCTACATCTTTACAGTCACATTCTTCTTCTGTCTCAGCAAATCTTTTTAGAAACTTCACAGGTTCAGCAATTAAAGCTCCAAGCTTTGCTCCAGTTTTGCTCATAGTATCATCATTCATAAGAATATGTGCCTGAGCATCTCTGGGTCAAGTTTCTTGTACAGAATATGAAGCAGGATTAAGTGTCTTTTCTCGCCTCTTCCATAATGTATACATAACTCTGACAATCCTTAAGTTATGAACACTGAAACAAATCTAAGTAGCACAATCATAACATCTGTGTCATTTCACAGTACAATCAGGCGCAGCTCCTCCGCTATGGCGGAGGAGCATGCACCCCGTCAGCAACAGCAACTACAAAACCTTTACAATAACTATGTTTATTATCATTTTATTCTAAAATGGTCAGGGCCACGGGCCATTACGAGCACAGAGGGGGAGTGCACAGCACTCCCCTTAGTGCACATGTATGTTTGGCTGTGCACTGTGCTCTCTCCAACCCGGCACTGTGTTGCCGGATTTGAGACAGCAGCCAGAGACACCCATTCTGTCTTGGAGCGCCCTGGCTTGACACTCTGGCCAATCCGAACACTGCTGCTTTTACTTAATTTTTCTCTCTGCCCTCCCCCCACCACGCGCCACTCGCCCCTTCAATGCACCGCGAGTTACTCCTGAGTACAATGACTCGATTGGAACCATTTTGAATAGCCCACTCAACAAGTGTGACATCATGTAGGTCAGCTTCCTCCAATTTCCTGTTACGCTCTAGAAAAATATGGCCCATACCTTTTGAATATCTCTCTGCAGGCACCAACTCCGCACTGATAATCATTTCACTTGCAAATATTGGAAATTCAGTGTTAACTGAAGCATCAGCAAAATCTCCAAGTTCATCTTGTTCGATGTCGATGACCAGAATTTATCAAGTTGCACAGGTATAGGCATTGAATTTTTGATGCAGGCAAGGCCAATTGTTCCACTTGTAGATATTTGTCTGATTTGTTCACATTCTTTGACAGGTAGTGCAAGATAACGATCAGAGACAATGTGGAATTCTTCCAAGCTGCACTCTGACTATGATATCTGTTAAACAGTCTGAACAACTTCTCTGAAGTTTTGCACAGATGAAATCTTGACCATTCACAATTGTGACATATAGTCCACAGCAGTTTTCAATGAGGACACCTTTTCAAATTGAAATTCTTCAGGTAAAAGGTTTTTTTCAAGCTCTTGTACGAGTTTGTGCTTCACTGGTTTGGTAGTTTGTGCTTCACTGGTTTGGTTGCCGCTTCTCCATCAAATAATGCGTTTGTTGGATGAAGCTCACGCAACAGAATCTCCTTGATAAATTCACCCCTTTCTTTTGCTACATCCATCTCTGTATGTGCTTGTGAAAGTTGTTTTTTTTGTAATCTGTTCTGTAGTGGCTGGTTGGGCGAAACTCTTACTATGGCAATTAAAGCATGGAAGTTTAGCTTTAGTGATCATGTCAAACAGCTTTTTCTGTTTCAATACAAATCTCTTCACCTTCAGTTCTCTGTATAGTTTCGATCCATGTTCCAGGACACCTAGTAGACGTGTCTTCATATTGTTATCCACATATTGTTTTGTCACAGAGTTGTGTAGTTGCAGAGGCACAGTCATTTCAAAGGGGTTTCCTTGCTGCTGGAGCTTTTCTGTGATCGCTGGATTGTCTGTTCCAGTTCATATGTGGAGCCACAGCATTGAATTGTCCCTCTCTGTCTTTCACCACAAAATGTCTGGATATATTTCCTGCAGAGATATGGGGCCAGATGTATGAAACTTTTTTGCACTCGCAAGCGGTGCGAATCGCAAAAATCGGCCGTTTGCGAGTGCAAAAAAGTGGTATGCGATGCATGAAAGACATTCGCAGACCAAAAATAAATAATTGCAACATTTTCGATTTTTTGCGCTGCAACCTGGTTTTGCGAGTCACAATTTGCTATTCGGTATTTCCAGTAGGGAATTGCGAGGTGCAAATTGCGAGTTGTAAAATCCAAGTCGCAAAGAGATGCATCAAAAAATCGCAAATTGCGATTTTTCGCAGAATGGCATTTTGCATATGCAAAATACCATGAACTGAAACCAGGTGGTAACCAGGTGCAACCTATATAAAGAGGCCCAGAATGCCTCAAACTCTTTTCAACAATGGCTGCACTCTACATCATGGCGAGGAGGATGAGGATCTTGGCAGGTGTGAGGAGAGGGAGGAGGAGACAGGAGCGTATTTTCAGAGTGCGCATTACACTTTTTAACCTGACAGAGGAGGAATTATATGAGAGGTATAGGTTGAACTCAGCCATGATACTTGATCTGATAGCTGAGCTACAACCCATACTGCAGCGCAGAACACTAAGGACTCACAGCATACCCACCCATGTGCAGGTATTTATGCTCCCTCCACCTACTCGCCTCAGGGAGCTATCAAGGGCTCATAGCAGCAGCTGGCGGGGTCTCACAGAGTACCCTCTCTAGATTTTTCAATGCATTCATCAACGCCATGCTGAGCAAACTACAACAGTACATCAGATTACCCCACACCCCACAGGAATTACAGCAGACGAAAATAGAGTTTTACCAGATAGCACAGTTCCCCCACATCCTAGGTGCCATAGATGGCACACATGTGGCAATCTGTCCACCATCAGCCACAGAGTATGTGTACCGCAACAGGAAATACCAACATTCCCTGAATATACAGGTGATATGCAATGTCTCCTACATCATTACTGATCTCGTGGCCAGGTACCCAGGGAGCACACATGATTCTTACATCTTTCGCCACGGCAGGATTCACACAAGACTGCTAGCTGGGGAGTTTGGTGAAGGATATCTACTAGGTATTGTCCCTCTGTACACTGGCACATTGATGGCGTGCCGATGTCAGATGGCTCAGTTACTCATCATACCCTCTGTCCCTTCCAGGAGACAGTGCCTACGCAGTGCGCACCTACATGATGACGCCCTACCTCAATCCTACTACACCTGCGGAACGGAGATACAATGCAGCACACAGGGTGACCCGCAACATTGTGGAGCGCACATTTGGACTGCTGAAGAGTCGCTTCCGGTGCATCCACAAAAGTGGAGGGGCACTACAGTACAGTCCAGAGACTACATGTAGAATAGTGGCTACTTGTGCAATCTTGCACAATCTAGCTACCACCAGGGGCATACCTGTAGAAGTATGTGAAACTGAATCAGATGAGGATGATGATCCCGTACCACCTCTACAACCAGCAGACAGGACCAGTGCAGCAGAGGGAAGGCAAAGACGTGCCGACATCACACACAACCATTTCAGACATGAATATTAATGACACAAATCCTCTGACAACTGTACCTGTAGTGAAATAAATGTATTACCTTAAGTCAGGTAATGTACGTGTGAGTAATAACAAAAAACATGTAATGTGATAAACGCAAAACAATGAAGGACCAGAGTTATGCACTATTACGTCATAGTGTCAACAGCAGTCCACTGGCAGCTAGAGTCATTTTGAGCGCCCACGCACACCACTCGGGTGACCAGTTACATCACAGGCACCTCTATTGTCACCCTCAGTGGCAGTGCTGTGCCTGGCACTGCGCCGTCTGGTGTCCGCTGCTGGTACGGCAACACTGCTGAGGCTGGAAATGTCCTCAGTGTCCCCCAGTGCTAGCACCCTCACAGTGGCTGACCTTGGTCCCAAAATGTGTTCGATCACATTGGTGATCTGCACAAGTCCATTTACAACGTCCCTGCTGCTGTGTGCTGCCTCCACTTGCGCAGCCACTGCACGACGGGCAATCGGTGCTGTAGAATTTGCCACCCTGTTAGAGGAACGACAGAAGCTGCCAAACATGGTACGAAATCTGCGCTTCTGTCTGCGCTGGTTCACCCTCTCATGGCGCAGCTCCTGGCAGAGTTCACGGACAGCACTTGTGAGGTCCCTGGTGTCCTGTGATGCCTGCACCTGTCCCTCACGCAGCTGTACAATGTTATTATTGAGGGAGTCAAGTTGGCGATGCAGGCCCATCATGTTGTGGTTATGTTTGCGCAAGTCTTTATCTAATGCAAGGATCCGCTTATTTTGTAGACACTGCTGTTGCAACATAGCAGCTTCCAGGCCACCAAATAAGGAGGGACCCTCACCTGCCTCATGCTGCTGTGCCCAGGAATCTGTTTCCATCCTGTGTGGTGCTGTGGTTGGATGACACCTGACCTCCTGAATCTGGCTGCGCCTGCCTGTTGCTGATGGGGTACTTGGCCCTTCCTGCTGCTCATCAGAGTCGTTGCTGAGCTCTGGCAGTGGCAGTGCCCTGGGCCTGCGTCGTACAATCGCTATGTTGAGGGACCCACTGGTGTTAGAATCGGAGGCCAGATGGGTGTCTGTCTCGCCTATCCGTGCAGATGCTGTGGCTGCTGGGCCTGGCTCACCTGCAACAACAATATGCAGCATGTCAGTTATTTATGTTACATTTACGGTCAGACAATGGTAATAAAGGTACAGGTACTTCTCTACACGGTGTTGTGTGTGTTGTGTTCCTCTGGGTGTCACTCTACTTAAATACATTGCTTGTGCTACTTTCAGTTCTGTGTTGTGGACTGCCACTCCCATAATGCATTGTAGATCTGCTTCTAAGATGTGGACTGGACTACTTCTCACACTGTATAACATTACTTGCTAATTCCTAAGGGGCTTTTGTGCATACACATATGGGGTTACAAATCAATATTGCACTTACCTTGGCTGGTACTTGGTGTGCCGGAGGTGTTGATCTCTGTGACCCCAGTCACAGCTTCAGGGAGGAGTGTGGACTCGACTAGGTCCTCCAATTTTGTGGATGGTGCCTCTGTGGGTGGACCGCCTCCTGTGCCCCTGGCCTCCTCAAGTCTCCTTGCCACCCTCTCCTTTGCGTGGGACCGCAGGTCATACCACCTTTTTTTATCTCTTCGATGGAGCGCTGTGCCACTCCAATTGCGCAGATTTTTGACTGTATGTCCAACCATAGTCTCCTCTTCTCACTCTCAGGCACCTGGAGTGAGTTTTTTTCCAAACAGGCGGCCATGGCTCCTGACCACCTCCTCAGTTAGCACCTCAAGCTCCTGCTTGCTGAATTTCAGCTTGCACTTTCTTTCACCCTTCTCCTGTGCTTGGCCTGGGGTATCCATACTTGCTCAGGTGTTCTGGCTCTATCTGAGTGCTGCTCTGTGTGGCTGGGCTGCTCTCTCTCAGGATGCTGGTTTGGGTGTGGCACCTGAAACTGCCTGGGATGACTCATTTCCTGCTGGTGATGTCATCAGGCTCCTCCAGGTGTGCATTCTCGAACTTTCTCGCAATTTGCGATTTTTTACAGAATCGCAAAAAAAATTGCAATTTGCGAAAATGCAAATTGCGATTCGGTAAATGGCCTCGCAAATCACAAATATTGATTATTAAGAAATCGCTATTTCCGAATCGCAATATTGTTACATGGCCAATTGCGATTCAGAAATAGCGATTTCTTAAAAATCGCTATTTGCGATTCGCAAGCTCCTGTTTTCATACATATGGCCCATGGTTTTTCCAACTCTAGCTTCTTCACTTTTTCCAAATACTAGGACCTATATCTCAGGTAGTTTGTGCAATCCAATTCATGAAACACAGTAATCAGTGACTCCACAGTCTTCCTGTGCAGCTCCCAATCACCTTCCCCATTAGCATGTACTCAGTTTTTTACTAGCGCTATCATGTGTAAAACATTTCCCCAGTACTTGCAAATTTCAGATTTTTCTTCACATTCTTTTACAAACTCTACAAACTTGGTTTTCAGGTTTTCTGATTTTGAACAGTGCTGAACATTGCCTGGCTTTGTTTTATATCTTTTGAACAAAGTGCACCCTGCGCCTTGTTCACTTCTGAGATAAGACATGCAAACCCTAATTTGTTATTCTTGTTCCAGAAAGCATTCCAATGCAATCTTGATAAGCATACCTTGTAACAAATTAACATAATGAGTTCCACTTAATACTGACTGGACAGTTTTGCTTCCAAAGATTTCAGCCTCAATAAATGCATTGTTTATGCCACATCCACTGAGATAACTTCCTGTACACCACAACAAAACTTTTGTCATGTGAAAAATGGCCATCATTGGATAAAGATCATCAATTTCTACTGGAGTGCTCATAAAATTCTCAGCCACAATAGAGAAAACACCTTCGTCGCAGAACATTGGGAGGATAGGCTGGTCTTCAAGCTGAGCAAGCAGATTTTGGAATTTTTTAAAGCTTTGTATACTGTTGTTGTAGTTTGTGACTGGAGATGGTATTACTGGTAAAAATCCAACCTTTTTCATAGAGACGGTATTCTAGCATATCAGAGCATGAATTCCAGCCCACGGCATGAATTCTTCATCCTTCAGTCCGCACAGAATAAGCAATATGATATATTTGGTTAAATCAGCTTTGTGGACCACAGCATGAGGTAGAAGACCCATGTCCTCAGCCACTTTGAAAGGTTCTAGTACATTGGGATATGTTGATGGCTTGCAGTGATTTTGCACACGTTGGCAAGACTGTTGGGTTGTTAGTTTGCAGCTTTGTTTGCTTATGCCAACAGATGACACATGGCAGTATTATGTGGGCTGGGTGTTCCAGACAAAGAAGAGCTGTCTTCAAAATTAAAATTATCAAGAGCAGCAAGTGTAAATCCTTTCCTGGTAAAGTGTGTTGGAATGGGTGTGCTGTCGGACTCACAATATTTTACAGCACGAGCTGCTACCAAGTTCCTGCTCCATACTATGTCATTATACCTGATTGATACACCAATCCTATTAATTGAAGTGATTAACTCGCTACTTTTGCACTTGTCATAGATTGTGCGAGCAGTCATCATGTGTAGCAGAGTTTTCTTTTTGCCATGATGTGATTCATAAAACATGATTTGGAAAAGACATTACATGTGCACAGCATAAGCAAGTCGGTTCAAGGGATTGTCTTCCACTTCTTTGTCTATATCTTCAAAGCCATCATCCATGCTGCTGGCTTCTGTTCTGAACTCAGGAACTTTAGTTTGTAACAGTGTTGCTTTACTGATATTAAACAATTATGTAAAAACATGTTAAAATAACATCAGGCATTCTTGTTGACTCCCATGATTTGCGGAACTCTGGGGCATCACAAAATTTGTCAATAAGTCAAAAAATCTAAATCTTTCAGGACATTTCTTAAAATGGTTCTTGCTGATAATACTGCATCCTGTGATCTTATTTTGGCAGGAAGAACTTCAGGAGTCAAATCAGCTGAGAACACCCAAAGTGCCTCATTCTTTTTGTTAGGTTGACAAAACGAATTCTGCAGTTGTACATTCTCACTAGAAAAATCTTAATTTTAATTTTATGGATCAATACAGTTTCATCAATGTTGTCCATTATTTCTCTGATCTCACTGAGTGTAAATCCGTAGCTAACACAAAAGAGTGGCTTTAAAAAGTAATTTGCTTTTTCAAAGAGTGCAAACTTAACTGAAGGAGGGGGGTTATGTTGCAGCTGGGAGCTCATTGTACATTCATATTTTTTAATGTATGCATGCATGCAGTTCCAGTGGGCATACAAATCTGCTGCAAATACATTTACCTCGCTGGTTAGATCAGCTACTCGGCTGAAAACTTCATCTTGGAAAAAAATAGCTGCAGATAAAAACATATTTGCCTTTTGAGACTCACATACTCCGTACTTTGTTCTTTCACCAATCCCTTTGGCCCTTGATTTTGCTCAACCACAGATAACACATTGAAGATCTCTGCTTTCTGATCAGTTGTTAGAGGTGGATGAGGGGTAGCCATGGATCTTCTAAGTGGAGGGCCACTGGGGTTGGTTTTCATCACTTTCTCTGAAGACTCTGATTCTTTTTATGATTCATTGGTTTCTGCTACTTTTTGATGATTTTTTTCCAGACTTTTTTCCACTATATATGACTTGTAGTGCTTGATGTTACAATGATAAAATATTTGATCCTCTTCACTCATCAGTTTCAATCTATTGTGAACTTCACCTTCCTGTATTTCTGCAGCATCTGGAACTCTCTTCTGTCCAGCCATAGTTGATGTTAGCTTTTCTTTCAGGTTAATTTGGCATATGACACATTTTTCTTTGTTGAAGGAGTTTATCAGGAGGTAAGGATCCTCTCCTACTAAAAGCTTCACTCATTTTTATAAATATGAATCAACAGAAAACCTGAAGCAAAAACAATATTAAAGTAAATTACCAATATGATGACTAAACCACATCATTATTGAGCCGCCATTTTGGAAAATGGTGGAAGGGTTGTTCTAAGGAGTTTTTTTCTGTCTCTGTAAGACTACTTGGCCCCCAAGACCTGTATTTTGACACCAAAATGAAGAACATAGGTCTCATAGTTCCTGAAACATTACATCATCACTGCAATACATCTGCCATTTAAAAAAAATGTTGCCCAGAAAAATTGTCCCAGATTAGCAATGCCACCATTGGTAAGAGTGAGACTGATGGCATTTCCCTCTGAGCCACTTAAACAGTCTTGTGAATACATACTTTCTGGTTTAAATAAACATTCAGGTTGTTTCTTAAACTTCAATATGAACATTCATACATTAGCATTATACAGTGGGCACTGATACCAAATAACTACATTTCCTAATCCCATACCACCACCTTAAATACAATATGTATCATAAAAATATCAGCAGTCTTTAAGGTGGTGAAAATCCTTCATGCTCTTCCCAAAGATTATTTTCCAAATGTGTTAAAGAAAGAAGTATTTGTAGTCCCTCAAGATTATTTCTGATTCAGTATTTTAACTCTAAGTTCATATCCAAAACACAATTGAAATCCTTAGAATATTTCTCTGTATTCAGCTTCATATTAAAACATGTTTTCAAAACAAAAGCAAGCTATTTCCAAGGTTTTCACAAGGACTGGGTAAGAAGGCCACGCCTGCTACAAAAAAGTATCTTAATTGACTATCTAAGACACTCTGGAGCATAAGGAAATATGTATTTGATAACTATAAGATGGACACCACCATTTCAAATAGAAAGAGAGGTCTGTAAACTCTGAGTCCATGAGTCTGAATGATTGCACCTGCACACTAGCTAAATACTTAATGCTGTGTGAATACCAACAATCATTAAACATAGAAACACCTTGTTGTTCTGGTTCAGCCTGGTCAGAGACTGGATGCTGTGAAGATTTGATTGCTTGATTGTCTGAGAACAGGTTGACTACTCCCAGTAACCATTGTGCTATTCTGCATGGAATAGCATATATGAAAGGTATCAAGTGTCTGTTTAGGAGCTTCCCATTTAGGAGTAAACACCAATATGGGGAAAAGACTAATTTGTCATCTTTTAGTTCTTGATTGAAGATGAACATTTAAACTGAGATGTTGGGATGAGAATGTCCCCTGCATGGTATAAGGGCATGTAGCGCGGGACACTTTTCCTTGCTTTTATTTGCTGTGCTTTAAAAGTTGCAGATGTATACATGTACCCCTGCTTTGTGCACGCAACTGTGTGTATAATTGGCATTCTGATTTTTTTAGGACTCTCACATCATACTAATCTAGGTCTAGGTTTTTCCCCGGATACCAGAACTCCAGGACCAGTCTTGTGACATAGAGAGGCACAACAGGTATGCCGTCAGAAGTGACAGTGACCTACTGCACTATCATTCATTAGTATAGTGCATTGAGTTATGATGGCAGTATGATAAGGTTAAGAGAATAGTGCTACCAGACCTTTTTATCTGGATTGATTGGGTTGACATGTGTAAAGTTCCACTTCTATGTGCATGCTCAGACCGTTGCGCTGACATACTAACATGTGACAAACTAACTATGTGTTAAGCCTGACTGCTTGTGTAGCAAATATAACACGTGGTATGAGTATCCCAGAATAATGATGCCAGTGGGATCCATTTTGGATACCCTTGGCCAGGCCTAGCACAAGATGATGGGTGAAGACTGAGCTCCCAGACATTGGGAGTGTGTTGCTTGCATTCTTGTAGATGGGAGGAGGAAACCTAGACACTAAAGTGAAGAATGGAGCCCTGACTGCTTTTAAAAATTGTGTGAGGCCTTTTAGTTATTAAGGAGCTGCGGATTAGTCTTCCTGAAGACTGCCATTTGGTGGATGGTAGGAGAAAGGTGGAACTACAGACTCTGTTGTGAAAGGTGAGGAAGTCTCTAGGTGAGGCCTGCTCTTTTGTCTGTCCCTGATTACTCCTTCAGTTGAGCTGATGACAGCCAGGTAAGAAACCTTATACGTCTTGTGGCGCTGTTGTAGGTGCGTGAAGATGGGGGCAGCCCCAGTGCCACTTGCAGTGAGAAGCCTCACTTTACAGAAAGGCTGTGTCTGGAGAAAAGTCTGGAAAGGACTCTTGATGGAAGAACCAACCCAGATTGGTTCTACACATGAGACAGTCCCCTGTCATTAAATTGTGCATACAAATGGGCCCCAAACCACCCCATTTTGGAACAGCACTTGAAGTCTGCATTTCCTGTTGGAGAAGTTGTGTGCCTGTTCAGGTAGCGCCTAAAAGCTAGCCTGAATGTTGATAGAGTGAAGTAGCCTGCCTGGCCCTGATAGTGAAGAGATGGTATAAGAAAGAGGTCAGTCCAGCTCAACCATGGTGGCTGTGGGCACAAAGGAAGAACACTCCATAATAACAATTTGGACGGACCCTGGTGCATGTGCATGTCGCCCACTCTAGTTCCTGGTGGGAATTGCAACACCACGATTTAATCATTGTGGAAGGCTCAGTCGAGCTTCACTTATGTGACCACAGCAGGCCCAGATGGGGTTTGCACTACTGGCTGCTGGAGGTCCAGCAAGATAGGCCTTGGTGGGGGCTACAACTTCCATTTGTTGAGGACCTACTCTGGCTGCATCTGCAGAATAGGTAGGCCTGCAAGAGACCTACTGCTGGCAACTGTTGAGGACCCTCATAGGACCGCAACTTTTTAGGACAACTGATTGGCAGACCAAACGGGAAGCACCTAATATGGCAGATCTGTAGTATCAAGACCGCCCCAGCAAGATCCCCAATTTAATTCATGCAGGACCCAGTTCTACGGCCACTGAAGTAGTGGCTGGTTGGATGTACTGCTGAATGCCGCCTGAGCCCAGCTCCATCAAACCCTGGTAAGAACTTGGCTGTTCCCTGCACATATTGCTCTGGAAGCATGACAGTGGAAAGGCCTCTTAAGAACTCACCTATACGGTGAAGGAGTAAGAAAACAGCTAAGTGCATTTTTGTTCTGTGGGTAACTAAAACAGCACATGAGACTGTTTCATGTTACTCCTGATTGCCCTTAAAGACGTGGGTAGGAGAACCCAGCACCCTCAGCTATCGCCTAGAAGAACCAGAGAGGGAGCAAGGCAGGAGTAAGGCCTACATGAACTATGACCTAGAGACAATCACTCCTATATTTTAATTGACATATGTAGCATTTGATGCAAATGTGTGATTAAAATATGTTCTTTTTTTATAATGATAAGCACTGGGCTGGGTATTATCTTTATTATTGCCTGTTTTACAACTGAGTCAACAGGAATTGACTTCATAGA
Source organism: Pleurodeles waltl (assembly GCF_031143425.1). Taxonomy (NCBI): domain Eukaryota; kingdom Metazoa; phylum Chordata; class Amphibia; order Caudata; family Salamandridae; genus Pleurodeles; species Pleurodeles waltl. Next base: position 806,430,656 of record NC_090448.1, on the reverse strand, counting down.
AAAGTACTCTACTTCATCTTACATTCGGAACCTCAGATATCCTGTGGACACATCACTATCTTGAAAAGGACTACTTAGAGGTCTTGTCCAGGCCAGTTTCCAGCAAGTCATTGAGTTCATTTGGTAATCAAAGAAGAGGGCACAGCTTGGCATCCTTCATTCTGGGATAGACCTTGAAGTCATGCCACCACCCTTCATTGATTTTGCTCCAGGTAGATCACAGAATACTCCTCCAGGTGACAGAGACCATGAAGAAGTTAAAGTGATCTAGGCAGTGCAGACACTCAGCCATGTGTTTTGCATGATGCCCAGGAACACATTGGTCAGCAGCACTAAACACAATTTCTCCTTCCTTGAACATGCTTAGATTTTGCTCCCAGCATGAATTTAACAGTCACAGTTTGCACTGAAGAGACATTTTTTGATTTGCCTGTAACATGTGGTCGGCCTGAATGAATTTACACAAAATTTGTCACTTTCTGATGCTATACAGATATTGTCTGGCATGCCAATGTGTGTGCAGTTCCATGTAAAAATACGGTCTCCTTTTTAGCTTGCATAGGAATTTTTTTTATGGCACAGCAGAAACTGCTGAACATATTTACGTCAAACTTAGCAAGAATGTAGAACATTATTCAAAAAGCATACTCTTCTTATTTTGATGAAAATCCCCTGAGAAATGTATGGGATATTTTTGTTATAAAAAGTACCAGTATGCATGAAAATGTTAACACTATTTCATATATTTGAAGTTGAGTCCACAAACCGTGTCACTTAGTTGGGTAATATTAACACCTATTTTGTTTAGAGCTACTAAACTACAAGGCTACCAAATGTAAAAAAAAACGCAAATATGATATTGTTTGCAAATGCATGTGTATTTATTGTATTTGTGAAGAAGGACCTTTCATAGGTGTATCCTAGTTTTCCCACAGGTTAGGCGTGAAGTCCTGATTTTGCTCTAAACAAAGGGAGAAACCGTGCACTGGGATCTATTTACACACCACATTTTGTAGTACATGAAGTAGTAGTACTAGTCTGACTCACGTAAGTGTTATTCACTAACCTACGGACAGAATTCTCGGCCTCCACACCTCTCCTGCCTTTTCTCTGCACAAATAAGTATACATTTTCATAGTAAATTTGGGAGAGACCTGGAGACGTGGTTGGAAAATAAGGGATTCTTACTAGAAATGTCGAGGCCTTTAGGGAGGAGCAAGGAGAGGTTTATGAAGGGATAAGAAGGGGATTACTGGGGACATGCTAATACAATCACTTAGCCACAAAGCGTAAGCACATTGCTATTCAGAAACTACACTTCTAAAGTTATTACTGCCTAGAAAGCCACAAAACAGCCTAGGAGTAAGTTTAGCAGCTAGAGTTGCCACCTTCCTAAGAGGAAAATACCAGCCATTCGTTGTTTTAAGAGTCTGCAAAGGCCAGGACATGATACTAAATAGGCCTTTAAACAAAATGTAATGTATTAATTTGTTACATGTTTTTTTCACATTTATTTACATTAATTGTTAGTCAAGGATAGTAATCCCATCTATAGAAGTCATTTTAAAGTGTTATATACTTATATTTAATGTTTGAGGTATGTACAAATAAGTACTAAAAAGATCAGATTTAAGTGATTTTGCATATTTTTGTACCGGCCGGGGCATCAAAATACCAGCGATGCCAGTAGAAAACTGGCCAGGTGACAAAACTACTAGCATCTCAAATGGCCACTCAGAGGAACTGCAACATACTCCCATAAAAAATAATGGAGGCAAGGGCTGAAAATAAAACTGTATTGAAAATAATATTAAAATAATACAGTATTTTGATTTAATAATTATATATTGCAATCTTGCTAGTGTGAGAAAGTCTGTTAAAAATTAAATAGTTTATTTATTTGCAAATGAATGATTAACCTATTTTAAAAAATCTATTACATTAAATTTTCGAAGGTTCATTAAAAATCATTAAAATTAATCACAAAATAACTTTCAAATTAGTAGATCTTATTTAAACATTAGTATGCTAATGTGATCATGGAATGTGTTTACATTTAGATGAAAATAATATGTATAAAGTAAATTAGTATACTTTAGTTATTTAAATATTTAATAATGATTTAGGAACTTATTTATAATTTGGTGTACGCAAACCCTCAGTCCATCCATTCTCTTTTGAGATGGAAAGACTTTCAGTTTCCCTGCAGCAGATCACCCACTGGATCTGTCGTTGGCATACTTACTCTGACATCCTGATAGATTAGTGGCTCTTGGAGTAAGGGTATCAGACTGCCCACCCTATTTAGAGCAGCCTGTCTGGTGTCCTTTTATTCCTATCAGTCACCACTAGGAAAAATGTGGTGGCCATGAACAAAAAAACATAATGACCCCCACATTCTGTGGCCATCAATTATATATTTTTTTCAGAAACAAACTCAAGCTTTGGGAGTTTGTTTTTGGTAAACCATGAGGTTTGGTGCGCAGCCACCAAAAGATGGTAGCTGCACACCAATCTTTTAGTGCCATCAGAGGAGCTTCCATGGAAGCTACTCCTATGAATCCACACAGATCACCACCAGGGCAGCAGGGAGCACAAAATATGGCTGCCTTCTTTCCATCATGGTGGAGAACACAATATCCACCACCACCCTGACAGAATGAAGATGAACAAGTGCTAAATCAGTCCCTTAATTTGACGAGTTAATGTGATAAAATATTTTAATTTACTTGTTCTAAGATAATAATTATTGTAAATTAATTTGCAATTTTATTTTACTTTAAAAATGTTTTATATATGTATTTTTTTAAACGAATAAACTTTATTAATTTTCTCTGTAGTTTACCTGAGGAAAACCACTGTCACAATCAGCATAGATATCTGCCAACATGTGACAAGTTAGAAGTATTAAAATTACACTTGTAAATTCACTCAGATGTTTGCACAACCTAGTTATATGGAGTGCATACCTGTTAATCTACCCCCTGGTGTAAATCTACACTCGGAAAAGGTGAATAGAACAGAAGTGTAAATTCACAACTATGTGAGTGAAAATACATGTGTAAGTTTACTTTTGCGAATAGAGGCTTTCGTTTTTAAGCATTGATGAAGTACAGGCTAGAGTTACTTATATTAAGACAGTACGTACCCAGAGCTGACGATGGAGAGATTAAATAAAGCTGCCCTAGCCTAGCTCTCTGACGTATTTTAGCTTGATGCTCAGGTGGTGGTGAAGGGCAGTCAGGAAACATATGCTGTCCTTGGAAATACAAGTCCTTCCCACGTTCCACGCATCACATTTTAAGCATTAATCGTGTCTGCCCTGGCTACAGGAAGGTCTACTGCAAATATTGTCAGTTAGGGGCCAATTTATGTAGCAGAGTTGATTTAATTATACCACAACTAATGGCAGATTATGTTGCTTGTTATTCCACAAAGGCAAATAAAAACAAGTTATGCAAACATTCTGCAACATTAATACCAAGCTAAATTAAGAGCTATGTGTATTTCTTCTTGATAACTATTCCATGTCATAAAAGTACTTAAAGTAATGATGGACCGATAAGCATGCTTTGAATGTATTTATTAATTTCTAGAGATGGATAGAATTGTGACATTTCACTAAGCCGAATTCCATGGAGTTACATGAAAATGGTGGGAGGTTCTGTGGAGTTCTGCAAACGGGGGGAAATCGACATGTTGCGTTTCTGGTGCTGATTTTTCACGCAGGAAGCTTGTTCCGTGCTAAACAATCAGCGCGAATGGCACCAGGCAGCACACCAGAGGTTGCTGCTGCTTAACTTGATTTTGCTGCAGCTTGAGTAGATTTTCTACTTGAGCTGCAGCTTTCTCACTGCCTAAAGTTGAGATTGTTACCAGTGAGAAAGTGGCACTAGGTGCCCTCCTAGCACCTGAAAATCACACTAGGGGACGCAAATACTCTCTCGCCAACTTACTGTTGGCAAGCCGAGCATGAGAAAAAATTCTGCCAGGTGGAAGTTGGTGGATTTTGGCCAGAACTCTGCATACAAGCGTATCATAGGGTAACTAAAACTCCACCAACTTCTGTAGCTAATTTATCTCCCACTCTTATTAAGTTCTGCATTGTTTTTATTAAATGCATTGATTCGTTGTAATTGTCCAGGTGTGCATTTTTATATTGAAAGTAACATTTTTCGTACTGATGCATTCTGAAGATATTGTGTAAAGATGTGTGCACTTAAATGAGGCTATATGTAAGGTTGTATATTTATTTTAAACCATAAATATACCATTAAAAAAATGTAAGTGTACTTTAGCGCATTGTGACACAGAATGAATCCCAAGGCTAAAAGACACCAGCCTGTAAAGTGCTCTTCTCTTTTCCAGCCTGTAAAGTGAATACCCAATCCCTTCGCTGGAGCAAATATCTGACCGTTTGTAGAAGAAAATAGATTAAGGACCTCATTAAGTGTTTGGCGGTCCCATCACGGGACTGCCAAACTCGGGGGAGGATGCCACAGCCATGGTGGTGACATCCCCCCTGCCCTATTACAATGTTCCCGTGGGCTGACCGGTGGGAACATTGCAAAAGAGCGTTCAGTGCTACGAGATAGCACTCTGCTCCTTTAAAGGACCTGAATGCTATCTCGTAGCACAGAGGGGGCTGACCAGCGCCCTCGGAATGCGCACTGTCTGCAAAGGAGACAGTGAGCATTCCAATGGTGCTGGCGTGGGCAGTGCAGGCCCCCTCCGTGACCTCCAGCACACCCTCACTACTAGCCTTTCCATGTCGGTCAGACCGCCACGGAAAGGCTGGCAGTGAGGGGAGTTGTAACCAGCCAGACGGCACTGAGTTCAGCGCCGCCCTGGCTGGCAAAATCTCTGACCACGGTCCATGTTCCCGCCTGGGATGGCAGTTCCTTGGCACGACCACCCCCCAAGGGTAGTAATTGGGTGGTCAGACTTCCTGAAGTGTGGTGGTCTGACCGTCAATATGAGTGTGGACCGCCACACTCATAATGAGGCCCTAAGTAAATATAGGCATTATTGCACTCAATTTATTTCAATTTAGTTATTTATGATTAGGAACTCTAAACGATGTCCAAATAATAAAACAAAGATAAAACGTACATACATGAGCAAAAAGCATACCTAAGAAATCATATGAGCCAGAAACTCCCTCAACAACCCCTCTATACAAAAGGTGCAATATACTGCAATCCATCAAAGAAAGTCCCACCCAAAAAAGACAAGCAGAATAAAATACATATACCATCCCATAATACACAACTATCCAAGACGTATATAATTAAGAGGTATCTAAAATATACACGTAACAACTGCCCAAGGTATACAAATATAATAAAAGTGCAGTTTGGTCAATTAATCTCACACAATTGAGGCTAACATGAACCTCAGATCATAACACCTTGCTCCCATATCTTTCTCCGTCCAACCATAAAGTGCCATTGTGCATATCTTTAAAACAAATGTAAAAAACATTTTAAAAAGTTAAAAACTATGACAAAACAGTTAATGTGGGGGAGATACAAGGCCTGGAGAAACTCAGGTACCGACATCAGAGAGAGCTGAAAACAGATGGGTCTTAGCCATTTAAGCCGATAGGGGGCGAGGGAAGGACAGACAAATAGAACATGATTTAAGTCTTGAGTTTCGGCCGAACAAAAATTGCACTCTTTAGTTGAACCATACCATTTTGCAACAACACATTCAAAGGTAGCAATCCTAAACGCAGAAGCAACCAGAAACGCCTCACCCCATGCGGTATGTTCCATATTACACAAGGCAGTGCTTTTTTTGCTACTAAAGATTTTGGTAAATTCAAGAGTGAGCTTCTTTTTGCAGAACTCTCCAAGTCCAATTGATAACTGAAAGACCATGTTGCCTGTTTTAAGCCGCTTTTCATTTGCGGGGAAGGAATAGCCAAGACCTGATTGAACTCCACCTCAAGCATTTCTAGGGCGTACGTAAGGTTCTTAGAGAAAGTATACCTAAAGGCATTATTTTCCGCAAAGATTTCTTTTTGCAGTAACGGCCTCAGAGTATTATCCTCAGCCTTAATAAGGGAAACAGTCCAACGTACGACCCCGGCTAGTCTCTGGGCAAACACACTTCTTAGGCCCAATTCCAGCCTGAGGGCAGCCACTGACACAGCTGTATTTACAGATAAGAGCTTTCTGAGGATCTTACCTTCCAAAAGATTCAGAAACCAACATTTGGAGGAATCTATAAATTCCAAACCATAAAGGAGAGAACCGGGGATCTTAGCTCTGTAGATCGCTAAAAGATGGGCAAAATGCTTTCTTCCTGTGGTCATATACAACTCCCCAAAACCTCTTGCTTGAGCATCAGCTTTAGATTTATTAGAAGTAATGTGGGCTCCGTCGCTAAGATTCCCGCATATGGTTTTCCCTAAAAAATGTGTATGAGTTTACAATTTCCAGATTTTGGTTACCTAATGCCCAATGGAAATTAGAAAATGTAACTTTCTTATTACCATGGAAGCGCAAAATCTTGCTCTTCGAAACATTAATCTTTAAGACGTGGTACTCAGAGAACTGTAACAGATATTGAAGACTGTTCTGTAGGCCTTTAGGAGTTAGATCAAAAATAATAATATCATCGGCATACAACAAACAACAAACCGGGTGACCACCTATTTGAGGGGGAAAGCCCTGACTCTGATATAGAAAGGAGGGCAGATCCGAGATGTATAAGGAAAAGAACAAGAGAGCAAAAAGGCATCCCTGCCTTAATCCATTCAAAATAGGCTTCTCAGACGATAAGCCTCTATCCCCCCCCACCCCAAGAGGATTCTACACTAGGTAGAAGAGTGGAGAGCAATCAAAAGCTCAAGAAGGGTGGAAGGAATACCCAGTGGTGCCAGTTTTCCCCATAAAAAAGCTCTATCTACTTCATCGAATGCCGTTGAGAAATCGATAAAAGTGGCATAAACCGATCCGCCTCTTAGTCTCACATATTTTTCTGTAATGACTTGTAACATTGCAATATTTTGTACCATGATTACGCCTGAACGATGCTTGCTCCAGGGGGATATTATTATTCTCCTCTGCCCAATCAGTAAGTCTAGAAAGCACAAATTTAGCGAACATTTTTCTCACTGCATCTAGAAGGGCGATCTGCTGATAATTAGCAGGGCAATTGCGGTCGCCCTTCTTAAATGGAGGTATAATGATGCTACCAGTCCATGAGGGAGGGATACTTCGAGAGAGGAAGCACATACGAAAAACCACAAATAATATCTTACTCCAAAGACCGATATCTTGTTTTACTACGGAAATGGGCACATTATCAGGGCCCATTGCAGCAGAGAAACGCATAGAGCAAATAGCTTGTTCTATCTCTTTCACTGTCAGAAAGGAGATGGGATACAACCCCTTATTTTCAAGGGATCGAGAAAATGCCACCTCATTTGAAGCATACAGGAAGGCAATAAATTCAAACCACCGGGCAGCAGATATGGCAACGGGAGAAGACCGAATTTTAGCTCCACACCCCTCCCAAACGAGGTCCCAGGAACACCTAGCTTGACCCTCTACTGCTGCTTCCCTGAGAAGAATCCAAAGCTTGTTACAAGCATTTCTTGCAATGTGTAACTTCATACGCTTAAGTCTCCTTTTTAGTAGAGCCACCCTGGCGTTTCCTACAGATGAGTAGTCTAAATACTGTGCCTGTACCAAACTGTTTATTTCCTTATTTAGAGTGAGTAGAGGACGCGAAATAATCCTTTGACTACTTTTGGGTCACTCTGGGGAGAGTTGATTAACAACTGATTCATAAATGTTGTAACGTTTTGCATTTCGCTCCCCTCCCAGGTATCCAAGACTACAGCTGAAGATTCCAGCGACTCCCTAACACCTAACATCCTTCTAATGTCCCACTTGGTCCTTCCTGTCTTTTTATCAAAGACAAGCCCTCGTCATTAACAGATTCAATTCTAATGTAAATAAGATATGGTTATGATCACTAACCAAAGCCTTTATAACCTTTAAGTCAAATATCAAGGAGTAAGCACAATACCCCAATGTCACATAATCTAAAATTACCCTTCCCCCTAGAGCAACATAAGTAAAAGAAGCAGGAAAGTCAGATAGAGATCTTCCATTTGCAATAATACAGTTGCTTTCCATAAGGAGATTAAGCAAGAGTTTCCCTCTTTTATTTGTTCTAATTGATGAAGGGAGGAGGCAAGCAAGGATTTGCAAAGCTGTCTTCTCTCTCAACCTCGCAAGCTGGCGATATGGCATGGGTAGATATCTTACAATTTAGGTCACCTACCAAGACTATAGAAGGAGGAGACTCACTAGCTATAGCATTTTTTATATACACAAAGACCTTTTATAGCAAGGCATCATAGTACGAATCAAGCCGGATGTATGTGTTTACCAATAGCAGAGAGGTAAAACCTGTGCTATTTTGCAACTGGTGAGATAAAGCCATAAAAAGGTTACTGGGGTCTTTAAAACATTCAAAATTCCACTTAATTCTTATTGACAACAGACAGGCCACAGCTCCCTTGTTATGCCCCCTCTTAAAGGGGGTGACCTTACAATCAATAACATAATAATCATCCCACAATAGATCTCTATCAGACCATGTCTCCTGAAGACAAATCAAATTGGGTTTTAGGGAGATAAGAGACAATAGTTTTTCCTTTGCATATTTTACCCATCTATATTCCAAGAAATAATGTTTAGGCCTGTGCTAGTTAAAGTAGCTGGATAGTGGTCTGGACCCCTGCCCCTGCAAGACGCCTGGGAGTCAACTCCACCCATCCAAATCAGAAACACTTTGCTCAGGGATAGCCCTTATCTCCTGCACAAACACTTGCCTATCATTCCCAGCTAAAGAGACTTTAAGGACCTGTATGTCCATCCTGGGCCGAAACTCATGATAACCAGGCTGTTCGTAGCTCTCAGAGACTAGATAGCAGTCTGTGGACCTATCTAAAAACGTATCCCCACCCCTCTTATCACCCACCCCAGTATGGCTAGAGCCTAGAAAAGGAACCACATCAATACTCCGACATTGCAGAAAGTCAGCATTTTGGAGGACCAAGTTCATCACACGCTTACAATGAAATTTAATCCTTGATTTACAACCTCCATCAGAGTCCAATAACGAAACCAAAGCGATATATTCACTTTGAATTCACTTTAGTGAGCTAGAATCTGAAAAACAATTTAACATGGTAGATCTATTCAAAATTATATCAACATCAATAAAAGAAACCTTCAAGAAACAGTTGGGACTAGAGATGTATCCTGGTCATTGGAGGACATTTAGGTATATTTAATAAATTTTTGTGTATAAACTATACCGTGAATATTAGTGCCCTCCTTAGTGGAACATTAGGATGACAATTGTACCGACCAGGCAATTTTTATTTTTTTTATTTTTTATTGATGTATGTATGTGGTATACATGGGTATGTATGATGGTTAAGAGAGAGTTTTCTTATTTGTCCAAAGAGCGCTCTTATACATATATATCAGTGATTGATGAATAATAATACCATTATGTTTACACATTATTTGAAATAGATTAGTCTTATATGTTTGTTTATGTATTTCATGCTCAACGTTGATTATTTCTTTTAGGATTCCAATGTTGGAACCTTCATAGGAGTTGGGTGCTTTCTGTTTTCTCCCAGTACTCTGTTGTAGAACCATGCAATATTGCACTGCTGGCGTTCAATATTATTGATCTGCAAGGCAAATTGTGAGGATTACGTGGGCTTTGGGGGGATGGGATGATGCGAGGTGCGTGGGCGCGTGAATTAAACCCCCAGTGTTCAATGTACAAAGTTCAGAAGGACAAGCTATGCTCAACTATGCTTGTATCAGTACCCACCCAACTCCACCCATCTCCGGGATTCCAGTACTCCGGGACTCACCAGCTCTGAAGTTCGTCAAAGGGGTATCAAACGCTGCCAGTCCGGGCCCCATGGTCCACTGCCTCAATCCACTGCCTTGGGACCACATCGTCTGACTCCTGGCTCTGACTTTGGGGGGGAAAGAGGCAACAAGGAGGGAGGAACACCAGAGGAGCGAAGGAACACTACAAAGCCCCTCATCTACCTCAGCCCCACCGGACCCCCATTGTTCCCTGTCCCTTGTCCGTCCATCGGAGGGTGGAAGGTGGAGCCGCAACAAGGACAGGGGGATGGGAGGAGAAGAACGCTGTGGACCTCCACGTTCTGTTCCGGCGTTCATCGATCAGAGCCGTGCCGCACTGCTGCTGCTGCTGCTGGACCCACTTACCTTAGTCTCAGCGTTTTCAGCATTAGCATCTTAACGTCATCAATCCACCTCTGCAGCTCACGCTCTCTTTCTCTCTGCATTATTGCACTCATCAGAAAACAAATCTCCATGTACATACTTTTTGTATCTCATATTTTCGGGCATTCAAGTGTAGTCGATCACTAGGCTTTAGTTTCAGGTTAGACTGCTTTCCAACTATAGAGTCACAAAATGTAAGTGTTTCACTAAGTGACACTTTAGGATTCAAGACAGAGACCTTATAATAAGATTAAACATATTTGGGATCCTTTTAAAGTCTGACTGGCCTTATGATTTAACTGCCTTTAAGAACAGTATCCACAATAGAAGGGGTGTGTGTCTGAATTTGTGTGCATGCAGAAGCAAAAGTTTTTCATGACAATTAAAGATTCTGGGGCATATTTATACTCCAGTTGCACCATATTTGCATTTTTTTACACAAGTTCTGTGTAAACCTAACTCCATATTTAATTGATGACGTTAGACACGTCTATCATCACAATATTGGAGTTTGCACCATTTGTTAAATGTGTGAGCCTACCTAATGTCAATGTGATGCAAGGTAGGAGTTCACGTCTAAAAAATGGTGCTAACCCCATAGCCTCATATTTATCCCACCATGCTAAAATGACAGACAGGTGGCTGGAAGGGCTAAATAATGGAGCAAAGCTTGCTTTGCACCTTTATTTAATGCCTGGGTCAGACCAGGCATTAGGGGACCTGTGGACCCATTCCATAGTTAAAAACCATGGAATGGGTCCACAGGTGCCCTCTTCAAGCTCCAGGAACACCCCCACCCACACCAGAGGGACACCGGTGAGTGGGGGACCTCATCCCAGGTAAGTAGGGTAAGTATAGGTAAGTATTTTTATTTTATTAAAGTGCCATCAGGGGCCCAACTTGGGGCCCCTTGCAAGGCACAGGCTGCCATGGCCATGCCCAGGGGACGCTGGTTGCCTGTGCTGGCCATTAGGGTGGTGAGCATGACTCCTGTCTTTTCTAAGACAGCAGTCATGTGGTATGGATGGTTTTGTGTCAGAAAATGACACTAGGCTGGTTACAGGCCTATAACCATCCTAACGTCATTTTTTGGTGCAAAACCCCGTTCTCCCATACTGCCACCCCCATCCAGCTAACGTCATTTTTTTTTTTTTAACGCCAGCCCACCCCTTCCACCAGATTGCACTAATCCTATTGCTGGCGCTCAGGATTGGCTCAAGCTGGTGCTAAACTTTTTGATGCAAAACTGCGTTAGTGCAGTTTTGCATCAAAAATATATAATATGCCCCTCAGTTTCCACATTTCTTGCAATACATTTAAACAACCGTTATTTATTTCCTGCAGCCCTTCCCCCAGTCCATTGATTGAGTTTTTTTTTTAAAGATCTGAGTAAAATTGTCATTGCTTTAAATGCATGAACACACCATTCTGAAGTTGACCAGGGACTGCTTAACTTTTGCAACATGTCAGGTGCAGTGGGCACTACATAATCAGCAGATTTAATAACTTTTGATCCGTTTGAGCTACGAGGAATTTTCCCATTAATATCTGACAATTATACAGCAGATGTGCATTACGCGGCAAGTGTGGTAAATTCCTTTGTAAGCAGTGAATACAGAAGCTACAGAATCAGGTTTTCAAAGGGTTACCCACATAGATGAGGAAAAAAGTAAATAGGAACTTAGGGCCTGGTTTAGTACTTTGCGGCTGAAATACTCCATCACAGACGTGATGGATATGCCGTCCGCCATATTACGATCCCCATAGGATATAATGGATTGTAATATAGATGACGAGATATCCGTCATGTTTGCGACAGAGTATTCCCTTCTGCCAAGTCCTAAATTAGGCCCATAGTTACAAAGAGTAGACGGTATGAAGCTCACAGTATAATGGGACAGACCAAACAAATGCTGACTGCTATTGCTGAAAACACTGATAAAACAAATGAAACTTTGTCCAAAGCTGAAAACATGCACGTAGATCCACACTAGGTGTCACTGCTGGGTTAACAAATAGAAATGTTGCGATGACGTGGAGATACTTTGGGTCTCGTTATGTGTTTGGTGCTGTCACCACAGGACCGCCAAACTCACGGGGAGGAAGCCACCACCATAGTGGTGACGTTCCCCCCAAGCGTATTACAATGTTCCCGCTCGTCAGACTGGTAGGAACATTGTTATACTTGTTTCCACCAGGCTGACCGGCAAGAACAGTGTTAGGATACTGGCCTTGGCTCCATTAAGGAGCCAAGGCCAATATCCTAACACTCCAGCACCCTTGGAATGCACACTGTCTGCAAAACAGACAGTGCACATTCTGTTGGTGCTGAGCAGGGTGGGGCCCTCCACTGCCCACAACATGGTTGTGTGAAGTGCAGGGGCCCTCCTGTTGCCCCCAGCACTTCCTTTCCACCAGCTTTTTCATGGCAGGCTCCCCACCATGGAAAAGTTGGAAGAAAGAAAGGTTGCAATCAGCCAGGCGGTGGGGAGTTCAGCTCAGCCATATTTGGTTACAATCCTGACCGTCACCATGCTTTTGGTAACCAGGTTCCCAATGGTGACGGCGGACCTTTGGTGGTCCCCCCCACCTAAGACATAATTTGATGGTCAGATTGCCAAAGCTGCAGTGGTCCGACTGCCACCGCGAGTTTGGCGGTCTCATGACTGCCAAACTTGTACTGAGGCCCTTTGTGTTCACTTGAGTTATTTACATCAAGATTGCAATTTATGAGTCTGGGCATGGATTGTTCAATGTAAATGTATTTCTGCCTGGATTAAGCTTTATGATTTTGAGGTAAGGCTGTGTGGTTTTATGGTGTGCCATTTGTGCCTAGTTGTGTATATTGTTCTTTGGTTATAAAGATATGAGGTATGTTGTATCTTGTATTTAGTGGAATTTGGCAGTGTGATAGTGTCTCCTCTTCTAGTCTATGGGGATGATGCCCACAGATATCCGTTTCTTGGATTAACTACATAATTTAGCAAGAAGATACTTCCCATCGATCTTCAGATTCAAACATGGCCCTGTCAAACATGGCCCTGTCAAACATGGCCCTGTCAAACTTGTCACATAGCGACCGTGGTGGTCGTTTGTCTCCCTCAGGATTCTAAATGACTATCTGTACCACAGCATTATTTATTTGGGGAGGATTTCAATGCTTTATTTCCTGTCATCCTTGTGTAAGTATTTTGTTGTGTTTTTAGGTGAGTAGGATCCTGAATCCTGTAACCTTCGTTACTAAATGGCTCTCTTCTTGAGCGCAGATCTAACCCATCTCCTCGGAGGATAAGCTTTCTGGCAGGTTTGTTAACAACTCAGGAGAGGTAATGGAGAGGGCAGGCCCACCAAGGGAGGGAAAATGGCCTTAGGAACACAACTCAAATGGATATTTAGTTAACTTCAATTTAGTGCATGTCTGGTGGCACAGTGATCCACCTGGTAGAGGTCTGGAACAAGAAAACAGAATTGAAATAATGGAGATATACGCATATAATCGAGGCAATAGTACATATATGGCCATTTAGGCGTGTTTTTATTAGTTTGAGTGTCTACAAACGCTTATGAGCTGTAGGAGGTTGTGTGTACCTGGCCTAGCTGTGTTTTGCTTACACTGTAGAACATTAATAAAGAGCCCTGGATGACGCACAAAAAGTGTCTGAATACACAACCTTTGTTTATAGTTGGAGTCAAATTGTCGTTCACGTTCATCTATAATAAAGATACTATACTCCTACCACCTCGGCTGACCTCGTGTTCATTAGGACACTGGATGTAAACAAAACGTCAGCACCTACAACCCCCTCCTCGCTCCCCATGGTCAAATCCTCAAAGCTGGGTGGATTTACACTGTCTTTAATCCGCAGCATCCTTATGTTGACGCATTTGTGATGAGGTATTTGCCCACAGAGGCTGTGCTGTGCTGATAAACCAGAGTCGCGCTTTAAGGCAGAGAGGAGGAAGAGGTAGCGGCAGAGTGTGAGAGATCGAAACGAAGGAAAGGAAAATAAGATAAGAGGCTGAAAATATAAAATGTAAATGAGAGGGAAAAGAGACAGAGAAAAACGAGGCTAAGCCAAAGTTGTAGGATGCGTTAAAAGCAAAAAAGACAAAATTACTGACTCTAGAAGTAAATGAGTAAGTGAAGAAGGGGATGAAAAGAGGGAAACGCGGCTCAACTGTATAAAGAGATAGAAATACAAGAAAAAAAGGGCTGCAAAATATAACTAAGGAAAGACAGAAATCAAACACTGGGAAATAATTGAAGAGCGAGTGGAGTACCGGGGGCAGGAAGCAAGAAAAACGTGAAAGAAAGAGAGTTCTAAACATTGAGACGGAAGGAAGAGGAGAAGGAACGCGCGAAGCACAGCACCAAGAAAGCTGGACAAGTTCTACCACATTAACAGCTTTTTGCGGCAAATCGGCACTTTATCTGGTGAGTCTCTTTACTGTTGCCATCATGTAATGTTTTATTGTTATCAATCACCCCTGTGTTCAGATGCGCTGGCAGGGAAGGGGATATTTTTTCTGCGTTATTATATAGCGCGAACTCTACCCGAAGGTATTGGAGCGCTTTACATGAGCACCAGCAACGTTACACAAGGACACATTCAGGCCCATATTTATACTTTTTGACGCTAAACTGCGCTAACGCAGTTTAGCGTCAATAAATTTTGCGCCGTCTAACGCCATTCTGAAGCGCCATGCGGGCGCCGTATTTATGGAATGGCGTTAGCCGGCGCAAGCAGACCGGCGCTGCCTGGTGTGCGTGGAAAAAAACCACGTAGACCAGGCAGCGCCGGCGTTGGGCAAAAATGACGTTAGGGCGTCTTAAAATGGGGCAAGTCAGGTTGAGGCAAAAAAATCGTCTTAACCCGACTTGCGCCATTTTTTAACGACGCCCATCCCCCATCAACATGACTCCTATCATTGTAAAGATAGGAGTCATGCCCCCTTGCCCAATGGCCATGCCCAGGGGACTTCTGTCCCCTGGGCATGGTCATTGGGCATAGTGGCATGTAGGGGGGCACAAATCAGGCCCCCCTATGCCCAAAAAAATTATTAAAAAAAAAAAAAAAAATACTTACCTGAACTTACCTGAATGTCCCTGGGGTGGGTCCCTCCAGCCTTGGGTGTCCTCCTGGGGTGGGCAAGGGTGGCAGGGGGGGTCCCTGGGGGCAGGGGGGGGCACTCTGGGCTCATTTTGAGCCCACTTGTCCCTTAACGCCATGCCTGACCCAGGCGTTAAAAAGCGGCGCAAATGCGCCGTTTTTAGCCACGCCCACTCCCGGGCGTCTCTTTTGCCCGGGAGTATAAATACCACGTAAAGGCCTGGGAGTCATTTTTTAGACGGGAACGCCTCCCTTGCATATCATTAACGCAAGGAAGGGGTTCACGCTAAAAAATGACGCACATTCCGGGAACTTTGGCGCTATACGCCTCTAACGCCATAGTATAAATATGGCGTTAGTTGGCGTTAGTTTAGCGTCGAATTTGCGTCGAAAAAAACGACGCAAATTCGGCGCAAACGGAGTATAAATACGGCCCTCATTTCTGGTAGGCACGGGGAGATTAAGGGGCATATTTATACTCCGTTTGCGCCGAATTTGCGTCGTTTTTTTCGACGCAAATTCGATGCAAAACTAACTCCATATTTATACTTTGGCGTTAGACGCGTCTAGCGCCAAAGTTCATGGAGTTAGCGTCATTTTTTTGCGTGAACACCTTCCTTGCGTTAATGATATGCAAGGTAGGCGTTCCCGTCTTAAAAAATGACTCCGATGCTATTGCGTCGGATTTATACTCCCGGGCAAAAATGACGCCCGGGAGTGGGCGGGTCTAAAAAACCTGCATTAGCGCCGGATTTTAGCGCCTGGGTCAGGGCAGGCGTTAAGGGACCTGTGGGCTCAGAATGAGCCCAGAGGTGCCCTCCCCTGCCCCCAGGGACACCCCCTGCCACTCTTGCCCACCCCAGGAGGACACCCAAGGCTGGAGGGACCCACCCCAGGGACATTAAGGTAAGTCCAGGTAAGTATTTTTTATTATTTTTTTTGTGGCATAGGGGGGCCTGATTTGTGCCCCCCTACATGCCACTATGCCCAATGACCATGCCCAGGGGACAGAGGTCCCCTGGGCATGGCCATTGGGCAAGGGGGCATGACACCTGTCTTTGCTAAGACAGGAGTCATTTCAATGGGGGATGGGCGTCGTAAAAAAATGGCGCAAATCGGGTTGAGGCAATTTTTTTGCCTCAGCCTGACTTGCACCATTACTGGACGCCTATACGCCATTTTCCCCCTACGCCGGCGCTGCCTGGTGTACGTCGTTTTTTTTAACGCACACCAGACAGCGCCGGCGGCTAACGCCGGCTAACGTCATTCAATAAATACGGCGCCCGCATGGCGCTTCAGAATGGCGTTAGCCGGCGCTAATTTTTTTGACGCAAAACTGCGTTGGCGCAGTTTTGCGTCAAAAAGTATAAATATGGGCCCAAGTGATTTGTCCCGAATGACGTGATGTTTAGCGTATTTGAGACTCGAACCTGGCTCCTGAGCTCCCAGGTGGCAGCTGTGGCCCTCATGCCATGAAATGTGTCCTGCGTTTAAATGAAATTATAAAGGAACTAGGGCACAATCCTGGTTGGGGTCTGATATACGAAAGGCTTTTCCTATTCTGTGTCTATAGAAACGTTAGTACACGTGATACAATCTCCTACCTTACTTAGCAACGACTAAAATATCAGAAGTAGTAGGAGTGACGTACTCCTACCACAGACGACACCACAGTGTTGACCTTTTCCAACCTTATGCCCAATACCGCCTCCATAGTGCAGCTGAGGATTTAGGGGAAGGGTAAGGACTAGAAACCACAGAAAAGTAAGACAACCTAAAGCCCCATGTACTTTCTGTTCCTGGCACTGACTCCATGACGCCCCTCCCATCTCAGATATCACAGTCAAAACAAACAAACATGGGGACGTTCAGCAGACGTTATCAAATGGGCCATCACAGTTTTCACTGACATGCTCTCTTTCAGCAACATTTCCGAATAGATTTTTATTTGCAAGAAACCGTCCTCTTGCGGCGACACTGTAGGAGGCTGGCCTGGCTTATAGTGGGTACCTTTTGGTACTTACACCTTGTGCCAAGGCCAGTTATCCCTTATTAGTAGCTTAGTAGTGTTCTAGCGGCTTAGGCTGATAGAGGTAGCTATAGCAGAGCAGCTTAGGCTGAACTAGGAGACATGCAAAGCTCCTACTATACCACTTATATCACTTAGCACTATATCAAAAGAAAACACAATACTCAGAGTTACCAAAAATAGAGGTACTTTATTTTAGTGACAATATGCCAAAAGTATCTCAGAGGATATACTCCCTTAGGAGGTAAGTAATATACACAAAATATACACACAAACCAAAATCAGGTAAGTAAACAGTTAGAAAAGTAGTGCGAACACTGTAGAACACAATAGAATGCAATAGGGAAGAATAGGCCTGGGGCAACACAAACCATAACTCCAAAAGTGGAATGCGAACCACGAATGGACCCCAGGCCTAGTGTAGTGTGTAGAGGGTTGCTGGGAGTGTAAGAAAACACTAAGGGGTGTCCAAGATACCCCACCCCAAGACCCTGAAAAGTAGGAGTAAAGTTACCCTACTACCCCAGAAAGACAGTAAAGTCGAGATAGGGGATTCTGCAAAGACAACAACTGACTGCACAGCACTAAAGACGGATTCCTGGACCTGAGGACCTGTAAAGGAAGGGGACCAAGTCCAAGAGTCACGCAAGTGTCCAGAGGGGGCAGGAGCCCACTAAACCCCAGATGTAGGTGTAAAAGGGATGCCCCCGGGTGGAAGAAGCCAAAGATTCTGCAACAACGAAAGGTGCCAGGAACTTCTCTTTGGTCAGAAGATGTCCCACGGCATGCTGGAGGATGCACAGTTGTTTCCACTCAGAAAGACCACAAACAAGCCTTGCTAGCTGCAAGAGTTGCGATTGAAGGTTTTGGGTGCTGCCTTGGCCCAGGAAGGACCAGGAGGTCTCCTCTTGGAGGAGGAGACAGAGGGGGCGCTCAGCAACACAGAGAGCCCACACAGAAGTAGGCAACACCCACAGAAGCACCTGAACAGGCGTTCAGGACGGAGTGCTGGGGACCTGGGCTAGGCTGTGCATGAAGGAAGTCTTGCAGAAGTGCACAGAAGCCCTAGCAGCTGCAGTTCACGCAGTACACAGGATTACTGTCTGGCGTGGGGAGGCAATGACTTACCTCCACCACATTTGGACAGAAGGGCCACTGGACTGTCGGGGACACTTGGACCCTGCTCCTGTGTTCCAGTGACCACGCTCGTCAGGATGAGAGGGGACCGAGAGGACCGATGATGCAGAAGTTTGATGCCTTCCTTAGCAGGGGGAAGATTCTGTCGACCCACAGGAGATTTCTTCTTGGCTTCCAGTGCAGGGTGAAGGCAGACAGCCCTCAGAGCATGCACCACCAGGAAGCAGTCGAGAAAGCTGGCAGGATGAGGTGCTACAATGTTGCTGGTAGTCTTCTTGCTACTTTGTTGCGGTTCTCCGATATGTGAGAAATATCTGGTTTCAAATGTTTGAATGATTCAACAAAGTTGTAGTGAAAGGCGTCTGAGTGCAGAGAAATTCAGAAAAATCTGCTCTGATGCCTCAACCACTTTTAAAATCTTGAGAAATAAGAGCAACCCAAGTGTCTGTGTGAACCTGAGTATTTAGGCCCTGAATTATTAAGCCCTTTTGTTGCCGTTGCGTGATGCAAGGCAGGTCAAGGGCTTAAGTGATATTTACTTAGCCACTCAACGCAGCTTAGTAATTCTAGAATAACGCAAGGCAGCACAAGTCAATTCCTTGTGTTTCTCTGCATTGGGAAGGAGTTCAATGCGTGAAGTGCGGGCATTCACACAGATCCACCCATGGACTTTGGTGCATTTTGAGTTTTACTAACGGTAGTAAACGTAATAATGTGTCAAAATGCTATGCAATCCCAACAGAGGAGTAACAAGTGAAATATGTTTATTTCGCTTTGTTATTTCTTCTTTCTATATGTGCTGCACTCTGCACAACACATAGAAAGAGAAAACATGCATATGAGGATTATTTTTATGCAACAAGGAGTCCCTTACTGCAAAAAGCCAATCATGCCTTTAACGCAGGCAGCACTCAGTGGGCCAGTGCAGAGCTAGAGCACTAATGCGTCATATCTTAAAACTATGGCACATTCCTGCTCTCTCCTTTTGATGCATCAAAGCAAGTTGTCTTGTTGTCGTGTTACATCAAATGTTAGTAATTCGGACCTCTAGTATCTGGAGAGCAGTTGTTCACACAGATCTCATTCAAAGAACAATTACGTATATAAAACAGTAACATTATTGTAAATAGTGTGATACATGAAAAGACATCATACATACATCTCTCACAAAAATAGGTGTAAAGTGACCCCTTGCAAGACACCACAACCAAAGCTCAGTGCGATGACTTAGGTTAGAAGCAATCATCAAAAATGTGTTTAGTCTACTGAGCATCTGATAAGGATATCATAGAACACCATTTTTACATAGTAGTGAGTCCTTCTGTAATAGAATTACATTTACTTATCTATTTGCATTCAAGTGTTTGTTGGGTATATGACAGATCCTCACCATTTGGTGAAGGTATCGCCCCCTGATGAGACCCTTGTATTAAATGTGGGGCTCGTAATTTTGTTGACATATGATACCAACAAACTGACTGCCATCGTGTAATTCCCATAATGTGTTTGCAGATTATTATGTGGACCTATCTACACCTCCGGTGGAGCTAGCTAGGCAGGAGATACAAAAGGTCTTACAGAGGGTGCCCGCTGCATTTGACTTATGCTCAGGCAGAGACATTCAATGCATTCATCACAGTAGTGAAGATAAAGGGAGAGATAAAGCAATTGTTGACAGAAAAGGCACCAGGCCTACCGTCAAAATTCAATTCCATGTACAGGTCTCACATGGCACCACATTTGATAGCTATGTATACTGTTACATACTGGAAAAGAGTTCTGCCTTGATCAGGCCGAGAGGTTATTATAATCCCAAAGCAAGGACGAGACCCTACAGATGTTGATTCATAGACCACTTTCACTCATCAACACAGATGGTAAGATTTTAGGTAAGCTTATAGCCAATAGAATAAAAGGTATGAGAAGCGATTTGGTCCACCCAGGACAATGCAGGCTTATCCAAGGATGCAATATGGCCTTTAACGTATGGCACTTGTTTCATGTGCTGAATTAAGCATCTGGAATGACGGGATGCTGGTCATACTCTCTACTGATATTGAGAAGTTATTTGTCACACTACTCTGGCCTTACTTGTTTGCAGTTATGGAAACAAATGGGGTGGACTTGAATATCTTGAAATGGGTTAGGTTGCTTTATACGCAACCCTTGGCAAGGGTGTGAATGGGCCGCATAATGTCCATGGAATGGTCTATACACTGGCGAACAAGACAAGGGTGCCCATTGTCTCCTTTATTATTTGCTCCGGTCAGTCAGTCACTGGCTTGCTTGCTTCGAGCCAGAGAACATGAATGGGGAATTAGACTACCACACAGATATCATTTAGTGTCCATATATACAGATAAACCCTATTACATTTGTGTGAGCCAGAGCACATTTTACCTGATGTGATTGCACTGTGGAATGACTGGGATAATTTCAGGACTTCAGATTTATTGGAATGAGCCCTTCCAACGTCAACTAGTAGCAGCAGCCTGTCTCGCTTGACTACAGGCATGACATTCCCCACTAGTTTGGAGTCTAGATCTACCAGGACACTACACGTTCGATGTCGGGTACTCTGGGACAGGTCTTGATGTGGGCGCAGCCTCAATGATATTGCAGTTTCTCCTTCTCACGGATGGGGCGTATATAGATTGCCAAGTTGCCTCTTTTAATGCACTTGTTTGCCTGTGTACTGATATTGCTACTGTGAGGAAAGAGATTCATTATGGGGTGTGGTTGTGAGACCACACCATGTACGAAACTCACTATCAGTACTGCATCAAATCAGGTTTGTTTGAAAAACCTTTCCTCAACATTGGGTAGCTGTGGCTTTGAGCAGTCAGGCTTTTTTAAAGGAACAAGTGTAAAGCATAAATAAGTACCAAAACAGTTGAATAAGAAACAAGACTCAATTAAAATTTGACACCAATTTTGAAAAAAGGTTCTATTTTTAAACCTTAATCAATGACAAAAATCCACCACAGCGTTCTGGGAACATGAATTTTCCAATGAACAACAATTCACTGCTTTTTCATTCAGCGCAATAAATTATTGTAGTGGACTGTGCTCGCGGGCAACTTGGCAAACACTGGAAAACATTTACAAAGCTGCAAACTACCACTCTGGCCTGTTTTGGGGGACCAACTCCAGCATGGAACGAGTCACAGAGACCAAAGAGGCTTGGTTGAACAGTTACCTCACAGTCAAAGCAGTCTCTAGTATGGTCTCAGACTCCAAAGGCAAATGGAGTGGTCCAGATGCAAAGAATACTGGTTGATGATGTTAAAGTATGCTGAACCAGTGATAGGGGTCTCCCTGGCGCTACTCCACTGACTAAAAACACAGTGGGGCGACATTGGCCAAAGGGGTCCCTATCCCTTGAAGTCTGATTGAATTCCAGCCAAGAACAGTTGCGACGGGTCCACTTGTCTCCAGTTACAATAAAACCACTTGCTCCTTTTAACTGGTGATAACTTCCTTGCTGGATGACCAAATTGAACACTAACACAATTGCACATTGGGTCCTGCACACTCAGGTGCAGCTTTTAAAGATTGGGACACGGTCTCCCAGGCTGCATGTTGATGATCAGCAGTGCTCAAGAATTCTTTGCTTCAGACTCACCAAGGTAAGTTTCTTTAGTTTTTGTGGTCCTATAGCTGTAACAGAAAGCCAGGCAAATGACTCTTGGAGTCCCTTCTTCTGTCTGAGACTTGGGGTGATGTTTCCTGGAGCAAGGCACCACAGGCATAATCCTCTCTTTGTACTGCATCTGCTGCTCCTTAGGCTAGCAATCTTGGTGCAGCCTCCCTTTCCTGGGTCCAGGGAACAGGAGGACAGTCCTTCTTGGGTCCACTCTTCAGTACAGACATGAGGGGGAGGCTTTGTTTGTGGGGACTTCGTGCCCCAGTGAACACCGTGCCAGGAGCAGGCAGCCTCAGTGTCACCTGGGGAAGGAGGTGCCAGACCCTCCACAGCACTATAGATCGCCATTGCTGTCCACGCTGCTCAGGGAGACTGTGTGTGGAGACCTGAAGCCCAGTGAACACTGCACTGAGAGCAAGTGCTAGCACTGCCACCTGGGGAGGGGGAGCCAGACTCCCCCATAGCACCATCACTGTTCCAGCTGTATGGGGAGACTCTGTGTGTGGGGACTTCAATCCCCCAGTGTACACCTCACAGGGAGCAGGTGCCATCACTGCCACTTGGGGCGGAGGACACCAATAGGGCTATATAGTACAATTGATGTTCTCAATTGCCTGTGAGTCTCTGTATATGGGGTCTGCAAGCACCATTGAAATCGCTCCAGGAACACCATCACTGCCACCTAGGAGACAAGGAGCTAGACTCCCATAGCACTATATAGTGCCATTGGTGCACCCAATGCGTGGAGAAACAGTGTGTGGGGACTTCAATCCAAGTTGAACACTGCACCAGGACAGGCACCATCACTGCCACCTGGGAGGAGGAACCAGGCCCCCTTAGTGCTATATAGTGCCATTGCTGTTCCTGCTGAGTGGGACATGCTCAGACAAAGCTCAAGCCAAGCTCTTAGCCTGTCATCAATAGGAAGCGGAAAGACAGAGCCACCCCCCCTTGCCTTCCAAAAAATCCCTCTCAACTGCAACTGCTCTTTCCTATTCATTAATCCACTCTACATCTGGCCAGTAGGATCTGTATTTTGAAATATCACGGTCTTACTTAAGATTTACCAGAGCAAAATAAATAATAGCTCCTTGATAATACCTTTTTAAAATATGCTGCTCTATACTATTGACTAGTTGTTGCTTAATAAATTGTATAATCATTACAAAGACAAAAGTGGACACGTTGTAGAGAATTGCACACTCCATATCTCTCAGGTGTATTAAGTGTGAGTTCAACAAATTGTGCCCAGCTGAATGTCATGTCCAATGACGGAGCGCTGCCTTCTTGGGAACCCAAACTACCCCTCCAGAGTTCTTACCTGGCTGATACCACTATTGTAGCATGCAGCAACCACTTTGTCCTGCTTGTGAGTCAATCCAGCAAGCCCCAACCCGTAGTTGATGCTGCTCATGAACCCTCTGTATGACTGTGATTGGTATCAAAACCCTCCTGGTCTCACTGATTAGAGACTTAAGCTAAACCAAATCAGCAATACTTCTGCTTAATTCCAGGTGACTGACTACTATGAGGCAAATAAACTAGCAGAGACAAAAGGAAGGAAGGTGCACACGTAATCAGGTTGGGCTGCCTAAAAATCAAATGGGAAGAGGACCCCTGAGCAATTCCTATGCACTATCATCCAACAACATTTTTACCCAAACGTCACTAGTGTGCCTACAAATACATGGGACACGTTTGACTGCTAAGGCATTGTGGAATTGGACTCTAGAAATACCAATGTCGGGATATTACAGTGCCTGATTATGCAAGGAAGAAAAAGAAGCACTAACACTAGATTATGTCTACCAAACTCTTGCTTTACCATGAAGGTGAGTAGGAATTATGCTTCCCAATATCTGTATACAGGGGAGAACAGCAGGATAAATGCCCTTGTAGTAGATAACCATCTCCATGTCCATACATTAATTTTACGCAGACAGGCACCGACAGGGAGGGTATATTTTACACGATGAACGTTCCCAGGCTAAAGATGGGTCAAAAGGAAAATAGGTTTGCCTTAATAAATAAGGTAACTCACTGGATTCGGTTTCCTCACCATTATTAATTCCACTCTGACATGCTTCATGCCCAAAGTGCCTCTCGATCCCAAGACACACATGACTTCATTAAATTGGTTTTGAATGGTCAAGACTTAGTGGAAGGCTTACTGAAACTTGAGACTCGAACAATTCCTCCAACTGTCTTGATTATCCAGTTCAAAAGTAGCCTTAGGTCTACAGATAATGTCTTCTCTACCACACTTTGGGGGTGATTCTAAGTCTGGCGGGCGGCGGAGGCCGCCCGCCAGACTTCCCCCCTCCAGAATACCGCACCGCGGTTGGAAGACCGCTGCGGCTATTCTGTGTTTTACACTGGGCTGGCGGGCGACCGCCAAAAGGCCGCCCGCCAGCCCAGTGTAAAACTACCTTCGCACGAAGACGCCGGCTCTGAATTGAGCTGGCGGAGTGGGAAGGTGCGACGGGTGCAGTTGCACCCGTCGCGAATTTCAGTGTCTGCAAAGCAGACACTGAAATTCTTTTTGGGGCCCTCTTACGGGGGCCCCTGCAGTGCCCATGCCATTGCCCATGCCATTGGGGCCCCGCGACACCCCATACCGCCATCCTGTTCCTGGCGGGAGAACCACCAGGAACAGGATGGCGGTATGGGGTGTCAGAATCCTCCATGGCGGCGCAGCTTGCTGCGCCGCCATGGAGGATTCATTTGGGCAGCGGAAAACCGGCGGGAGACCGCTGGTTTTCCACTTCTGACCGCGGCCGAACCGCCGCGGTCAGAATGCCCAGCGGGGCACCGCCAGCCTGTTGGCGGTGCCCCCGTCATTTTAGCCCTGGCGGTCTTGGACCGCCAGGGTTAGAATGACCCCCATAGTTCCTTATCCAGTCTCATTCAACCTGGTGCACCCCAAAAAACAAACACAGGGCCCTGTCCTATTAGTCCCCCTACCAAAAGATAAGTACAGGTCGACTGACTATGTGATATGCAGTCTATCAAGAGAAATCACAGAAATTAATATTCGATGATCACGCATTTCCTCGAGGACCTACATTTTCCTCATAATTCTTTGCTAGGGTCCCTGAGTCTGTTATCATCATTACCATCTGATCTAGAGATAGTAAGGCTTAACAGTCCTGCTGCTAATTTTAGGACTCCTTATCCACCAAGGACTGATGAACAAGGTAATTCCATTTCTGGCCTCTGTGCTATAACATCATCTTCTGAACCTCTGCAGCTGGTATCTTGGAATCTAACAGATATTTGCAGCAAAATCACATATCCTTTCTGGGGAAGTTTTATAGATGTTTCTGATATAAATCTGCTGCAGGAAACCTGGTACTAAGAACCACTATCTAGATATAGTTATTCTAATTATAACATTAAAGCAGTGCTGTCCAAAGCTGGACACCCTTCTGGTGGTATTTTAGTTTGAGACAAAAACACCTTAAATTTAACCATCAAATAACTGGCAGTAGATTGCCTGGATATTATTGGTCTGATCGGACAGTGGACTAATGGTCTAGTGGTGAATATGTATAATATTTATAATCACTCTTTGCCAAAGAATAAAGAGTCGCTCACACTTTCTTTAGTTGATCATTACGTATTCAATAGACCAGTTAATTCATTCTCCCCTTGTGATAGCTGGTGACTTCAATGTAACATATGAACCGTTTGACTGTATGGAAACTATTGTAAATTTGGCAGATGTAGCAAGAGGTATACCTAACCCGATGCCAGCCCAATTAAAACCTTGTCAGCTGCCGCTATCCAGCTGGTGTCTAACTTTCATATTGCAAGTGAACTTGCAATGGCTGGTCGAAATAAGCCACTCAGAGTTGCTACTTTCTCTAAAGGGAGAGGGGGCGATGAGGGGGGGAAGTGACATCAGAATTGATTATAATATTTTATGACTGTGTTACCAACCCCAGGCTGTCTGGGAGGTCTGTATCCTTTGGGAATAACAGATGCTCTGTTAAATAGACTGAACTGTTGTCCAATGCTGATGTATTATCCACATTTATATTCTGTTTAATACTTTGTTGGGCCCTTCTGCTGATTCCTATTACTGAAGCCCATTCACCTTCTTTAGTACTTTGAAACATCGTTACACTATGTGGTTCAAGACTCTCAAGCTCTGACACCTAAGACTACTCCCTAGTTTTCAAGGAATTGCTATGATGTATGATAGTTTTTGGTCAAGGCTATAAATTACATGACTCAGAAAGAATAAGAACGGCTAGACACAGTTAAAAGAAAATTCTGTCTTCCTCTAAGCAGAATTAGAACATTAGAATCTTCAGATCTCCGTTGGAGACAATGGAGTGCTCCGAGCTTATACTGGACGGTAAAAGCCTGGAGCCAACATTCCAATGTTCTCTTTGTTCACAGCAACAGCTGTGAACAAAGACCTCACGGAGCCCGAGGGGATTTTAATCCCCTCGGGCTCCGTGAGAAATTTGTTTAATTTAATAGAACATTCTGCCCCCGCGTGGCAGAATGTTCTAATAGCCTTAGAACCTGCCGTAGCGGGCTCTACCGGCCATTAAAGGCCCTCTCCCTTGTTAAAGGCCCTCGCCTTCGGCTTCCCTTCTTATAAAGCTCCACGAAGGGAACTACATGCAATTGAGGTGAGGAAATAAGGGTGGGCTTATTCATGGAATATATATAGAGAGAGGGGTATGGCAGGGGTGTGGTTTAGCCTCGACACTCTTCTCCCTCTATAGAAAAATATAGAAATGATGTTATAAACCACCTTGGCTGCTGCACTTATAATTTGTCTAAAATAGTGTGGCTTAAAAATGTGTCAAGATTAGCTATTCTATGTGCGGGATAACACCCTTCTGATCTTATGAACTCCTATTGGATTACAGAATCTTTTAGATAAATATACAGATTTCGGTGATCTTTGTGGGCTGGAAGTGAATGTATCCGGCACGGGATATCCCATCCACCAAAATCGAAATCCCATTATTTTCTATGGTATTTAGATTTCGGCGGACGGGATATCAGTCACCGTTGTGATGGAGTAACCCATTCAACAATATCTAAATCAGGCCCTAAATTCACAAATTTTGAAACCCTCAAATCCTTTAAAGGTGGTTTTAGGATGAAGGGTTCCCTATTACAAAAGGTTGAAAGATTGGGTTACTTTGGGATTAGGGTGGACAATACTCACACATGAAAACCCCAATTAAATAAAAGTGGAAATATGCTACTACATAGTAACCAAGAGATAGACAGCTACACCACCATAATTCGGATCTCTGGCAATTGAGGTCTACTTAGCCAAGGAATAGAGTGCTTCACTTTGCAGGGCTGAAATCTTGGATCCTGACACACCAAGGAAATGATATTATGGGAAAATAATTTTGTACGGTCACTGTTCAGTCTTCTGCAAAGCCCACCAATTTTACCATTATTTTTTGACTTAGGGCCCAAGAGGATAGGTGACCTTGCTGCCTTGAGACACCTTTTTTTTTATTCAGGCTTTGGTCAATCCCAGAGTTACAGTCATATAGTAAGGGTCTGGTGGAGATATAGAAGTCTGATAAATCTCACTACATACACTGTATAAGACATAACATCATATTTTCAGGTTCTGGTACTAGAAAATCTCTGGAGTGATCCATCAACAATAACCAATGGTACTCAGGACAGTGTTAAATCCTATTTTTGAAACAGAATTATTGAGCAGTGCCATAGAAATGTAAAACCTGGCAGCCTAACGGATAGGTTTCTGGTTCAGAAACCTTCTCCTGTACTTGAACCCTCCATGGATGCCATTTGTTCATTTCAAGCAACATTATTGTACATTGTATTTAAGAAGGGCATTTTAATCGTTGGCTGGTTTATATGCAACTGGAAACTAGATGGGTGATCAAGCCTTTTGCTCAAATCGTTTAGATACTATTGAGGACCTGGACAGTTTATAGTTGTTTTGTTTATTGTATGGAAGGACAAAGTTTAGATTTCTCTGTCTGAACTTTGGCATCACACATTAACGAATAGCCTCCAGATTATTTCACAGAACACAAACCATCTTATCATCGTTTCCATAAGCCAATATCTTAACACTGGCTGGCTTCAAAGGAAATAAATAGATCTCCAGCTCTTTCAAATGACCACTCTAACAGAATATATTGTTTTTCAGTACATATTATTATATTAGTCCGTGGAAAAACAGTCTTATTTATATTGCTATTGTGGTTGGGAATGTTTTATTATGGCATGTAGTTGTGTTGGCTTGGAATTAAGGAAATGTGAGATAACTGAGTTTTTTCTATGTATTAACAAAGGTGCATATACAATGTTTTCATTCTTTTACTACTCTAATGTAGCTGATGTGATGACATCTGTCGAAGAAACTTCAAGTTTAATTTCTTTAGTCTGTGTTTTGGACTAATTGGTTTTCATATAGAACCCCTTTTATTTAGTTTTTAACAATATCAGCTGTACTTTTATGATATGTTGTACTGGTTTATGTGTTTATGGGGGTTTTATCTCCAAAAGAAGCAATAACTAATTAAAGATGTAATCTGAGGTCTGGGTTGCCACAGGGGAAAACTTTGGAGAACAAAGTGGCTACTAACTAAAGTTGACTCTTATGCAAAATTTACAATCAATTTACCTGGAGCATCAATTTGGGGTCAATGCAATGGTTCTTTTGATACCTTGTCCAGTTCAGAAGTTAGAGCTGCTGAGTTGTCAATGTGTAACCCTGTACTCACCAATGGGGCCACTTGCCTTTCTATAGTAAAAACAACAAAGTGGGGTTTTTACTGTCAGGGTATGTAAAAACACATCCTACTTTTTAATATACAGCCCCCACTTTAGTACTCTTTAGGCTTGCCCTTGGGGTGATATATCTATTAAAAAGAAAGGATTTGGCTTTGCCAATACTTTAAATGGCAAAGTTGAGTTAGCAGTTTAAAGCCAATCAGCTATGTACCTATTAAGGATCAGAGCAGTGGCAGTGAGGTCTGTTTAGCAGGCCTCAGTGCACCTTCAGAATTGAAAAGCGAGCAGCATCAGACCAAAAACATGGGGATGATCATGCAAAAAGAGTCATTTCCCTACATTACCCAAAGCATTTTTCGCTGAGCTCCGCACCCTGTTGACTCAATATGGGGGAAAGGGAGAAGAACAGTTTTAAGATAACTAAAGAGACCACTAGCTAAGGGTGGGGGAGGAGCTCCAGATTATGAAGCTTATTATTCGGCTGCCCAGCTACAATGGCCAATGAGATAGCTAACAGAGGTACGGGACGGTGAGCTGGGAGAATTAATGGCAGCCCTTTACCCTATAACAATGTACAGTGCTATCTTTGGGACAGCCTTGTTACCAGCCGGAGGACCAAGAACTCTGAAGGGGGCAATGCAATGTGGGCGCTGAGTTCTGAAGCATCTAGGACCTACAGAGGTATATGCTCTGGAGTTCTTGCTGGATTCTTCCAATGTTCAGGGATCTAACAAGATCGCATATTTGAGGAGCTTGGGTGAAGAAGGGGGAGACTTATGCTCCAATAGCACCCTTCACACGTATGACACTCTTACAGTTTTATGGGAGTTGGGCACAGGTCATTTCCTTACATATAACTCCCTGCTAGCTGCTGTCTGACGTCCATGGGGAGGGAGTTGTCAAACCAGCACCAAATTATGTTATTACATTACACTACAATCTTCCCTGTATTTTATGCAGATGTAGGCATCACCCACACTCAATGGCAGGAGATAAGTAGAGATTTTGCAGATAAAATATGGAAGTCGGTCATACTACACCCCAGCAGATGCCTTTTTTCTCTTGTTTTTCCTGTTATTTACCTTTCCCCCTCTTTTACTCTGCCCATCTCCCCCCAAAGCACCTTTCCCGCCCTCCCGCCTCCCAGCTGACCGCTCCCTGCGCCCCACTTACCTTCTTAATGGCGGCCGCAGCGCTGTGAGAGGGCAACTGCTCTGACCTCCTGGTCAGCATCTGCTGCCCTTCCCAGCTCCTCTGACTGCTGCTGCCTCTGCCTTTTGCCTGTGATGAACTGAGGGTCTCCTGACTCTCAGTTCAAGGCCCTCCTCCACCCACAGGCTCGTCCCTGCGCCTCATCCCTGGTGATCTAGGTGCCATCACACGTAAGTATTTCTTTCTATCGCTCCTTCGCTCTTGCTTTTTCTGCCTCTTTTCTCTTGTTTGTCTTCTCTTTTGCTGTGCCCCCCTACCCTGCAAATCACCTTTCCTGCCCTTTTGCTTCCCAGCTGACAACTCCCCCTGCCCCCTCCCCTTCTTATAGCAGCCACACAGCGGGTTCGCCACTGGTGCACCAAAGGCAAGCTCGTATGCGCCCGTCTGTGCCTGGACCGCGCCCAGCACCAGGAATCCTGGATCTCCGTTAAACCGCCCCCTGGCCTGCTTCCGATACAACTCCGAGACTGTCCCCTGCCTTAACACCGGACATCTCAGCAACCGCTGCTTCATCTCCCCAAAGGACACCCACAGACCTTTCACCTGCAGGAAACGCAACTTCAGTGCCAGTCTCAACAAGCTTAAGGTACTCTCCACACACAAAGATGTCAACCACCTCCACAACCCCATCAACTGCTTGCTCCTGAACATCCACTCCCTCCACAAACATGTCACCGAACTTTGGAATTTGATTGACACCGCACAACGGGACATTGCCTTCCTCACGAGACATGGACCAACCCCACCTCTAGTCCAGACATCGCCATGACCGTTAACGACAGATACATCATCCTAAGGAGGGACCAGCCCTCCCGCCCTGGCGGAGGACTCGCCATCATACACAAGTCCTCACTACATGTTAAGGCTGTCCCAGAAGAACAATGCACTACCATGGAACACCTTCACTTCCTGGTCCACTCCAACCACAACTCCTCCATCCGCAGCACCCTGGTGTACAGTTCAAAGAAGACCTTTATTGTTGTTAATTCTTCCCCACCCACAAGTTCTTGAGAGACGAATTAGTAGATTTCAAGCACAAAGTAGTCGCAGCAAGAAAACAAAATATATCACAGTACTTCTCAGTTGCAATGTACACAGCAAATATAGGTATTATTATAGTAGCAAAGCATAAAAGTCAAAATTCATTATTAACAAACAAGATATCTGTCTTTTTCAAGAAACCTGGACTGCAGAACAGTTATCCATACAAGGCTTTACAACCTATTTTTCTGCTGCCCAACCTGCCTCCGGTGGCTTTGGAAGACAGATAGGAGGGTTAATGATTTTATTGAACAACAAGCTAGAATGTGACCACTCTATGATAAAGTTTAATTCTTATGATCTGCTGGGTGTGCAACTTTCTTTCCGACCCGGATTCAGGCTGATAGTTCTGAATACCTATGCAAGATCCGTTCCCCGTGGGTCAGAATCAATGGTTCTCACCCAGTTGACGGACTACATAGAGCTTTTGGACCCTTCAGATCTCTTGATCATAGCAGGCGATTTCAATTGTTCCTTTGTGTTGGACAATACTATCAGTAATCTGACTACTGAAGAGGAGGAACTTTGGGGTATTCCCCAATCTAAGGAAATGGTGTTTTCTCCCGTTTCCTGTGTTGCATCTCAGTTGTCTTCCCTTTGCCTGAAACATGGCCTGAGAGAATGTAACGGCCGCACTAAATCTGATTCAGAGCGAGCCATCACTTTCAAGCGAGGGCTTTCCTTTAGCACTATTGATTATATCCTGGTGGACATTAGGCTATGGTCAAGTTCACTGGACATGGAAATTTTATCTCGCTTGGATAGCGATCATAATCCTCTGTGCCTTGTACTGACCAACCATGCATTTTTAAGAGTCCAGCACACAACGATTACTAATGTCCCACTCCCTTACCTGAACCATAGACGTTCTCGGGTTTGTTGGCCAAAGGTTGAATCTAATCCGTACTTGATTGGGGAAATATATTCATCATTTTTAAAACTCGTCGTAGATTACGAGGATCAAGAAGCCCCTGACATTCCCATTATGGCTATCCACATCAAATTGGTGGATTCCCTACAGGGTATCTTCTATAGGGAAACCCCTTCCAAATCGAGACCAGCTGTTACCCCCCGTAGGGATTGGTATAATCAAGATTGTGTGCGAGCAAGATCTAATTTAAACAAGGCTGTAAAAAACTCTACTCAAGTGGCTATTAAAGAGGCCCGACGTAGGTATGCTAATGCCCTCAAACAAGCAAAAAAAGACTGGGATAATGAGATATGGCAGAAGCTGCTTGCAGCAGTCAAATACAAAGATGATAGTTCCTTTTGGCGGCTGTTGACCTCTAGTTCGAAAAGGGGCAATGATGATATCGGTATGTATATACAGCCCGAAAGATGGGTGTCCTATTTTTCTGGAATATACGCTCTGCCCGCACCGCAAGCTCCAGAGGATCCTGGATACGATGAGTGTTGGGCTGTTAACATGACCTCAACTGAGAGCATTGTTTTTACCTTAGCCGAAACAATAGCTGCAATCAATTCTTTGAGGCCAGCAAAAGCCCCTGGTCCAGATAAAATCCCAGGGGACCTGTTTAAATCAGAACCAAAGATATGGGCATGGTACATCAATTTACTGTCTAATGCCATAGCAGCTGGTAGTCCTATTCCAGATTCTTGGCGCGGCGCAGAAATAATACCGATTTATAAAAAGGGTGATGTAGGTTCACCTGCAAACTACCGTCCAATCAGCCTTATTGACATCCTTCAGAAGACGTTTGCTAAGCAAGTCTTAGATAGGCTTATCGATTGGATCCAAGACAACCAAATTTTATCCCCCTTACAGGCCGGTTTTCGGCCTAAAACTAATACCATGGACCAAGTCTTCAGACTGTCATTATTATTTTGGAAGTATGTCACCCTATCTAAGCAAAAACTTTATGTTGCCTTTGTAGATCTGAGATCTGCATTTGATCTTGTCCCAAAAGAGAAACTTTGGGGAGTATTAAACAAAATCGGTACCCCAGGAAACTTAGTGCATTTAATTAAAAGATTACATGAAAAAACATTTGCACAAGTTAGATGGGGTAATCAGGGGGAACTCACCGATAAAATAGAGATTAGGAGAGGAGTGCTTCAGGGCTGTGTTCTTGCCCCAACGCTATTTACATTGTTTATCAATGAGGTGGTGCAAGTCGTTACCAACTGCTAAAATGATGCCCCTTCCTTGAATAACCACAAAATTCCAATTTTGCTATTTGCTGATGATTCCCTCCTGATCTCCAGAACTCCTATGGGTCTCCAGGCACTTGTGGATAAGTTTAGTTCATTCTGTGTTGACTATGGGCTTGAACTCAACCACAGCAAAACCAAACTTATGACCCTGGACTGTGGCCTCACAAAGAGATACTCAATTTTCTATAATGGAACCCCCCTAGGTATGGTAAGTTCCATAGATTATTTGGGGGTGAGAATTAGCAACAACCTGCATTGGGGGCCCCAAATCGATAAAAGCTTAGCTCTTCTGGCACAGAGATCTGGGGCCATTTTACGCTTCCATAAGTCCACCTCTGAGAGAGTGATTACTCCAACTATTAAAATTTACCGAGCAAAGGCACAGAGCGCTGCGGTCTATGGGGCAGAAATTTGGGGGCCCTCGAACACTAGCAAGCTAGCAGTGGGGGAAAACAACTTTGTAAGGTCAATCTTGGCCTGTCCTCGCAGCACCCCACTGCTGCCAATGTTCTGGGACCTCGGTCTTCCACGCATTTTAGATGTAATTGCCCTACGACCATTGCTTTTCTGGGTCCGTGTATGGACCACCCCTGAGCTATCCACATACAAGGAGTCTATTCAAGACATTCTAGATAGACCAAATGTACTTACCATTTCCTGGTTTAACCACATCTCAAAATGGTTTCATAGATTGGGTCTTAGTGAGTTTTGGAGTCATCCAGAAAGTATAAGGAAGGATCAGAAGAATCATCTGAAAACTGTTTACTGGATACATGTCAGGGAAAACTATCTGCTGTGCTCAACACACGGCAGATTGACATCACAATTCTTTGATTTTAAATGGCATCCATATTTGGAACCATTTATGGATACAATTCTTGATCCATTAAGTAAGAGTCTATATATTCAGTTCAGATATGGTTGTCTGCCTCTTAAGTCCTATGGCAGTACGCGGAGTGCGATCCCAAGTCCTGACACTTGCCCGAGTTGCAATCAAATTTCAGAATCTATTGTACATTTCATGTTTATATGCCCTGCTTATTTGACTGCGCGTCGGAAGTGGTTACGATCTGTGTGCAGTAATATGGGGATAAGACACTGTATTGTTGCCTTAAGGATCATGATGAGGGAAACTTCTCTCCCTCTATCTTGTGCGGTTAGCAAGTATATTGTAGCTGCTTGGCATATACGTACAAAACTTTTGGGGAAACAATGATGATGAGGACCAAATGTTTAAAAAAAAAAAAATAGTGTTTTAGCTGCCAAATTTTAAATACACACCTAGACTGAAATAAAACCCCATGTTTAATTTAAATGTTAGGTATTAGGGGGTTAGGTGTCTTTTTTTAAGGAAATAATTTTATGTGTTTTAAGGCTGACATATATGTTTTTATCTCTTTCTTATCTTTTTTAACCTAATTCCTATCGGCTCTTTCATTTAAACGTTGGTTGTTTTGCTTTTATGGTTGAAAGTAACCGAATAAAGCTATGTGTTGATGATGATGAAGACCTTTATTGTTGTTAATTCTTCCCCACCCACAAGTTCTTGAGAGACGAATTAGTAGATTTCAAGCACAAAGTAGTCGCAGCAAGAAAACAAAATATATCACAGTACTTCTCAGTTGCAATGTACACAGCAAATATAGGTATTATTATAGTAGCAAAGCATAAAAGTCAAAATTCATCACTGTATGAGCAAGTAGGGCCTATCTTCAGATTCATCTTTCTGGGTTCTGCAAGTTGATGACTCCGGTCAACTGCGAGAAAGAGATTATCTACCCACACGGGAGACTGGCAACTGACGTCTAGCTCCAGCCTGAAGTCAAGCAGATTTGAATCTAACTCAATGTAGCCCAGAGTCATCCTTACAAAAGCGTACCCCCTCCTCTCAGACTCTGGAAAACTACGCAAGCCTTTGGAGACTGGCCAGATCTCCTAGACTTCTCCTATTCCCAAGGCTGAGCAGAAAGGAAAACACCAAATGTACTCTCTCTTATCAGGTCTAGTCTGGTGTGAAGAAAACAGCTTGGTTCATCTTGTGGAAAAACACAGCTTGGAAGAATACAGACATCTGCGATGTTTCAATTGCAATGTCTAACTCCACGTTAAAGCCAATAGGCAGCTAACCTAAATACAGAATGTAATGTCTAATGTCATGTCAAAGCCAATAGGCAGCTAAACTCAATACAAAATGTAATGTCTAATATCATGTCAAAGCCAATAGGCAGCTAAGCTGAATACAGAATGTAATGTCTAATGTCATGTCAAAGCCAATAGGCAGCTAAACTGAATACAGCAAATAATGGCTAATGCTATGTCAAAGCCAATAGGCGGCTAAACTGAACAAAACATATAATGTGCTACTGGTGAACATTGAGCAACTAATATGCGCAGTGGTGAAACACAAAGTCATTGGTCAAACACAATTAATAGCATCACACAAACCCATTGCCCCTGAGCCCTGGAACACAATCAACTGCTCCACCAACACTGGCACCTTCCCCGAGGACTGGAAACACGCCAAAATACGCCCTCTCTTGAAGAAACTTTTGGCCAACCCTTCAGAACTATAGAATTTCCGGCCCATCTTGCTGCTACCCTACCCCGTCAAAGTAATGGGGAAATCAATCAAAGTTCAACTACGGAATTTCATCAAGGCCAACAACTCCCTGGACAGCTCCCAGGCCAGCTTCCGCAGCAACCACAGCACAGAGACAGCCCTCCTGGCAGCCACTGATGACATCCAATTACTCCTAGACAGTGGCCACACCGCAGCGCTCATACTCCTCGACCTTTCAGCAGCATTCGACACGGTTTCCCACAGCACTCTGCGCACCACCTCCATGACACAGGAATCTGCGGAAGAGCCCTGGAATGGATCCCCTCCTTCCTCTCCGGCAGGACACAGATGGTCAGACTCCCTCCCTACACTTCCAGAACCACAGGAGTCACCTGCCAAGTCCCCCAAGGATCCTCACGGAGTCCCACACTGTTCAATAAATACATGGCCCATCTTGCTGCCATCATCCGAAGCCACTGTATGAACATTGTGTCATATTCTGATGACACACAACTCATCATTTTCCTCACTGAAGACCCGGACACGGCCAAAAGGAACTTCCACTCAGGAATAGAAGCCATCAGCACCTGGATGAGAGAAAGCTGCCTCAAGCTCAACTCCAACAAGACTGAGCTCATCATCTATGGAACCGCCACCTGCTTGGGACGACACCTGGTAGCCCACATCCCTCAGCGCTCTGCCCCTTGCACCGACTGAGCTACCTAGGAATCAACCTCGACTCTTCCCTATCCATGACCCTCCAGGTAAACTGAGTCGCCTCCTCCTGCTGGCACACACTCCGCAAACTTCGGAAGATCTTCAGATGGATCCCAGCAGACTGCCGCAGGACAGTCACCCACACCTTAGTCACTAGCAAACTCAACTACGGCAACGCCCTCCACGCCTGCACCTCAACTAGAAACATCAAAAAACCTATAAGTCATCCAGAACTGCCTCCAGACTCATTCTGGACCTCCCTCACTGAGCACACATCTCCCAACACCTGAGGACCCCCTACTGCCTACCGGTCGAGAAGTGAATCACCTTCAAGCTACTCACCCACAAGTACAAGGCCATACACAATGCAGGACCAGCCTAGCTGAACCTCTGCGTCTCCTTCCACACCCCCGCCAGATCCCTCTTCTCCATCCAGATGGCCCTGGCCACCATACCTCGCATTAGCAAAACCATGGCTGGAGGTTGACCTTTCACCTACTTTGCAGCAAACATCTGGAACAACCTCCCCCTGCACCGCAGACAAAGCCCGTCGCTCACCATCTTTGGGAAGAACCTCAAGATGTGGCTGTTCGGATGAGGCCCCCCAGCGCCTCGAGACCCTCACGGGTGAGTACCTGCACTCTACAAAAACTGATTGATTGATAACTATAACGAGGAACCCACAGTGCACGTTTATACAATTTAATTACTCACACTTAACATACCTTATCACCATAAATGATAGAATCACAGCATTCTCTGAGCACTCAATGTAAGAGTACAAATCAATGTCCAATGTCCCAGCAGTAAGGTTTCTTGGTGCTTTTATTTCAATGTCTTCTCACAGCAATGAGACGTTTTCAATGTAAATTTCTTGACTTGATCAGACTCCAATCATTGTGCAGTACATATCATATCAATGGGGTACAGTTCTTCTGGCATTCAAAGCCAAAAAGATAAGAGATCCCTGTAGAGAGTGGCATCCCCATACACAGAGGCTTTGTATAGATATGACACAGTTGGTGTCTAAGTGTGAAGGACAGGTAGGGAGTGAGGAATGTGTCATGACCAATGCCTTGGCCTTCTCACTGGCCCAAGCATTGTGAAAAGTGGTGTCACACCAGGTATTTGCTATTGGTAAATAGATGTCCCATAAGTCCAAATTATCCTATACTAAGAACTGTTGCTTCTTTTGGCCCGTTATTGGTTAAGTGATATTTGAGATCAGAGTTCAGTTGATATGTTACATGAATGTAAGAAGTAACTCATGTAATGAATAATAGGATTACTAACTGCAGATGTAGTGCATAATTGGTTCTGTGTATCGAAAGACTCACTGCAACTGAGAGAGATATTGCTGCTGAATTTAGTTGTTTAACGTGAAAACGACAATAAAAACATTAACAAAAAAAGAGGGTGTGACCTTTCACGAAGCAAAGAAAATCCCTTCACTGGTTTTCACTGAAAAACAAATTTAGCGTAGACTGACATCCTGTCAAACAAAGCCTGATAAAGAACATTTCTAGGTTCTTTCAAGGAATACTCACATTGTACTCCTCAGGAGAACTACTCAGGCTGATTGGCTTAGAGGGGCTGCTGGGAATAGGTTCCTGATTTAAAGAGTTCCATTAAAGAGGAATTTTTTTTATATGCTAGCTATAGCCTACAATAATACCCTTCTATTGAATGATAGGAAAGAAGGATTTGGCATTAAGGATATTTCTCAAAGTACATCATATGTATCCAGTTGTTTATGCCACTGTGACTTCCCTCCCTCACACCTCTAGATTAGGATAAAGTGGCTCAATGCTTAGAGACTGGTGAGCCAGCAGTGTGCACTATGCACCAATAACATAACATCTTATAGCATATGGGAAGTATTTGCAAGCAGATGGATGTCAATGACTTGTCCTCGCTGGCATGAAGTGATGTCGCACTCATTTCAAACAATATTTGTCACGTATAGGGAAGGGATGGAAAGGAGGACACTCTTTAGTGGGCTGGAAACCAGTTCAACAACTGCTCCATGCCTTAACTCTAAAATCATGGTTCACACTCCGGTGATACCTGCACCAACCAGCCTACGTTAGCATCCTCAGTAAATAACAAACCTTGCTTCTGATTGGATGACATTTCTTTGAGCCACTAGAATAATTTAATGGAACCTATTGCCCTACCTGTCTCACCGTAAAAAGCATCAGGCTGTTTTTACACTGGGCAAGTATTTACTAGCAGTGGCGGCCGCAAATCTCAAGGGGAACGGTGGGGTGGGGGGCGGTGATGCTGGGGGATAAATAAAAAAAGTATAATAAAAAAAACATACCTTTTTCCCCATTGTCGCCGCCTCCTGTCGCATTGCTCCTCTAGTCATCTAGGCTCCCCAGCAATCCTGGCACTGCTTACATGCTAAACATAGCATATAAGCAGCGTCAGGATTGGTGTGAGTGGCTGGGAGTGCAGCTCAGACACAAGCCTGGGGCCTGTGCGGTTTCTCCAGCAGGCTGTGTACACAGCCAGGTTGGAGAAACCTAAGTGAGCATCTGTGTTTCGCCGGCCTGAGACAGCCGGCCAAGCACATATGAGCACTTAGTGCACTCTTCCCTCCCCCCTCCCACAGCCCACCCTGAACACACTGCTAGCTAAACCAGCAGATGAAAGATAAAACGATTACTAAATATTGTTTTATCTTTAATCTCCTGGCTTAGCCAGGTGGGCAACGCTCCTTTGCCATTGGAAAGAGCCACCCCTGGTATTTACAGTCGCAGTTGTGTCTCCATTCTCAAGATGACCAGCACAATACATATTCATGCAGTCTAGGTTCTTGATTGGCCAACCACATCAACGTAAAGATGAGGAATAAGTGGTCGAGCCTTTCTCCATGGCAAGCAGTGGATAGATTTTACTTTTATGTACAGATATAGGCCACAAAATGGTGGTAAAATTCAGAAGGAATTAGGGATAATTATCCAGGGATGCAGCCAATATTCTGGCTTCATAACGCCATTTCAGAACTGCCAGTTCACATGGTGCCACTTTGTGACACACAATATCGGCTCCATCGTACGGTCACCTGGTGAGGATTTGATATCACACAGTGACAGGGAAAACAAGCTGAAAACCACTGTTAATAGTGGTTTTCAGCTAATTTTCAGAGACGTTGAACTGCCAATGGGTGAAATCAGGTGAAATCACCGTAGGACATCAGCAGCAGCCTCAGCAAGCCTTTGTTTTTTTTTGGAGAAGGGGTCTGGGGGCAGGAGTGCAAAAGTGCAGCTTAGGTACTTCTCTACACAAGGCCCGACCCCCTCCAAGGCCCGTCCCTACTCACATGGTGAGATCTGTATTTAAGTTGGCAGGTCATCTATTTCTTTAGCCGTAGTCACTTGTAGTTTGGTTGGACATGAATACTCAGAAGGATTTATTGATCCATACTCATGTTTGCAGCTCACTTTTTTTTTTTTTAAATATTATTGCTTTTCCAACCCAAAACAAAAGTTCTACCGTAGAGAAAAGCGTTAAAGCAAAGCAAGATGCATTACATCCATATAGCAGAAGATATATATATATATATAAATAAAACCACACGAGGAGCATAGTGATACAAACAATTAGCAGAGACCAAAGTAATCAGCACAGAGTATCAGTTATTATGTCTGATTCTGTTGTGTCGTCAGATAAGTGTGGAGGGGGGACCCCAGACATCTTTAGGTCTGGACGTGGGGGTCTGCAGAGATGCATACAGTTCACTAGTAGTATCACAATATATCATATCCTTCAACCAGTCATTAGTGGTGGGTAGCCTATTGCTGCCCCAAAGTATAGCTATGGTCACTTGGCTACGATCCTCTGTGTGCAGAATCAGGAGGTTTAACGTATCCCAAGAGTGCTAGGAGAGAGTCTGGGGCAATTGTATGCTCTAGCATGATGGAGATTAGCACAAAGATAGCCTGTCAGTATAATGGTGCAGTTCCAAGTTAAATAGGCAAAGTCAGCGTGGTCAGCCACACATTTAGGGCAACTGTGGGGACGTGAAGGGACAAGTTTAGCAAGAGCCTGAGGGGTGGTCTATGCTTGGTGCAGAAACATGTAACGTAGTAATTTATGTCTGCTATTGATGGAGACTAATTTGCTTTGCGTGCAGCAGTAGTGCTACATCTTGTCCGGAATAGTAAAGACCAGATCTCGTTCCCATGCCACAAGTGATGCAACAGTTCAAACCAGTCTGAGCTCCAAATATGTGTGGTAGAGGTGGGAGATAAGCCTAGTGCTCTCCGCAGTCGAGATCACTATTGTAAGAGGAGGGACATCCCATGGTTCATTGGGGGTATGTAGGCAATATGTCTCACAGTGTGCTGTGTAACCAGAGGCAAATTAAGTTATCTACTGAGGAAGTGTTCCCTGCTGTCCCAAACGCAGTGTGGAGGTCCACTTTGCCATCAACAAAGAGGTTCCCCCATAGGGTGCAACTGGTGAGACAAGAGTGTATGTTGTACTATTTTTTCTTGTGTCATGAAGAGCCATGGGTTGTCTATAATAGGAATATCTGGAGAGCATAGGAGGTCAGCGCCCAAATATTGACAGAGTTTGGACCATGCCCAACAGGAGAGAGTGTGTATGTCTTGGGGCTCACACAGTAGACCCTTGAGGTGGATTGAAGACAGGGGGAGCTGTTCTGCATCATTCCGCTCTGGTTTCAG
The DNA here is from genome assembly GCF_031143425.1 of Pleurodeles waltl. Taxonomy (NCBI): domain Eukaryota; kingdom Metazoa; phylum Chordata; class Amphibia; order Caudata; family Salamandridae; genus Pleurodeles; species Pleurodeles waltl. Next base: position 806,389,271 of record NC_090448.1, on the reverse strand, counting down.
ATAGAGAAGTCTGAAATCTGGATGGTACCAGTAGTAAAAGAAGTGGCACTGTGTGGTCAGGTGATATAAACTAAAGTCTGGTACAACAAAACCCCACTTTAGTGTAGGGAAGTGTAAGTTTCCTTTTTGATTCTGGGATGGTGGCCTGCCCATATTAGATGTGTCAAAAGGCTATGCACTGTAGAGAAAAAAAGATTATCCAGGGCAATCAGTATATTGATGACAATAAAGGAAGCATGGGAGCAACACCTTTTTTTGGATAGCTACTCATTCCCCAAGAGATAGAGGCAGTTGAATCCACCTGTCAATCTGGATGGTAAGCTTATTGTTTACAGGCCTGTAATTGCGGTAAATCACTGCATCTTCTATGTAGGAAAATACCAAGGTATTCAGGAGAGTGATCACACCATCTCATTGGATCCTCCACAGAGCAGGGGATAGTGGCCTTCGTTAGTGGAAACAGTTTCAATTTATGCAAGTTTATCGACAGGCTCGAAAGGGCTCCGTAGCCTAGTTCCCTGTAATAGGGGGAAGAGGAGTGGCACAATCCCATACATAGTATATTCTCTGCATAAACAGATGCAAGAAGCAGACTTTTATGAACGTAACCCCCTGTGCATGTGGTGCTCCTGGAGGTGAAGAATCAATGGGTCAAGGGCCATAATGAAAAGTAGAGGGGTCAACCCTGGCAGTTGCCTCTAGAGATACGAAATGTATCCATAAGGTGATTATTGACCCGCAATCGGGCTGAAGGGTTGGTGTAAATACCATAATGAGGTCATGGAATCCTTGAGGTATACAGAGTTCAACAAGGGTTGCCCTCCAGAATGGCCATTCTAGGGAATCAAATGCTTTCTCAGCATCACGGATGACTACTGCCAGGATAGTTGGAGATTTTGTTCAGGTCAGCAAATATGGTACGTAGATTGATAGCGGTAGAACGATGAGTTACAAAACCTGTCTGGAGCGGGGAAATAATCTGTTCCATGAGAAGTGCCATATGTGTCAATAGAACTTTGGCAAGTATTTTATTCTCATAATTGAGTAGAGACAGGGGTCTGTAGGAAGTGCAAAGGTGGGCTGGCTTGCCAGGGTTGAGAAGCGGGGGTAATGAATCCCTCCCACAAAGTGAGGGGGAGAAGGACCTCCTCAAGGGCGTTGTGTGAACCTCGAATAGGTGAGGCACTAGTACATGTTTAAAAGCTTTATAAAAAATGTCCCCATAGTCAATCAAGACCAGGAGCTTTGGATCCTCCCAGGGCATCAATGGCTTGTGTGATCTCTTCCCATGAATTGTAAGCTGCGAAGAACTGCTGCTGCCTGTCGGTGAGCCAAACCATAGCTACCTCAGAGAGGTAAGAGCCAATCTCATCAGTGTTATCTAGTAAATGTATGGGATATAGTGTTTGATAATGTCAGAAGCGTCATGAAAATTGTCACTCCATCAGTAATCGTTCCACGGCTGTCATTAAGAAGTTGGGTAATGTACATTTTTTGGTAGTTGGGTCACAGTATTCTGGCCAGGGTCTGACCCGAACAGTCACCCTTCTCATACTGAGGGGCTCTAGCATATTTACTAAGGTAAGAAAATTCTCGGTCCGTCAAATCTCTGAATTCCTGTAGTAAAAGCAATCGCTTGTGTAACTGAACAGGCTGGGTGCTGAGGTAGTATCAGTCTCAATAGCCAGAAGTTCCCACCCCACGTGAGTCAAGTCGCAGGTTATGCTTTCCAGGACTCCAGAATGGGTGGATATACAGACCCCTCTGATGTAGACCTTGAAGGCATCCCACATGGTAGCTTATTTAGGGACCAAGCCTGAGTTCAAGGTGAAATGTTAGTTAATCGCAGTGAGGAGCAAAGACATGGATGGCATTGTGGAGTGCATTCTCTGGGAATTGCCATTGTCTGGGTGCATAGTCAGGATGCGAGAGAGCAAGTTTTACAGGAGCCTGGTTGGATAAGGTGCGAGACGTGTGTCACATCTTTCAGCCGGAGGAGAAGGCTTCGGGAAGTAAACCATTAAGCAATGTGCGTCCATGTGCCATGGGGGTAGAGTAACAAAGTGTATCCCATGGTGTGTGGGTGGGTGGGTGACAGTTGTGTCATGCATCAGATAGATGGTGTGCATCAAAAGATCTTGGAGTGCTCATGGTGAGCGAGGTTTTGTACTAATAGAAGTTTCAGGGAAGTCCACAGTAGGGTGATGAGTGATATTAAGATCCCCACCCAGTAAAATTAGGTCCTTGTGCATGCGGTTTATCAGCGTGGACAGGCTGTGATAGAATTCAGGCGTGTCCGTATGAGAAGCATACATGTTAACTAAAAGTAATAACCTGGCAGCTGAAGCACCTGAGACAAGTACGTTCTGGACATCTTTTTCTGCAATATGGTCATGAGATATGAAAGAGAGGAATTTATGAATTAAGATACTTACTTCAATGGAATAGGAGCTATGATAGGAAAAATAGCAGTGGGCACCCCATACACCTGCATATTGGCAACTATCTTGTGGGGACACATGGGTTTCCTGTAGGAACGCTAAGGTGATGTGGTGTCTGCTAAGATACAACAATACCTGTTTACCTTTCCTGAGATTTTTCAGGGTGCGTATATTTCAGGTGATACTCGTCATGTCCAACTCTCAAGGGTGCATAGGGTGTTCGGCAAACATATAGTCATATGAAAGATAAGCATGTGGCTAAAAAGATGATAGGACATTAAATGGAATGGAGCAACACTGGAGTAACAATTAACACAATAGAAAACAGTATAAAAACTAAACAACCCACTCCCCTCCCACAACACCTTTACCATAGCTGGTGAATCTTCAGCGAGGAGTAACCTAAGCAAGAAAAAGAAGATTCAGGCAAACATCTTTGAGGGGTGACAACACATCAGGAAGGTAATGCCCTTCAATATATGTTCAGGTTGCAATCGTGACTGCAGTCTGTAGTTTGAGAAGGTGCATATCTAGGCAATCACCATGGAAGGGGTCACAGCAGTTGATGTGTCACAAATAGGATAGCCTCCAGACTTCAGCACATCAAGAGGACATTGTATCAGATAAGCATCAGATAGGAGTGGGGGTGAGCATGTGTTCATGACATGGCCAAGGTGACAGATGAATGTTCTGGAGTTCCGTTGCCAGAGGCGGGTTAACCCCCACTGCGCCTTTGCAGAACTGGATCATTCCTGCAGGGTTGGTAAAGATCTGGTAACAACCTTCCGCCTCTATCATGAAATGGGCCTTAGCCCCTGCCTGCAGAGATTAGTTTTCGCATCAGTAAATTTTCACCTAGGCTCCTGTACCGCAATGGTAAAGTCTAGAAATATGGAAAGCGTAGAGCCCTGGTATTGAAAGGGGCATGCTCCCTGTCCAAACACGCTCTCTGGCCAAAAATCCATTCAGCAGTTCATGCTGTAGTCATGTTCAAAAATTGCATAATCCCCATAGATATTGCATGGGGGAAAGGTGTTTTAGGATCCCCCCTTTTTCTCAGCCCCTGCTTGATGAATCACCCCAAAACTTTCAAGACAGCAGCTGATCTAATTAGCGTATGAGTTTCGAAAATTTCGTCAAATGGTGCCAAAGTTATTAGCAAAACATAATATGATTTGTCTATGGGAAAAGTTGGTCCTAACTATAAGTACCTATTGGCTACCGCCTGGGTGTTTTTTTCTGTACATATAATTTAGGAGTTTATCCAGACAATTTAGTTTGAAGAATGTTAAATGAACTCTGTCTTCTCTTTCACCATCCAGCCATGTCGAGGGAGCAAATCGAGTCTGTGGTGAAGACAGTGGAGTTGCTGTTGGCCGAGGTGGATCAGCTGAAAAACCGTTGCAGGCGGCAGAACGAGGATGTCAAACTTATCATTGAGGAGCTGCAGAGGGAGAACCGTGATCTGTCCGAGAAGTACCAGCAGGCCGAACGTGATATGACCGAGATGAAGAAGTCTGTAAATGAGCTCATGGATATCAAGCTGGCCTTTGAGGCCCGGGAGAGACAGGTGCGGAAGCTTAGTAAGCAACTCTAGATGGCTGTAGCCCAAGGAAGAGGTGCCCTTTCATCCAGAGGAGGACTATAGGCTGTCTCTTCATGACAAGAGTCCACCACATGAACCTCCATCTGATGACATTGCAGACCAAAAGACAGGATAGGGCCACAAACGTTAAGCTCAAAAGTATTCTTGTTTATTTAGGGCAGGCAAAAACTATCATGACAGTGAACCACCATATACATGGAGCAGAAACAAGGAATTCTTGGACTCGCCAAAGAATCTCTAAACATATGACAGGCAACTGGTAAGGAAAGGTGCTGCAACTGAGAAATCCTTCCCCTCTCACCACCCTCATACATGTAATACTGAAAGGAGCAACATTTTAGCAGTAGGTTACGTTACTCCTCAATACAATGTCCTTTGCTTATTGGACATTTTGCAGACGTTTGTAGTAATTAAATATGAAAAAAAATGTTTTCATAAGAAAATTTTGACTTTTCTTTTATGTGGTGATTGGGAAGTGCAGATTGATTCCATGATCTCACAACATTGGTGAGTCTATTTACCTGATATTAAAACCAGGTGTCACACTACAAAGATCAAACAGATTTCACAGCTCAGCATCAGGGTTGGACTGGGAACCAAAAGCAGACCTGACAAATTTTGTCAGACCAGCTCCCATACTGTATGTAACATGCACAGAAAGCGAGTCTGACCAGTGCACGGGGAGCTTGGGCTGAACGTCCCCCAAGAAATGGTTGTAAAAAATTGCATATGTGGTGTGCCTGACAACACATTGTTCATTACCGAATCTTGCCCAATCATTGAATGGATGGCTGCGGAATGGAGACAGGGTGGCATGTCTCAATGAATGAATAATTGGATGGGTGAGGAGCGGGCGGATGAATTTATTCAAGTGTGGATGTCAATGAATAAAGGGTCATATTTATGAAAAGTGGCGCTGCCCTAACGCCTTCATGTGTGCGCCATATTTACAGCGCACCATGGCGGTAGTTAGGGAACTAGTGTCAGCATTTTGGATGCTAGTTTGGAGCTTTGCAGGATTAGCATAAAAAATGTTGACGCTAATCCTGCAAAGCACCCAGAGTCCCATTGTAACCAACGGGAGCCTCCTTTTAACACCTTGCTCAGAGCAGGAGTTAAAACTGCCCAAAAAAATGATGCAAAAAAATCTTAGATTTCTTTGCGCCATTTTTTCGCTCCCCAAACGGAGGGATAATGTAGCGCAAAGGGTTACAAAGGTCGCAATGCATGCATTTCGGCCATCTAACGCCACTTTTGCATAAAAAAATGACACTAATGTGTTGTTATAATGGCGCTAGGCCCTTAAATGTGGGCCAAAGATTTTTAGTTACGTGGGGCAAATGTTCTCAATGTACTGACTAAGGCAGGGTGCTCTGGTTTTCATTTTACCCTTTGTGCTAAAACAACACACTCTCCAAACACTACCACCACCAATCCTTATTTTAAACATGAATAGCCTGGTGATTTTAACACTGATTTAGAGCATCAAGGACTAAACACAAAGTAGCGAGCTGTGATCCAAAATAGGAGGCAAGATGCGATAGCCATGTAGTAGCTGAACAGCGCAACGTGAAACTTGAAAAATGTACATCGATCCCGGCTCACACTTGACCACATTATGTGATCCTAGGCAGTAGTATGCCTGGAACCTTGAGACCGGTGTAGCTTTCAAAGCCCACTACTGCCAATCTCTGTGAATTCCAAGAAGTAGTAAATTTCCATCCATTCAAGGAATACTTCTGTGAGTGTAGATGTATCATCTTCTGTTGAATCAGTCACATTACACATCTAATTTTTCCACTCCCAAAATTGAACAAGTTAAAAGATCTTAGCGAAATGAGAACTACAAGAAAAACGGACACCGACATGACAAACATGACTCATAGCCCATAGACCAAACGGCCAAGAATCCACTTGGAGGGTGTCACACCCCAAAGACTTCCCCCACTTGCCCATAGTACACCCCTGCCTGTTCCAAATTGGCATGGTAGTTCTCCCTGGGAACGCATGCCTGCAGTCACATACAACACAACGACCTGTGGTCCATGGCCAGGGAATCACTAATTTTAAATGTATGCTTCCTTGTCTCTGCTATGAGAAGCCTTGGTGGTATAGCTCCAAAGTGGTGCATCTAGACAGGGCTCCAAGTTTCCAGTCCTCACCTTTTACAAATCATTTTTCTGCAAATGAATAGGACGAGGTAAGCCAGAGCACAGCCAAGGTTCTGACTGGGCTCTAAGAACCCAAACACAAGCCAAGCCATGAAAATGTTTGGCAAGTATATACTGCAAACATACATTATGTAAAAATGTGTTAGTGTTTTCAAATTTAAAAAGTGTATTTCTTTAACACACGAAGGTGTTTTACCTTAGTACATCAGATCATGTCTTTTCATTGACAAACATTTATTAAACGTGATAGCTTTTAGAAATAGTCATTGCTCGATCCTAAACGAAAATGCCGTCAGTGAACTACCAAGCAAGTCGGCAGTCATGTAGACCCTAACAAGGCCTAGATTCTTGTTATAGGTGGAGCAACATTATAATCTATTAACTCAAACATACCTGCTGGTTTAGAACACATCCTGAACTCAAGTATTTAAAAATAAGCTCATATGTGATATTAAAGAAAAATAAGGCACTGTGAACTAAAATGTTTGCATAGGGTCACACAATTAGGGCACGTAGGGAAGCCATTTCCGATTCTTTATTATCCGGTTTCACTTTATGAAATTGGGCCACCAGATGTAACTCTCTATCTCGCGCTCTCTTCTGTTTTACTTCAAAGGCATCTGTTTTGTTTAAGTGTACAAAAAGAAAATTGCACAGCGAAACAGTAGAGCCAACTTACGGCCCCCCAACCCAAAATGCATTTATTTTGGTGGGGGCTCACACCCCAACACGATTAACCCTGAAGCTACGCCCTTTATCCACATTCTTAAGCCTCTCTGACACCAAGGGCCTCACATTTGTGGACATCAAGAACCAACTCATCATGACCCTATCTCAAGCCTGGTTGATACATATTATAACTTAAATAACGTTATATTTATCAGATTCCTGTCCTGAAGGTTTCTTTTTGCAACCCAGCCTCAAAGACACCACACCTATTGCACTCTAGTTTTCTCAGCGACTGTACCTGACTGGCCCTGCTTGCTGTCAGATTATGGGCCTAGCACACACACAGCTGAACCAAGAAGACAAAACCAATGGATATGTACAACATTACCATTAAAACACAAGCAATTCAATGGAAATGTGTAGTCACAAGTAGGGCTGGCTTTAATGCTGGTGGCGCCTGGGGCGACAATCTTTTTTTGGTGCCCCCACCATGACTATCTTCTCCCATCTATATCACTACCACCCTAAAAAGATCCCCTCTTCTCACCATAGCACCTATTTCACATGCATGTCATTTGTTTTAAAGTGCTACTCATATCAGTGCATGGTGTCAAAGACAATGTATCATACTCATATATATCAGTCTATAGAAATTCTTACGTACGAAAAGGATTACATGGTGTAGGGATCACATTAGCCATACCGTTAGACTCTATATTGTAAGAGCGTTTGGTTTGAAGAAATCCACACTCAGGATTTAAATTGTACCACAGTGCTTGGGGTTGGCTTTACTAATAAAAACACATTTCTACTCAAACTCTTTTTGGCACAATTAGGAATGTATAATGAAAGACTGCTGGAAAAACACAATGTTCTAACCTATACTATGAGGTCTTTATGAAGCTTTTTGATGACAGTTAATAAGTCACTGTGCTACATTAGGATTGTACCTTTGAACTGCAAGTAACAAAAAGATCCCTGTGACAAAAGCACTAGCCCACTGTGCTAACAACATAAAATACCGTTCTGAGATCAGCATGGTATATGGTCGTCTACTTTATAATGAGTCAAACTGCCCCTATACAAAATTCGATCTTTCTGCAGCAGGAACATTAATCACGAGAATTATCTTGACATTTGTATTGCTGCCTGAATATTGCCAGATACACAAGGAATTCTGCACATATGCTTTTAAACCCATTTCTAAACACAGTGCCCCCTGAGCTCACCACCAGCCCTGGTCACAATTACTGCACTGGGCCCAATTTTGCAAATGTATTGTTTGCACTTAATTCTTAAATGTATGCAATATATTTTTGTTTGATTTATCACACGCAGGCAAGTCCACTCACAGAGACACCCTCCCCTCCCCCGTAGTCACACAGTACATTGCACTCACACAGGCACACCTCCCCATGACCTCACACCAGCAACCCCTCTCAACTGAACTCACAAAGGCACAGCCCTCTTCCTACGTGTGCACGGTCTCCTGAAGGCACATCAGTTAGCCATCACGCTCACTGAAACCCCTCACAAAGACCTCACACAGACACGCCCCTCACCCAGCACCGATTGAGGCACTAGGCTCACAGAAAACACACACAAATACAACTCTCACCCTGTACTCACACAACCACACCTCTCACCTTACACTCATGCAATGACATTGTTTACTGTACACTCGAGCACTTTTAACTGTACAAGTGCACTGTTCACTGTACACATGCAAGCACATCGCTTACTGAACACTCATACAAGCTCACCGCCCTGTGTCAGCTCATGGGTTGGACAGGAGCACGCACATGCTGCGGTGCACATGAAAGCCAAAGCCTGCCTGCTGAAAGGGGTATGGGAGTGCTGAGGCGAGCTGTCTGCAAAAGAAAGGAACAACCTTGGAGTAGCACAGAGGGTAAAAGGGACGACTCAAGCTAGTAAAGCAAAAGAAAGTGTGTGTGTGCGCTGTGCATGGGCGAACTGCCTCACACAAGTTGAGTCTGGCCAGCTGTGTGTATTAGCAAATGGGAGGAGCATCAGATGGCTCAGGGTAGGCCAGTGTGGCACTTAGTCTCTGTAGAGAGAATAAGGAAAAAAATACTTCGAGTCCGTGACCAGGGTTGGCTCCTTTCTTGCTGGCCTCCATAGAAAAACACTGGCCAGACTGCTAAATGCTAGCCGAGGTGGTAACACTACCTGTGGTGAACCTGACATAGGTCTTCGGCCAGTACAGTGCAACCTGCTCTGAAATGCACGTTAAACAGATTTGATGTATTCCAGCTTGGTCATGGTCTGCACACTGAAAATGCACACATGGGCTCCACGGCCAAAAAACACTTCAGAATTATGTGAAGCAAACTAGGATTGGTTTAAGTGCTGAAAGTACACCAGTCCTAGGTCACCATACACATTAAGATCACACGCACTCCCTAACAACTTCCAGAGTATGTTCTGTTGTCTGGCTGTCATGTGATACAGAATAGCGAAATTAAGGAAATTATGGAATTCTCAATGTAGGACATTTCGTTTTAGCCTCACAAAGTCTTATCAAGTGTTTTCTTTCCCATGCTGGTGCTTTATTGCAATTGACCGGGTGGCCATCTTAGGTGAGGGGAAACGACTCAGAAGCCAATCAGAATATAGAAGTACTATTTTTCAGTATTAGCACTCACCTTCTGTCCAATTAACTACTGTACTTAAGGGTACCAGCATCCACATGCAGTGAAAGTTCCCCAGTTGACACGGATACGTGACGCTCTTTTTCTGCTGGGCACATAGTCATGCAACAGTTGAGCTGTCCAGCCAAACTTATATATCAAGTAAGGGGAGGTTGTGGCACCTTAGGTCCCTTCCCTATTTAATCTGCTTCTGCTGTAGTCTTAGACTGTGCCACCAACCAAAATGCTCGGGGTAAGATAGTGGCTGTCCCTACTGCCACTAAGCTCCACATCTAAAAAACAATATGGGGGTCATTTTGACCCTGGCGGTCCGAGACCGCCAGGGCTAAAATGATGGAAGCACCGCCAACAGGCTGGCGGTGCTTCCTGGCCTATTGGAAGCACCACGGTCGCACCGCCGGGGCCAGCGGTATTCCGCCACTTTTGCCCCGGCGGTGTTAATCCACTGCCCAGGGGATTACGAGTCCCCGACCGCCAGCCTTTTTCTGGCGGTATGAACCGCCAGGAAAAGGCTGGCGGTACAGGGAGTCGTGGGGCCCCTGGGGGCCCCTGCACTGCCCATGCCACTGGAATGGGCAGTGCAGGGGCCCACTGACAGGGTCCCATGCGGCTTTTAACTGTCTGCTATGCAGACAGCGAAAAGCGCGATGGGTGCAACTGCACCCGTCGCACGGCCGCAACACCGCCGGGTCCATTTGGAGCCGGCTCCCATGTTGCGGCCCACATCCCCGCCGGCCCAGCAGGGATGTCCAAATGGGCACCGCAGGAGTGCGGCCCCACTGCCGGCCGCCCGGCGGTTACAGCTTGGCGGGCGGCAGTAGCCGCCCACCAAACTTGTAATGACCCCCTATGTCTGCAATGTTGAATTACTGCAGAGAGAACTGCAATAGGGAATTTCTGAGAACTGCAAGCTCTTTCTAACTTTTTGTGCTCATATTCACCCTGTCTGAGACCATCTAGCAGCCTATATGAAGAAAGCAGTCTAATACGTAAACCATTCGGAGTTAAAGCCAATTTTAGTGAATCATCGTTTTATTTTGTCTGCGTCTTTTCTGACCTTGGAAAATCCCCTTGCGAAGATGCTGTCCTGAAAATCCCATCTCATATCAGAGGATTATACTTTACATAGAAACAATTTACGGAGGAATGAGATTAAAGGGGGATTATCCAGATCTGCAAACTGTCTTGAGAAAGAAGACGCGCAAACTCGACCTATGAGCTCTGAGAAACAATACGGGAATGCAATGCAGGATCTGTCAGGAGGCGTGGTTGTTTTTAATCCGGCCACATTCCTCTTATCAGAATTTTAAGAAATTCTGCGGCCATGGTTTCTTTAAATAAAAAAAAAAGTATTCAAGTTACCTGTAAATGTTGACATAGTGCAGAATGCTGACAGTTTAAGGAAACCTGGCATCAATTTCCTATTTGCCTCAAAGGCGTTAACATTGCGGGCCTTCAGTGTCTAGTTGGGTACATTGGACATAAATGTATTTATTTCGGATTTTTATGAGGGTGCTTGATTGCCAAAGTCTCAAAGGACTTGTTAAAAAAAAAAAGTAGCCATAATGCTCCTCATTAAAATCCGTGGCAACAAGACAGGTTTTCTCAAAATCATACTTAAGCTCTCACCTCAGACCACCAGTGGGCAAAGAGTGGTTGTTCCTGCTGAGTGAAAGTGCAGTTGTGGTCACTGATTTCTAAATGCAATATTGATATTCTTCTAAAAGTCAAGAGAAATGATTTGGAGGCTCCTCAGAGAGGTGGACTTTAGGTTCAGCTTCAAGTGGAAAGCCACAGAGCATCTACAGGGGCACCTCTGCAGACAGCACGAGTCCTTGTGCCCTATGAAATATTAATACAAACAGCCCTATACATACAACACAGCACACACACACATACAGTTATGGTTCAGCCACACTTTTTAATGAAAAGGCATTTTTTTTATTTGCTTATAACTCTGGTCCCCTCGGAAGGATCTGCACCAAATGCTGCACTCCCTTTGAGTTTGCAGTCAAGGCACCACACCAAATTTTGGGCAATTCCAATTCAGTGCAAAATAAGCTAATGTGGGTTGGAGGTTCTTGTTTTGGTTCCCGTAGGAAATGTTTTTTTATGCGACAGTGTTATCGCGTTGGTCCTTGATAAGTAAAGTTACAAGGGTACGCGTATAGTTCGATGAACCTTTTGACTTGTTTAAAATGTTCTTACCATAACCCCAGTATAGGGAACAATAATCAATACACAATAATCAATATTCATTACTTAAATCAATAATCAATGGAGTCAGTAATTGTCACGCACCATGGCGTTCATGCCATAAATAACCACACCTTAGTAAAAGTTTATTAATTTTTATTTCCCTTATATTAACAATGCTAAAGTCATGTAGATTAATCCCGAAATCAAATCAAACGCATATATGAATAGTATTGATTAACCAAAAAGACACCAGACACAATCTAATCAACACTTGAATCACAATCCATTCTAGAGCATCAGTGCAGATAATTAGTAAAGTCAGCTTCAATAATGCAAAGCAATCCATAAAGTTCAGCAAAATAGTTTGTCAACCATTTGTCTCTGCAAATTGTCAGTCGTCATGTAGATAACCTCAACTAACCCAAATTATCCACGGTATGGGTCAGCAAACAGAATCAGTCTTCGTCCTCATGTCATCAATCTATCAGCAATACATCAGGCTCTCAGTCAGAGTATGAGCCCAATGACAGAATCTCAAATCTCTTCCAAGTCTCTTCTTCTCTCCAAATCTGCCTGAGTCTAATCTCTAGTCTCTCTCCTAAAATCTCTCTCCAGACTCAAGAATTTTCCCTCTGTCACATTGTTATATCAAAGTCACACAAACTCCCCTAATTTCCAATTGGTCAGTTAATCATACGTTACTCTATCCAATAATATTATTGTCCCAAATCTATGAATTCTAATATTTCTCCTTTCACATAACGTTGATTGGTCTTTACGACGTTCTCATAATCCGTCTCGTCAGGTATCAATTTTGTTGAATCTTCTTCTCCAGTCAGTGTCTTTATTGTTCGCGTCCTGGGAAAGTACATCTCATACATTTTACATATAGTATAATACATTTTAAGGACACTGTCTCCTGTTAGTCGGTTCTCATGGAAAGCTTCTGCTAAGCATTTTATTAAAACAATGAGCATTTCAAAGTTAGTTCACTGTCAGCATTTTCAATTAAACGCTAAGAAATACAGCTTCTGCATGAGGTCTGGCAAAACTAGGCCAACACAATCGCTAAGTTAAGGCCTACAATTAATAAGCAAAAACATGTCATAACTATTAATATGACTTACTACTACATTAATCTAATACATTGTCAATATTTGATACATATTAATCATTAATTAGTACATTTTGTGGATACTGGTAGCCATTCTTCGAGGTCACAATTTCAAACGTGCACATTATTTTTCTACGTTATTCATTTTCTACATAATCCATTATTTTAAATACATAAACACTCATTAATAATTTCTAATTAAGACATCTGCTTCAGCAATAGCAAAAACCAGTGAACTGATTCATGCAAAACTTGACATAAATTTAGAATTTTACTGAGCAAGCATGCTCTTTGTGGTATGGTATAAAATTGATTAAGTGCTTTTAAAATACTTGCATTTAAAAAGGTCAATGGGCTTGAGAGGATTAGCAATTGTGTGCATTGTCTGGTAAAATTGTGATTTCATTAATCATGATTTCTGTTAATCACATTTGAATGAAATGAGGGACGGGGAACAAAGTTCATGTGGCTACCATTTCGTATTTAAAACCAGGCACCATTTTGCCCAAACTGTGCTTATCTGAAAAACAGAAAAATGTCATAATTTACAATTCTGAAAATCATTAATTTTTTTGGACAACAGGTAAACGTCCATGGTTGCATGAAAGCTCTAGTAGGATGTATGGGCTGGTTGTTTCAGGGCTGCGATGCAACAAACCTGCATGCAGCCAGTTGCCACCGTTCACAGCTAAAGGTCTTGCAAATCAGTTGCTGTTTTTCCATGACAATTAGGCACAGAGCCTATTTAGAGGGTAGGCTCTGTGGCTACAGCCCACAGAACATGGCTGTAGTGCCCTACTGGACAAATTTGAGTGTTTCCACCAACCACTCTGCTGAGGACTGGCTTCCACACTCACCCTACACCCATCCATCACAGGTGTCACCAGTCAGGTGACCCTGCTAATAAAAGAGGCCGGGCGCACGTGCCCAAGGTCAGTTTTAATACCAAGAACGTTTTATCCGTGTCCTGCATTAATATAGTGGCATGGGAGCCTAGGGCCCCCAACACTACATAGGCGACAAGAGGGTCTGACCCCACGAGTGCGCTGGCAGAGACTATGCTGTGTTTCGTAAGGGAGAAGTGTTGCCTGCGGTTAAGGCATTCCGCACCGTCTGCCAGCAAGACAGCCATCTCCTGAGCTACTTGGCGCCATCCAGTCTCGATGCCCGACAGCCACCCACTTGCCATGACTCATGAAAGGCAGTAGCGGACTGGAAGCACTGTCCAACTACTCACCGGGCATGAGCTGAGCCCGTGGGCAGAAGAGAAAAGAGAAGCCCTGCGAGAGGTGAGAGTGAAAGGGGTGCTCATCTCCCGCCCCTCCTCCAACCCTGCTGGTAAAGGAGATCCACTGGGACTAGAGCAGCTGTCCAGTAAGAGGCTGAAGCCCTGCCTGCAGGCTGGACGGGGACTGACTTGCGGCTGCCTGTGCCGCATTCCGGTGCAAAGAGAGGGCAAAGCCAGTCTACAAGAGCCACAGCTCACAAGAAGGGTGGTTGCAGCACCGCCTGGCAGTCACTCACCAGACTGCATCCCAGCTAGATCGATTACAGCCAGATCAAGCAACTATTTGAAAAAAAAAAAAGAAAAGGAAAATCATGAAAGAGGTAAACCTTCCACAAGTATGCAGGTGTGACTGCCATGTGTGCAAGGGGGGAAGACAGTTGGAAGGAACCACTCAGAAGAAAGCACCGCTCTTCCAAGCCTGATTGCTGATGTGACAGTGCAGAAGGGGGTCACTGAACACAGACTGCTACATCAGATATGGTGACAGTGCAGGAAAGGAAGATTGTTGTTCTTGTGCTCAGCGAGGTACCCCAAGCTGCTATAGCCAAAGGCAACCAAAGCAACAAAGCTCAATAAAAGTCAGCGCCACCTGCCCACAGAAACTAAGGAGACTGCAGCAGGCACAGAGGACCGGCATGACCAGCGCCAGCAAAAGGGTACCCTTGGAGGAAGAGACAATGTCAGATGTGCGCAGAGGGCCGCACCAGTAAACCTGAAAGCACGGGCAAGAGCCCAAGAGGCAGACAGCCATCTGAGAGCGAGATGCAACACCAAGTGAGAGCTAGCTAGCTGGCCACCTCACAGCTCAAGATGGCCACCGTTGAGCAGATCAGGAGGATTGACTGACCCTGCCCAGCAACGGAGGAAGGAGCAAGAGCTATGACAGTGCAGTTTCGAGGCACAAGCCACATCAAGAAGGAAAAAGGAGAGGAGAAAGGAACGTGGCACAACGCCATGACTTGAAGAACCAAAGAAGAAAGGGTGTGACAGACCTGTCACACAGAGGATTAGGAACACCATAGTTGCGTAAGAGAAAGGGAGAAGAGCGACAGGACTGAGGTCACATGCCAGCATACGAGAGGGCATCCATCACAACAAGCCAGCCACCGGGGTGAGCAGACGTTACTGGAGACAGCTCCGCAGATAGACCAACTGTAAGCTGTTAGCATGTGTAAACCGCATCCAGGCCCCATGCTTCTCAGTACAACCATCCTGTCACCATGCTGCTTAGACATCGATGCCAACCCTGCTGTCAGCTGAACACACCTTGCAAGAGCCACAAGTGGCCACGAAGTCTCTCAAGTCACCCCTTCTCCAAGAACGCCACCGCCATCTGTTGATCTAACTACTATTCCGGAAGATCCTCAACCAGTGTGGAGCCAAAGTCCGCGAAGAGACCAGAAGTTGGCAAGGCATCCCTGGCACCGTGGGAGGCTGACCACCCAGAAGCCTTTTGTGAGACCCCCATGAACCAGAAACCTGGCGAAGAGAGCATACTCGACCATTGGGATAATCCACCCTTGTTGTTACATGAGGCTTGGATGTAGTCCTGTTGGGAGTTCCGCAGAGACCTCCTAAGCGTGGCCTACGATGTCCCGCACAGCCCAGGCAGTCCTGTGGCAATCCAAGGGCTAGGGCCTCAAGGAAATTCCAGTCAGAGGGGAATCCTGCAAAGAGAGATGTGTCCGAGGTAGCTCCACGACAGGCACTGGGAAGCACGGAGGTCACGGACTGAGACTGGTCACCCAAAGACTATCGGACAAAGGCCAGAGCACTCGAGTCCTGACGGCTAGAGCACACAAACCGTGTGACAACCACTCTTGTGGCTGCAAGAGCATCTTGGATCCGGTCCTTTTAGCTGTCCCTCAGTGACGCCTTCACTAGACCTGCAATAGGCCTGGCACAGTCCACACAGTCCTGTGGCAGCCCACCAAAGACCTTTGAGGAGGCCCCTGTCCAACGGAGTTCTGGCACGAGAGGGAAGTATGAAACTGCTCTACCTAAACTCTCACCCTAAGGTAACTATAACTCGCGCCCTTGCCAAGCACAGTTGTCTCATCAATAAATTTAATACAAATGTTGCAGTGAGAATATGAAAGATAGCATTGGATACATCATCAATGATATATTATGTGGATTAATTTGCTGTGAATGGCGAAGGCGCAAGCTATAGTGACTATCGGGCGTGAGTTTAAATTACTTGAAAGAACTCCAACTCTAACTACTGAATTTTGATGGTTTTATATGAGTAAATTCAGAACCTAACTATAAAACCCCAGTAACTTTCCTTTTTCAGAGAACGTCTATGTTTTTTTTTTTACTGTATAGTAATTTTCATTGCTATACGGGAATCCAACCCCCGCTGCGCATGGCCGACTGCCAGGCCCTGAGTTCAACCCCCTATAAGCACCCAACCTGGCACCATGCATGGCCTTTTCTTGTTTGCAGTAGGGGGTTGCCCGCAAGGGCTGGCCTGTAGCCAGTCCCTGCGGCCAAGCCCCTTAACCTCCCAACCCGATGCTGTGCACAGCCTTTTGAGCATGCAGGGCTGAAGTTGTTGGCGGCCTATCTGAATGTGAGAATAGGTGTGAGAGGCTGTATCGGGGGTAAGAGTAGCTGTCAGTGTTTGTGTGTGAGAGTGCAACATCACTGTTTTAGTGGGTGCATCCATATGAGAACAGGTCTGTGGATCTGTGAGTGGGCGTGTGACGGTCTGAGTGGGTGTGTAAGTGGGTGCGTAACTGTCTGGGTGGGTGTCTGAATGTCTGACTAGGGCTGTTAATGAGTGCATGAAAGTCTGAGTGGGTCTCTGAGTAGGTGCGTGAGTGTCTGAGTGGGTGTGTGAGCGGGTGCAGTGTGAGTGGGTCTGTGAGTGGTTGCATAAGTGTCTGAGTAGGTGTGTGAGTGGGAGAATTAATTGAAAGAGAGAGAGAGCAAAAGAAAGAGTTTTGTAGTCTGATGTCTGATAACTCATTCTAAGTATATTTGTTTCCAATTTAAAATAAAACATTTTTTTTTTGCTTTTTTAAATATGATCTAAAAAAACGATATCCTGCTGGACTCAAACTCTCAAAGCTCAGTGTGAAGGTCTGCAACTTTCACACTTACCTATAGGGTTTTTATTTATTTTTTAATTTTGTTGTTAGCCCTTTATGGGCTATCTGGGAACAAGAGGGAGCCTCAAGGGCTCCCCCACAGTCCCTATATATATTAGTAATTATTATTATTTTTGTTTAAAAAAATAAAAAGTCCTTTATGAGTTAACTGGCACTGCGGTGGAAGCCTTAAGGCAGCAGCTCTGTTCTTGCTGAAGCATTTCATTTATGTCCCCATCTCGGTCCCCACATGTGCAGGGGACAGAGATGAAAGCTCTGCTGTTTGACAGCAGGACCTGCTTTGAAGGTCCCGCTTTCACAGTGTTTACTGTGGCTTGACTGAGCTGAGATCTGCAGCCATGCAAGAGCAAACAGTTATGTTCCGGGGGTGGGCACCCCAGGACATAGCAGGAGCCGACCCTGGCGGGTGGCAGTCCCCAGGGCAGATTATGTGCCCCCCCCCCTCCAATAAGGACACAGCCCCGGGGGTTGGTGGTACCCAGGGCTTGTAGGTCCATTTCTTTATTTAAATATTTGCCCCGGGGGTGGTGGTCCCTGGGGCAGCATTGGGGGGAGGGGGGAGGGACACCAGCATATATTAACAGAAATCCCTGGGGGGGTGGGGGGGAGGGGGAAAGAGTCCCTAGGGCAGTGGGGGGGCACCTCCTTATATATTTTAAATGAAAGCTCTGAGGAGGAGGCAGTCCTCAGGATAGCAGGGGGTGCAGGCCCCCCACATTTTTTAAAAGAGAGCCCTGGAGAGGTGGTGGTCCCCTGCGTATATTTAAAAATGAAAGCCCTGGGGGGGTGGCAGTCCCGAGGGCAACGGGGTGGGGGCTGCGGGCCCCCAGCATATAAAAAATGAAAGCTCTGAGGGGGTGGTGTCCCCGGGCTGTGGGGGGGATGGGAGGCCACCCCAAACTAAATTTTTAAAGACCCCGGGACCTGGGCCCCCCGGGCCTATAAAAAAAATCAAGCGCAGAAGCCCATGATTGTTTTTTTTCCTCAAGCAGAGTTCCAAAATGGCTTCCAAAACTTTCTGGTTTGAAGTGTTGGCAGTCAAGCAGAGCTTTGAATTTCCCTGCACAAGCTCGTCTTTGTTCGCGAATACTTCTTGGCCAGAGATATACAAATTTGAATTTCCCTAAATTTCTCACAAATACTGAACATATTTACACCAAATAAGCGAAAGTGTAATATGCGTACTGACAGCTAGCTTTCTGCCAAATTTGGTGCAATTCCATCCTGTGGCTCGGCCTGTAGTCTTGTCTAAAGAATCCTATGGGAATTAACATGGGAAACGCAATATTTTTCTGAGCCCCCGCTTGACGGATGACCCCAAAACTTTCCATGCGCAACAAGAATCATTGCAACAGTTGTTCTGGTAAATTTCGTTAAGATTAGTCAAATGGTGCCAAAGAGATAGGCAAGTCAAAAAAAACATTCTATGGAAACATGGTCCTAACTATAATTACCTACTGGTGACCGCAAGTAGGAGATATATATATATATATTCATATACACACACACATATATATTTATTTATACACATACATGTATATTCAATACTTTCATTGTAGCTGAAAATATAGAACAAAAAAGCAAAAATATATTTTGACTCCTTAAAATTCTCTTTTCACATCTGGCAGTGACAAAGTTCCCTTTTCGTGCAGCCCTACCAGGTGTCATGCATTAAATGCAATGCTGCCTTTTGGGCGAAACTCCACATAGATTAACTAAGCACATCTTTTTACTTATTTATTTGCAAAATCTACTGCCCACGTGTTTCTAACATTGTGCCCAAAGGCAGCCCAACCAACTGCTGTAGGAGGCTGGTCTGGTTTATAGTGGGTACCAATGGTACTTACAGCTTGTGCCAGGTCCAGTTATCCCTTATTAGTAGTGTTCTAGCAGCTTAGGCTGATAGAGGTAGCTATAGCAGAGCAGTGAAGGCTGAACTAGGAGACATGCAAAGCTCAGGCAAAACCACTTATAGTACCTATGTATCATAAGAAAGACAATACTCATAATTACTAAAAATAAAGGTACTTTATTTTAGTGACAATGTGCCAAAAATATCTCAGAGGGATATACTCCCTTAAGAGGTATGGAACATACACAAAATATACACAACACACCAAATCAGGTAAGTAAAACAGTCAGAAAGTAGTATACAAGAAGATGAAATAGGCCTAGGGGCAACACAAACAATATACTAAGAAAGTGGAATGCGAACCACAAATGGACCTCTAGGCTAGTGTAGTGTGTAGAGGGTCACTGGGAGTGTGAGAAAACACTAAGAGTGTAAAAGATACCCTACCCCAAGACCCTGGAAAGTAGGAGTAAAGTACTACAATTTCCCCAGAAACACACTAAAGTCGTCATAAATGATTTTGTAAGGACCACAATAAACTGCAAAGCACTGAAGACGGATTCCTGGACCTGAAGACCTGCAAAGGAAGGGGTCCAAGTTCAAGAGTCGCTAAAGTGTCTGAGAGAGGGGGCAGGAGCCCACTAAACCCCAGATGAAGGTGCAAAATGGCTGCCTCCGGTTGGAAGAAGCTGCAGGTTTTGCAACAACGAAAGGAGGTAGGAAGTTCTTGTTTATGCAGAAGATGCCCCACGGCGTGCTGAAGGATGCAGAGATGTTTCATTGGCAAAATACCACAAACAATCCTTGCTATCTGCAAGAGTCGCAGTTGGAGAAAAAGGGTGCTGCCCAGGCCCAGGAATGGCCAGAATGTCACCACTTGGGAGAGGGGACAGAGGGAGCCCTCAGCAACGTAGAGAGCCCTCGGACAGGAAGGAAGCACCCGCAGAAGTCCTTGAACATGGTTCAAGAAGTCTGAACACTGCAGTCACCTCAACACTGCAAAGAGGTCCCACAACACCGGAGATCAACTCAGGGAGCTGAGCATCACAGGACAGAGTGCTGGGGACGTAGGCTTGGCTGCACATGCAGGATTTCTTGGAAATGTGCACAGAAACCCTTGTAGCTGCAGATCACACGGTGCACAGGACTACTGTCTGGGGAGGGGAGGCAAGGACTTACCGCCTCCAAATTTGGACAGTTGGACCACCTGACATTCTGGGTCACTTGGGTCCACCACCTGTGTTCCGGGGGCCACGCTAGTCAGGGTGAGAGGGGAACCAGAGTACTGGTGAAGCTGAAATTTGGTGCCTGCTGGAGCAGGGGGAAGATTCCGTCAACCCACGGGAGATTTCTTCGTGGCTTCCAGTGCAGGGTGAAGGCAGGCAGCCCCCAGAGCATGCACCACCAGGAAACAGTCGAGAAAGCAGGATTAGGCACTAGAAATGTCGATTGTAGTCTTCTGGCTACTTTGTTGCAGTTTTGCAGGTGTCCTGGAGCAGTCTGCGGATGATCCTTGGCAGAAGTCGGAGAGAGAAGTGCACAGGAACCCTGATGAATTCTTGCAAATCGTAATCCGAGGAAAAGCACCACTGGAGAGACCCTATATAGCCTTCAGAGGAAGACTGGCCACCTAGCCAGGTAAGCACCTATCAGGAGGGGTCTCTGATGTCACCTGCTGGCATTGTCCACTCAGAGGCCTCCAGAGTGCCCCCACACCTCTGGAAACAGGATGGCAGAGTGCTGGGGCACACTGGAGGAGCTCTGGGCACCACCCATGGGGCGGTGATGGACAGGGGAGTGGTCACTCCCCTTTCCTTTGTCCAGTTTCGCACCAGACCAGGGACTGGGGGTTCCCTAAACTGGTGTAGACTAGCTTATGCAAGGAGGGCACCATCTGTGCCCTTCAAAGCATTATTAGAGGCTGAGAGAGGCTACCCCTCCCCAGCCTTTAACACCTATTTCCAAAGAGAGAGGGTTTAACACCCTGTCTCAGAGGAAATGCTTTGTTCTGCCTTCCTGGGACTGGGCTGGCCAGACCCCAGGAGGGCAGAACCCCATCTGTGGGGTGGCAGTAGCTGCAGAGAAAACCCCATAGAGCTGGTTTGACAGTACAGTGGGTCCATAGTGGAGCCCCCAGGATGCATGGAATTGGCTCCCCAATACCAGATTTGGAATGGGGGGTACAATTCAATGATCTTAGACATGTTACATGGCCTTATTCGGAGTTACCATTGTGAAGCTACATATAGGTATTGACGTATATGTAGTGCACGCGTGTAATGGTGTCCCCGCACTCACAAAGTCCTGGGAAATGGCCTTGAACTATGTGGGGGCACCTTTGCTAGTGCAAGGGTGCCCTCACACTTAGTAACTTTGTACCTAACCTTCAGCAAGTGAAGGTTAGACATATAGGTGACTTATAAGTTACTTAAGTGCAGTGAAAATGGCTGTGAAATAATGTGTGCATTATTTCACTCAGGCTGCAATGGCAGTCCTGTGTAAAGGTTTGTCTGAGCTCCCTATGGGTGGCAAAAGAAATGCTGCAGCCCATATGGATCTCCTGGAACCCTAAACCCTGGGTACCTAAGCACCATATACTAGGGAATTTTAAGTGTGTTCCAGTATGGCAATTGAAATTGGTAAATGTAGTCAGTAGCCTATAGTGACAAATTTAAAGGCAGAGACAGCATGAGCACTGAGGGTCTGATTAGCAGAGCCTCAGTGACAGAATTAGGCACTACACAGACATACACATTTAGGCCACAAACTATGAGCACTGGAGTCCAGGCTAGCAGGATCACAGTGAGACATGCAAAACACATTGACAAATAGGGTTTTCACTATGAGCACTTGGGTCCTGGCTAGCAGGATCCCAGTGAGGCAGTAAAAACACACTGGCATATACTCACAAACAGGCCAAAAGTGGGGGTAACAATGCTAGAAAGAGGCTACCATAACTGCACAAAGAGAGACATGGACCTGCTTTCTAATAACACTGAATAAGCATCCTGCTCCCCGATTTGCTGATACAGGAGCATAACTTCCATTAGTGCAGAAGGTGCACTGGCACTGGGGCCCAGATGCCCAAGGGACCCACTGAACCCTGATTATTGCCATATTAACAGTTCAAACAGAAGCCTGGGGGGGAGTGGGAGACATTTTATTCCTTGTACTAGGGCCCAAGACATTCTGGCTACGCCACTGCTATCTCATCATAACACTATGAAGCGGTGAGAGGGATTCCCTGTCCGACCTCCCTTAAATCAATGAATCATCACACAAAAAGGACAAGGGATGTTGTCAAGTATCCAGACCCGACTAATTCAATAATCAATTTTTTTTTCTTTTTTTTCTCCAAATTGTGGCATGCTTCATCAAAAGGCCCTGCTAAAACACTCCAAAATTATTTAAATCCCCTTTGGGAGTGGAGCAATAAGGGTAGGGGAACACGTAAGCACAAAAGACAGGACCAACAATATAGTACAGGGACCAAAGACGAACAACAGAAAAATATCTAACACTGACTCAGGCTGTGCACTTGTCCTATTTTATTCTTGTGCAGCCTAGACAGGATTAGAATATCATTGGTGGTGTTTTAGGAATTAATAACCTGTACACCCCAATCTCTGAGGAGGGTCAACATGTTTCGGCCTATTTTAAATGCCAGCTAGGGTCATGCGGCCTTCGTCAGGACCTTCGTCCTGTTCCCGTATTGTAAGAAAAAACCCTACCTGTCCTATGATCAGGAGGCTAGTTAGTTTGTGCCGCTAGATACTCTCTAATTTATCAGCACACTCAGTATTCGAGTTTCATAAATACCTATTATCATCGGAGCCGGGTGGGAGCACCACCCTGTAGTCACACATTCATCAAGGGTCAGATGCAGCCGCTTTTCTGCTTCTACCCGGTTCCGCCTTTAGTCCCACTGCTAAGACAGACTGTGGCTCTCATCTAAGCAGATCTAGCACAGCTGAGTGATTCACCACCGGCTTCTCTCTGACTGGTAGCAGAACAGACTTCAGCTGCAAGAGTATTCTCATTGGAGCTCTGTGCAGGATTCAACTGGTGCTTCTGTGGAAAAGTAAAGCTTCTTCCTCGGCTCTGACAGATGTGCAAGATGTTTTTCTTTAATATTATTAGCCTCAGGAAATTCATCTCAGCAATGCACTATTCTTCGTTGTAAAAGCATGCCTGGTAAAGGCATGTGTGGGAACGACATGCATGGTTTTCACATGCCATCCCCCACCCGCCCTAAAAATACAACTACCCTGATACCACCCACAGCCCTAAAACCTACCCCAACCCCCATCCTAGGCCCTAAAACCTACCCCAACTCCCCCACGCGCCCTAAAAACAACCGACCCCACCCCCAAAAATAAAACTACCCACCCCGCTGTTAGAAATGGGATCTTTAGTTGGCAGTCAGGTTACCTCCTATCTAAGCAAGGACCCTCACTCTAGTCAGGTTAGAGAAGAATCTCCCTCAGTTACCCTGCTCACCCCTTGGTAGCTTGGCACAAGTAGGCGGGCTTAACTTCGGAGTCTAGGTGTAAAGTATGTGTACCAACACACAGAGTAAGCCGGTGAAAACACTACGAAATGACAACACAGGTTTAGAAAAATAGAAAATATTTATCAAAACTAAACAAGACCAAAACGACAAAAATCCACCATACACAAGTCAAGTTATGAATTTTAAAAAAAGCAAGAAAAGGGTCTTAAATCCTTAGAAAACAGTGCTAACGCTGTCAGCTTGACAAAGTACCTGGGATGCGCCAAAATAACACCGCACGGGTGAGGGTACGTCGAAAAAGGCCAGCGATCCATCAATTTCTCACTCGCAGGTGAGACCGTGCACCGTTCCTCCTCCAGTCGGATCGGCGTGCGTTGTTTTTTATCTCAGCAGGCGAGCGATGCAAGCACTCTGGTCCAGGTAGGCTTTGCATTGTTTTCCGCGCCCAGCAAGGTTTGCGTTGAAAATCCTGCCGCATGGTATCAGCGAAACCACGCTATGTGGGTTGCAATGTTATCGCCCTCCGTCAGCAGGTGTTGCACGTCGTTTCACCAGCCGCATGCATCGATCTCCCAACCGCGATGCAGATGGAGCATAGATTTCAGCCACGAAGCCGGCGGCGCGTCATTTCTCAGTCACATCTCAGAGGGCGCATCAAAATTTTCCCTGCACGACGGTCTGTGCATGGATTTTCAGTCTTGGTCTGCCAGTTTCACCCTTCAAGGCCCCAGGAACTGGATAGGGCACCACTTGGCAGGGAAGGAGTCAGAAGAGAGTCCAGGTGCTGACAGGAGAAGTCTTTGATGGCCCTGAGAATTCAACAACAGGAGGCAAGCTCAGGACAAGCCCTTGGAGATTTCTTCACAAGCAGGAATGCACAACAAAGTCTAGTCTTTGTCCCCTTTCACAGGCAGAAGCAGCAACTGCAGGATAGCTCCACAAAGCACAGTCAAAGGCAGGGTAGCACTTCTCAACTCTTCTCCAGGCAGAGGTTCATCTTGATGTCCAGAAGTGATCTAATTTTCAGGGGTTTGGGTGCCCTTCTTATACCCAGTTCTGCCCTTGAAGTAGGCCTACTTCAAAGGAAAGTCTCTCTTGTTTGTGAAATCCTGTCTTGCCCAGGCCAGGGCCCCAGACACACACCAGGGGGTTGGAGACTGCATTGTGTGAGGGCAGGCACAGCCCTTTCAGGTGTAAGTGACCACTCCTCCACTCCCTGCTAGCACAGATGGCTCATCAGGATATACAGGCTACACCCCAGCTCTCTTTGTGTCACTGTATAGAGAGAGGTGCAAACAGCCCAACAGTCAAACTAACACAGACAGGGAATCCACAAACAGGCAGAGTCACAGAATGGTTTAAGCAAGAAAATGCCCACTTTCTAAAAGTGGCATTTTCAAACACACAATCTCAAAACCAACTTTACTAAAAGATGTATTTTTAAATTGTGAGCTCAGAGACCCCAAACTCCACGTCTATCTTCTCACAAAGGAAATATACACTTTAATCATTTTTAAAGGCAGCCCCCATGTTAACCTATGAGAGAGATAGGCCTTGCAACAGGGAAAAACAAATTTGGCAGTATTTCACAGTCAGGACATATAAACCACAATAGTATATGTCCTACCTTCAACATACACTGCATCCTTCCCATGGGCCTACCTAGGGCCTACCTTAGGGGTGTCTTACGTTAAAGAAAAGGGTAGGTTTAGACTGGCAAGTGGGTACACTTGGCAATTCGAAATAGCAGTTTAAAACTGCACACACAGACACTGCAATAGCTGGTCTGAGCCATGTGTATAGGGCTACTCATGTGGGTGGCACAGCCAGTGCTGCAGGCCACTAGTAGCATGTGATTTACAGGCCCTAGGCATCTCTAGTGCACTGTACTAGGGACTTACCAGTAAATCAAATATGCCAAGCATGGAAAGCCAATTGCATACACATTTTATATAGGAGCACTTGCACTTGAGCACTGGATAACAGTGGTAAAGTGCCCAGAGTAACAAAAACAGCAAAAACAGAGTCCAGCACACATCAACAACCTGAGAAACAGAGGCAAAAGTTAGGCGAGACCACGTCAAGGATGCCAAGTCTAACATATGTCCCCGCCAGCTGAAGGTGGGGAGAAACTACCCCAACTTCATGGGAGTTCTCATCACTAAGGTGGAAGAATCTGGACAGACTATCAGCATTGGCATGTTCTGTGCCAGGGACGGTGCTCCACCATAAAGTCCATCCCCTGTAGGGAAATGAACCACCTCAACAGTTTTGGATTCTCATCCCTCATCTGGATTACCCATCTAAGGGGCCTGTGGTCAGTATGAACCCGGAAGTGAGTCCCAAACAAGTAGGGTCTTAGCTTCTTCAGCACCCACACCACAGCAAAAGCTTCACGCTCTATGGCACTCCACCTACGTTCCCTGGGAAGTAACCTCCTGCTAATGAAGGTTACAGGTTGATCTAGGCCCTCTTTATTAAGCTGTGAGAGTACTGCTCCACTACCATGCTCTGAGGTGTCTGTTTGCACAACAAACTCCTTGGAATAGTCAGGTGCTATCAACACAGGTGCTGTGCACATGGCAGCCTTCAGGACATCAAAAGCGGTCTGGTAAGACTTAGTCGAGATCACCTTCTGGGCTCCTTTTTGGAAGTCAACTCAGTCAAGAGAACAACAATTGTACCATACCCCTTGACAAACCTCCTATAGTATCCTGTGAGTCCTAAAAAGGCTCTCACTTCAGTCGGGGTCTTGGGAGGCTCCCAAGCCAGAATGGTATCAACCTTTGGCTGTAGGGGTGCCACCTGGCCACTCCCCACCTGGTGTCCCAAGTACACCACAGAACCCTGCCCTATTTGGTACTTGCTTGCCTTAATAGTAAGACCTGCCTTTGCAGAGCCTCCAACACTTTGCAGAGGTTTTGCAAATGTTCCTCCCATGTGGAACTGAAGACAGCAATGTGTAGGAAAGTGCCATCTTGCCTGGCATGTTACCCCCATATTTCACTGTATATATGTTGTTTTAGTTTATGTGTCACTGGGACCCTGCCAGGCAGGGCCCCAGTGCTCATAAGTATGTGCCCTGTATGTGTTCCCTGTGTGATGCCTAACTATCTCACTGAGGCTCTGCTAACCAGAACGTCAGTGCTTATGCTCTCTCTGCTTTCCATATTTGTCACTAACAGGCTAGTGACTAAATTTACCAATTCACATTGGCATACTGGTACACCCATATAATTCCCTAGTATATGGTACTGAGGTACCCAGGGTATTGGGGTTCCAGGAGATCCCTATGGGCTGCAGCATTTCTTTTGCCACACATAGGGAGCTCTGACAACGCTTAAACAGGCCTGCCACTGCAGCCTGAGTGAAATAACGTCCACGTTATTTCACAGCCATTTACCACTGCACATAAGTAACTTATAAGTCACCTATATGTCTAACCTTCACCTGGTGAAGGTTGGGTGCAAAGTAACTTAGTGTGTGGGCACCCTGGCACTAGCCAAGGTGCCCCCACATTGTTCAGGGCAAATTCCCCGGACTTTGTGAGTGCGGGGACACCATTACACGTGTGCACTATACATAGGTCACTACCTATGTATAGCGTCACAATGGTAACTCCGAACATGTCCATGTAACATGTCTAAGATCATGGAATTGTCACCCCAATACCATTCTGGTATTGGGTATTGGGGGAACAATTCCATGATCCCCCTGGTCTCTAGCACAGAACCCGGGTACTGCCAAACTGCCTTTCCGGGGTCCCCACTGCAGCTGCTGCCAACCCCTCAGACAGGTTTCTGCCCTCCTGGGGTCCAGGCAGCCCTGGCACAGGAAGGCAGAACAAAGGATTTCCTCTGAGAGAGGATGTTACACCCTCTTCCTTTGGAAATAGGTGTGAAGGGCTGGGGAGGAGTAGCCTCCCCCAGCCTCTGGAAATGCTTTGATGGGCACAGATGGTGCCCATCTCTGCATAAGCCAGTCTACACTGGTTCAGGGATCCCCCAGCCCTGCTCTGGCGCGAAACTGGACAAAGGAAAGGGGAGTGACCACTCCCCTGACCTGCACCTCCCAGGGGAGGTGCCCAGAGCTCCTCCAGTGTGTCCCAGACCTCTGACATCTTGGAAACAGAGGTGTTGGGTGCACACTGGACTGCTCTGAGTGGCCAGTGCCAGCAGGTGACGTCAGATGCTCCTTCTGATAGGCTCTTACCTCTCTTGGTAGCCAATCCTCCTAACTTGGTAGCCAAACCTCCTTTTCTGGCTATTTAGCGTACCATTTCACTGTACTCCCATTTGGACTTTATAGGGCCCCGCAACCTTCCAGAGACTTATGGACCCGTTTTTGAGACCTCACTATGAATATGCTGGTACATATTTAGATGACATTGTGGTCTACAGTGAATCCTGGGAGAACCACCTCACACACTTAGAGTATTCCACCTACTATATACCGCCGGCCTCACAGCCAACCCTTCCAAATGTCATCTTGCCTGCAATTACATCCCATATCTCGGCTACGACATAGGAAAGGGACAAATCCGACCACAAAAGGATAAGATAGAAGCTATGCTACAGGTACCAGTCCCATCCACAAAAAGAGAACTTCGATCCTTCCTTGGACTGGTAGGGTACTATAGGAGATTTATACCCAACTATTCTACTCCAACTGCCCCCCTGACTGATCTATTAAGGAAGGGACAACCGGTGAAGATAGCAAGCTCAACACCTGCTCAGCTGACCAGTTTTCATACCCTAAAACAAAGTCTCACCACTGAACCAATATTGCGCTGCCCAGATTTCAAGAAACCTTTCCATCTCCAGACTGATGCTTCCAATGTGGGTATAGGGGCCGTACTCTTTCAGAAGGTTGAATCTGACAATAGCTACCCCATCGTATTTATTAGTCGAAAACTCCTACCCGAGATCAACGGTATCCCATAATTGAGAGGGAATGCCTAGCCATCAAATGGGCCATTGAAAACCTTCAATACTACCTTCAAGGACACCCCTTTATTTTGTATACCGACCATGCTCCCCTTACTTGGATGTCCCGACATAAGAACACAAATTCCCGCATTTTATGATGGCTCATAGAGCTACAACCCTTTTCTTTTCAGGTACAACATATCCCGGGAGACCAACAATGTACGGCCGATTACCTCTCCCGATATCCCATGGGCTCAGAACTCCAACAGTCCCTCTCTAGGGGAGGGATGTCTATCCGGGCACCTCACGGCCCAGCTACTCCGGGTGGCAGCCACTGGGGGAATGGATACCCCGGGGGCACCGCCGACATCGGCCCGGAAGGAGAAGACATCGGGAACCCAGATATCTGGGTTCCCATAGACACAAAAGAAGGATGACCGACGCGGCCCGCATCGAGAGAAGAGGACAGAGACTCAGAGGACGACGAACTACCACCCGACAACGCAGAGAAGAGAGAAAGCGGGCGAGGAACCATCCACGACGACGGGCAAAGAAGCCCAAGAATACTCGCTGGCCGCCACCTCCCCGGAGGAGTATGGCTAAGGCAGGTACAGTCCTGTTTTCAAAACAGCTACAGGACACTGCTGGGGAGGGAAGAGGGAGCGGGTGGAGGGAAGGATTAACAGGGGGGGGGACGAGGGATAGACTCACTAAGGAGTAGGGTGGATAAATGGTGGAAATCCTACCCTAGGCATATGTATATGATTTGTTTTTCTTACTTTTCCTTCTTCCTGCTTTAAAATTCTTACCTAGCTGATCTGCAGTATTGTTTATTTTTCCCTCCATATAAATTTAAGTATCGGCATCGCAGACAATAAGTTCCCCCTCTAATTCACTAAAGGTCGTTAGGAGATATACAAATTATAGTTCCCCCTCCTACTCTATGACTGGACTCACACCTAATTTCAACTAATTTCCTTTCGTTTGCTTCTTTCCCTGGGTATCTGAGCGTACCTCGTGGAAAGATAAGTGCACTCAGAGAAACTAAAACTGCGTGGAGCACGGCACTATTGGGTGAAGCACTTATAGGGCTGGTGTGTAACCCCACGTTCCCTCCCACCTCACCTCACTCGCTCCCTCCCCCCCTTACTAACCCATTCCAAAGTCTGTATTAAGAGACTTAACTTTCCTTTTTTTCTCTTCCCCATTCCCTCCGCTGATCAACACCACGTCATTGGACCTCCACCTGGCCGGAGAGTAATCCCTGGGGAAGATGAAGAGAGTGTACATTAGATACAAAAACCCTTGGGACTTGGGCCTATAACACAATATAAAAGAGACACTTAAAGAAATAAAAATTCCTTTAACACCTCTGATAACAGGATGTCTCTCCTCTCTGTCCGTACACGCTACCCCCACCTCCTACAGGGCCCAAAACCACAGGGCTGGTCCAAGGACTGCTGGAATGCTTAATAACCCCTATAGTTAACATCGTGGATACTTCATCGTTGATGCTAGCCCTGACCTTTTCTGTCACCCTGTAAACCTTTTGTTTAATGGGTGTACTGTCCCATGTGTCCACATTATGTATGCACATGTGTGACCCCGGGAATCAAGGAGAACTGTGAGGTGAACTGTCCCAGGACCTGGTGACAGTCCCTTTGCTGTTCTGCAGTCAGGGAGAGGGAGAGGTTCACTCTCTCCACAGACCCATCTTTCTCCCCTGCAGAAGGAGGTCAGGAAGAGGCTCACTCTCTTTTCCACCCCATCGTCTGTCGCTAGGAGGATAGACAATTCAGTCCGCTCAATGTGTGGCTTGAGACGGTTCACATGGAGGACCCTCAAAGGCTTCCTGGGAGTCTGCAAGTCCACCAGGTAGGTGACTTCACTCTTGTGCTCCACTACCTCAAATGGCCCAGTCCATTTGTCCTGGAGTGCCCTAGGCTCCACTGGGGCCATCACCCACACCTTTTGACCAGGTTGAAACTCGACCAGAGTGGCATTCTGGTCATATCTGGTTTCATATCCTCCTGGCTTGCTTCTAGGTTCTCCTGTGCGAGACTCCTGAAGCAGGCAGTCTGGTTACTCAGAGCCAGCATGTAACTGAATACATCCTGGGGGGGTTTACTAGGAGCTTTTTCCAAAGTCTCCTTTACCAGACTTAAAGGTCCTCTCACAGGGTGGCCATTGATCAGCTCAAAAGGACTAAAGCCAAGTCCCCCTCGAGGCACCTTTCTGTAAGCAAACAGAAGGCATGGCAAGAGGCATCCCACTTCTGACAGGCCCATAATCATGCCCTTTAAAGTGCTGTTGAATCTCTCAACCAGACCATTACTTTGGGGGTGGTAAGCAAGCTGTGGTGAACTTGTAGGTTACCCCACACACCTTCCACAGAGACTTCATATACGTTGATCCCCATGCAGGTAAAAACTCCCATCAAGGCACGGCACACCACAGGGGCAGTGATTGATCTTAATGGAATGGCTTCTGTGTACCGGGTGGCATGGTCCACCAGGACAAGGATAAACCTGTTGCCCGTGGCTGTCTTGGGATCCAGAGGCCCCACAATGTCAATACCAACCTTTTCAAAGGGGGTACTAACATCAGGGAAAGGTTGGAGGGGAGCTTTACATTCCCCCACCACTCTTGCCACTTGCCTGGCAAGTTGGGCAAGACCTAGAATGAGCATTAGAGTGCATATGCATTTGGGGCCAATAGAAGTGGGTGACAACCACTCAAAGGTCTTGTCCTGCCCCAAATGACCAGCTAAATGCACGTCATGAGCCAGACCCAGTAGGAAGGCTCTGAAGCACTGGGGTACCACCATCACACGGGCTGACCCAGGCTCAGGAACCTTCAGCTTGATATATAGGAGGCCATCCTCTCAGTAAATCAAATGTGATCTTGGCTCCTTGCCAGATGCCTGGTATGCAGCCTGCTGCCACAAACCCTCCAGAGTAGGGCATTACTTCTGTGCTTCACAGAATGCTTCCCTGGTGGCCCCTATTCCTGCTGCCACTTTGACAACTCAGGGACCTCACCCAGTTCAGCCACCTGTTCCCCTGTGTCTACAGGGCATCCCTCTCAGGTTCAGCCTCCTCCTGGACTGTGGGAACCTCTGGGGTCTGTTTTCCACACCCCTTGGCCTTCCTCTGTCTGGTAGACACCTGGGACACTCTTTCAGGCTCCAGGGTCTTCTTATCACCCTGACGGGCTGGCATAGACCTGGTGTATACGCATACCCACCCAGACAGACCCAACATCTCCAAGTGTGACCTGTGTTGCACCTCCTTCCAAGGGGAATCCTCCAGGTCATTGCCAAGCAAACAATCTACAGGCATGGTTGGACTCACAGCTACCTTCAAGAACCTGAGCCCCCCCCCATTCAAAGGGAACCTGCGCCACTCTGCACAGGTGCTCTGTGTTGCCTACTGCAACTAGTTGGTGAAGTACCCAGGGATCTATCTGCTCTTCAGACACTAGGTGACTCCTCACTGTAGTCACACTGGCTCCTCTGTCTCTGAGCCTCCACCCTCTGTCCATTGATTGTCACCCTCTGCCTGTACTTCTTAGTGTTCTCAGGCACTAGGGTTCTCTGGACCTTCTCACTGTCCCCTAGTGAGATAAGGGTTATCTCAGCTGGCTCCCACCCAGCTGGAACCAAGTCCTCCCCAAGCGCTACACTAGCCAAACCCTTGGACTGCCCACCAGTGGGTGCCGTTGTACTCTTGGGGCATTTAGGGCCCCCCCTCACATGACTCACTTGGTCACATGCAAAACACTTATGTTGGGGACCCCCACCACAGGTTTCCCTTTGGAGAACTATGGCTTCCTCTCACTCTGGGGCTGGGAATCCTTACCCTGGGAATCAGATTGGGGCCCTTTAGAGAACTCCCCATTTACCCTTCCCCTCTTTCTTCTGAGAGGGACCCTGTCTACCCCTGGCGTGGTCTCCCCCATACCTCTTTTGGACCCTGGTGCTCTCCCAGCGGTCTGCTTCAAGCGCAAGCTTCCTGGGGTCAGTCAGGTTTCTGTCAATTATGTGCTGGCGCAGCTCTGGAAAACAAACTGTACAAGTGCTCCCAAGCAATCAGATTGGAAAGCCCCTCATACGTTGGCACCTTGCTGCCCTTCACCCAACCAACCAGTGACCTGCAGAATGAATCAACACACTCCAACCATGTTTGGGATTCCTTCTTCTTATAGGACCTAAACGTGCCCTTAGACCGATCAGGGGTGAGACCATACCTAGTGATCAGGGTGTCCTTCATGATAGGGTAAGACCCTGGGGATCCCCCTAAGGATGTCAGAGTATCCCTTCCCTCTACCTCAAAGTGCTTCCACAGACCCATCCCCCCCAATGAGCTTCAGGAACCAGATCCATATGGCGAGCAGACTAGTACTCCTTAAACCACAGCACTATGTCACCCTCCCGCTTGTAATCCTTCCCAAGGTCCTTAGGAAAGTGCACCCTCCTCTCAGGCTGCACTGTGATGTTGCTGCCACCATCCCTAATAGACTGGCTCCTCTGACCCAGCTCCCTCAAACTGAGCTCATGAGCCAACAATAAATTTTTCTCCTCTATGGACATCCTCATTTTCTCCAACTCCAACTGGTGAGCCTCTCTGCCTGTCTGTCCTGCAACTTCAGACCCTTAGATGAGACACTGCTACCTGCCCTGGAGACCCTCCCCCCCGGAAAGAACAGGCCCACCCACAATACCATTGTGAATACTCTGCACCTCCTCCTCACCCTCATCTTCTGTGCGCCCCTCAGCTTCCTTGGCTGTCACCCAGGCCCTGAGTGCCTTTTGCAGCTCCTCCTTCCTGGTGTAGCTCTTAATGGGGCAGGCAAGATCCTTAAAGAACTGTTTCAATTGGGCCACTGTAACCCTCCAGTTTCCCTAAATCAAAAGCAGCTCCAACTAATGCATCCCCAGATTGAGAAATTATGGAGAGTTAAAAATGCAAAGTTCAAAAGGCAGAAAAACAAGTTCCCAAATGGAGTTCAAAAGTCAATCAAGGATTACCACAAAATGGACATAGGGAAAAATCTAAAAAAGAGAAAAACAAGAAAATCACAAAGACAAGTAGTATGTGGTCACGTAGTGGTCTGCACTGAAAACAGTAGTTTACACTTAATCACTGTACGTCACGTACAAATACAAGTCCAATCCCAACCGTTGATCACCAATGTTAGAAATGCCGTCTTTGGTTGGCAGTCAGTTTACCCCCTGTCCTAGCACGGACCCTCACTCTCGTCAGGGTAAAGGAGAATCACCCTCAGTTAACCCTGCTCACCCCCTTGGTAGCTTGGCACAAGCAGGCAGGCTTATCTTCGGAGTCTGGGTGTGAAGTCTTTATACCAACACATACAGTAACCCAGTGAAAACACTACAAAATTACACAACACAGGTTTAGAAAGATAGATAATATTTATCTAAACAAAACAAGACAAGACCAACACGACAACAATCCACCATACACAAGTCAAGTTATGAATTTAAAAAAGCAAGAAAAGAGTCTTAAATTCTTTGAAAACAGTGCTAACACTGTTAGCGTGAAAAGGTGCCTGGGTTGCATCAAAATAACACCGCACGGGTGAGTGTGCTTCGAAAAAGGTCCGCGATGCGTCAATTTCTCACTCGCAAGCGAGACCGTGCGTCATTCCTCCTCCGGTGGGGTCAGCATGTGTTGTGTTTACTCTCTGCAGGAGAGCGATGTTTTGATCCGGGCAAGCACTCGGGTCCAGGCAAGCTTTGTGTAGTTTGCCCGCATCCAGCGAGGTATGCATTGAAAATCCTAGGGCACGATATCAGTGAAACCATGCTATGTGGGTTGCGACGTCAACAGCCTCCGTCAACGGGTGTTATGCGTCGTTTCTCCAGCCGCGTGCATCGATCTTCCAGCCGCGATGCAGGTGGAGCGTTGATTTCAGCTGCGAAACCAGTAGCGTGTTGTTTCTCAGCCAAGTCTCAGAGGGTGCATCAAAATTTTCCCTGCACAGCAGTCTTTGCATGGATTTTCAGTCTTGGTCTGCCAGCTTCACCCTTCAATGCCCCAGGAACTGGATAGGGCACCACTTGGCAGGGCAGGAGTCTCAGCAGAGAGTCCAGGTGCTGGCAGGAGAAGTCTTTGATGGCCCTGAGACTTCAACAGGAGGCAAGCTCAGAGCAAGCCCTTGGAGATTTGTTCACAAGCAGGAAGTCCAGCCTTTGTCCCCTTGCACAGGCAGGAGCAGCAATTGCAGGATAGCTCCACAAAGCATAGGCAGGACAGCATTTCCCCTCTGCTCTTCAGCTCTTCTCCAGGCAGAGGTTCCTTTTGATGACCAGAAGTGATCTAATTTTCAGGGGTTTGGGTGCCTTTCTTCAAAGGAAAGTCTCTCTTGTTTGTGAAATCCTGCCTTTACCCAGGCCAGGCCCCAGACACACACCAGGGGGTCGGAGACTGCATTGTGTGAGGGTAGGCACAACCCTTTCAGATGTAAGTGCCCACTCCTCCCCTTCTAGCACCGGTGGCTCATCAAGATATGCAGGCTTCACCCCAGCTCCCTTTGTGTCACTGTCTAAAGAGAGGTGCAAACAGCCTAAAAGTCAAACTAACCCAGACAGGTAACCCACAAGAAATGGTATAAGCAATAAAAAGCTCACTTTCTAAGAGTGGCATTTTCAAACACACAATCTTAAAATCAACTTTACTAAAAGATGTATTTTTAAATTGTGAGCTCAGAGACTCCAAACTCCACATGTCTATCCCCTCCCAAAGGGAATCTACACTTTAATCCGATTTAAAGGTAGCCCTCATGTTAACCTATGAGAGGGCCAGGCCTTGCAACAGCGAAAAACGAATTTAGCAATATTTCACTGTCAAGACATATGAAACAAATTACCATATGTCCTACGTTAACCACACACTGCACCCTGCCCTTGGGGCTACCTAGCGCCTACCGTAAAGGTGTCTTACATGTAAGAAAAGGGAAGGTTTAGGCCTGGCAAGTGGGTACACTTGCCAAGTCAAATTTACAGTTAAAACTGCACACAGACACTGCAGTGGCAGTTCTGAGACAGGATTACAGAGCTACCTCTGTGGGTGGCACAACCAGTGCTGCAGGCCCACTAGTAGCATTTGGTTTACAGGTCTTGGGCACCTCTAGTGCACTCTAATAGGGACTTACTAGTAAATCAAATATGCCAATCATGGATGAACCAATTACATACATATTTTGTAAAGGAGCACTTGCACTTTAGCACTAGTTAGCAGTGGTAAAGTGTCCAGAGTAACAAAAACAGAGTCCAGCACACATCAACAACCTGGGAAACAGAGGCAAAAAGTTAAGGGAGACCAAGCAAGGGATGAAAAGTCTAACACATATTAATAAATTGCAACATTCACATGCGTCCCAGGAGGAGGGAGGATGCATGTGAATCTATAGCACTACATGCTACGAACAGATGTCTACTGGTAATGCCACATAGAGGTAGTGGGCCCGATAGGGCCACATCTACCCTCAAAGGCCTGAAAATTGAATCCGGTTGGAACCGAAAATAAAGTATGGAAGAATACGCAATTGAAAACAATACAGTCGATAATACAAAGACGGAGAGAAGACAGTTTTGGACTGTTGAGCCGAGAACTCTGAGCGAGAGGAACACACGTCTGAATTAGATGCCAGAGAGAAACAATCTAACAAAGGTCTCTATGCCCATGCGCAGTATTACTGAGAGGAGGAGTCACTCGATCCTGTGACTCGAAAAGCTTCTTAGAAGAAAAACAAGTTGTACCACTCGGACCCCAACACTAGATGGCAAGCTTATGCACAGCATGTATATCTACAGCCACACATGCCATGGAACAGATTGTTTTTTCCTAACTGGTGTTGTATCCATTTGTAGTGTTTTCACTGTGTTACTGTGTGTGTTATGTACAACTGCTTTACACACTGCCTCTGAGATAAGTCTGACTGCTCATGCCAAGCTACCCAGGAGTGAGCAGAGGTTATCTTAGTTGTGCAATCCCCTTACCCTGACTAGAACGAAGGGTCCCTACTTCGACAGGGTGCAAGTCACTGCCAACTAGAGCTGCCCCATTTCTAACGTCTACAAAGTGAATGAATAGGCAAAGCTTAGGCACATGATGAATTGATGATAGTTGACACCCCTCTATTTTATATATAAGCTCTACCTATCTACCTAATCTCTCTGCCTTACTCTGCAGTAGAGGAAGTCAAGTTTCCTTTCCTTACTGCCCAGCAAATTAATTTGTTGGAGAGAATTTGTGGTGGTGGTCAAGGCCAGTGATTAAAGTGGGACTAGTAAGTACCCGATTTGATTTTAAGTTTGGCATAAGGGATACTCTGTGACAAACATGCAAAATAGAGTCTATATAGTCCGTTCCGTTCTCGGTAGTGCAGTGCATCATTTTCTACACCATCTACTTACGGCAGGTAGGATAAATAACATATCCGCATTATATACATGACGTGACGTATCTTATTTATTCATCTGCCTCTTTGGAGTCAGAGTAGAAACTAAGTGAAAGGCATTTGGAGAAGAGCAGGGCCATTGAATTAAAGATAGATAATCATCAACTACTGCTGCCCTAGCCACAGACAGCCGCAAAGTACTCGAAGTGCTGTCTAGCATGCATCCATTAATTTTGCACAACAACTTGTTCCCCATAGTGCATAATGCCTTATTCATAAATGAGAGGTAATTAATTTTTATTTTTCTGCTAAGCAAAAAGCCTTTAAAAAACATTGATGCAATTTTTTCTTATAATCTGGTGTTATTCGGTCTTAATTCCTTTCTACCAGACAGTCAGTGCTTTTTATGTGAGGCATGTGTAGGTAAACAAACAAAATTGGCCTTGTGACTCTCCTAATCATAATAACATCACATTCCAATGTCCCTAGGGCACCAGCAATGTAGTGCTTCTGTGCCACCCATTACCTAATTTTGAAGAAGTGTTTGTTCAGAGCATTGTTTACAATTTGTCTTTTTTATTTTTGTTTTTCTCGATATAGCTACTCCTGTTGGACAACCACCAACCAGGCAGGAGATAGCGGCCAGTCTGTGGCAGCAGAGGCTGGATAACATCCAGGCCGAATAGTGCCCGCTGGTGGTCCTGGATGAGGAAGAGGGTGAAAGAGCTGTCTCAGACCCAGACCCAGCTCAGCAGAATGCCAGTGCCGGCCTTACATCCACTACATCGCCAGCACAACCACCAGCGGTCAGGGTCCCGGACTGCCACTGCTGCCAACCCCTCCTGCTCAGACAGGCAATTCCAGGTCCATGTCCTGCAGTGGCTTGACTGCACTGAAAGCTGTCTAGGGAGCATAGAGTAGAGCCTGGACCATCTTCAGACCCATATAGACAATGCCCTCTTCTGAGCCATTTTTAAATTTTTTTGTTTTGGTGGGAGGGACTTATTGTGGGCGGAGAGGTAGTTGGGACCAGGCTTCACTTTGGACTTTAGTTGG
This sequence comes from Pleurodeles waltl, assembly GCF_031143425.1. NCBI lineage: Eukaryota > Metazoa > Chordata > Amphibia > Caudata > Salamandridae > Pleurodeles > Pleurodeles waltl. The sequence continues at coordinate 806,351,222 of NC_090448.1, read as the reverse complement.
ACTTTTCGGGGCGGGCTATTTGTTTAGGGATAGGGGTGGGCCTGTTGTGGGTAGAAAGGGTGGGTTTTGTATTTGTTAAAAATGAAAAGGGGATAAGTTATTTTACTTGATATATACCTCAAATGTTTATTTTGGTGTTTTAGTTTGCACTGCTGTCTTTTAGTGTAGCCTGTTTTCTAAATCTGCTAAAAAGAAAATGTCATTTACTTATACCCTTGGACTACTGCCCTCTGCAACTATATTGACCACTAGGGGATGACTGCCTATTTTGCCTACAAAAACCCAGATACACACAGTCATCTTCAGTAGGAGTTAATTACTAACTAAACAAATTCACTTCAATCCATAGTTTTCCTCTTACCTGAATAGATGAAGTGAGGGAGCCTTCCTACTGTAGGGTTATTCCCAAGGTGGCATCTTAACTGGGTGGTAGTAGTAGTAGCAGCAGGCTAGTGGGCTAATAGGGAAGACAGAAGGTGCTACTCGCACCTATGCGAACTCCAACTGCAGAATTAATCAAGGGGTTATCCATCAATATCAACTAGATTGATAGAAAACAGAGTAAGTGGGTCTTAGTCTTCCTAAAGTTATGACATACATACTGAGACCAGACTACCACAATGACCGTATTTGACACAACAAAGAAGACCTGATATGATAATAAAAGCTAGCAACATCAACTTTTTCTGAGCAATGGTGGGGAGCTCGTACTTAAAAAGTAAACTTAGGAAATGAAAGCATGGAGCCAGGAGAAGTGGGCTCAGAGTCAAAAGAGGTTGTACAAGGCTAAGCGTTTATGCCACACACAACACAAGGCATGAATGATGATGTTGACTGGGCCGGTGTGAATACTGCTCAGGTAATGGAAGGTCATGCAGGGAGTTGGTGTCGCTTTCACCACATCTGCCCCAGCCAGTGTGTGATCCATTTATGGTGTAAAATAAAGTCACACCTCAATAAATCACACAGAGTGGGGGAAGAGTGTTAGGGGCTCAACGAATAGATGGGAAAGGAGATTTGGGGAAAGGTGTGACAAAAACGCTACATGAAAAGAAACCACAACAATAGTCATTGGGTGCTGCACAGCACACCACCATCAATCTGTTGTGGAAGGAAACAATGAAGGGATAAGTATGACACAGTTCAGTTAAATGCATTGCAAACAGTCCTTCGACCCAAAGGAGACCCAGAATGGACAAATCTCTAAATGTTATGTCTTCTAGATTTGAAATATAAAAATTGAGGATTGAAGTTTACACCCAGTTCCAAAAATTATGATTGTTAAAAGGAAAACAATACTGTATTGCCCAATTGGGTGGTGCATCTCCATTATTTTTGGAATGCCCTTTACTCTTGGGTGCCTGCTGGCTGAACCTGCCTGGTAGTTAAGCTGGAGTCTTGAGCTTTCATCAAGTTTTTTCATGCAGGAGAGGACTAGGAGAAGGATTGCACTTTGAAAAATACATTAACTATAATATAGAATAAAGGAGAAGAACAAAAGGAAGCACGATGAGCTTGATGAGGAGTCAGGAGCGTACCAAGAAGACTCAGAAGCAGAGCAACAACATAGGAGGAGTTTGACATTTGAGCTTGGAATGCAGCTAACACATACTCACACAGCATTACCCAACAACAAACCTCTCTCAAGTCAACAGATCTGAATGAGCACTAGGCCTCAGAGTCTTCACCATCATCATGGTTTCTCTTTTAAGTCAACAACTTTCTCCTTCTATCTGTTGAGGTAGTCCTGCCCCAAGTCCTTCCATCCTCTCTCCTGATTCTGAGGAACTCCATCCCAGTCCCAAATCGAGTAAGGTAGACCTGTGTAGTCAAGTATGCTGCTGTTGAAGAACAAATAGAGAAAGCGATGGTAACAAAAATCTCAGGTCAGGTATGGGAAACCAGAAAAAAGGAGTGGACCCTGCAGGTAAATTTCAGAAAGTTTGAAAGACTAACCACTTTCAGGAACAAATGATCACCCATCAGCCCCCAAACATTGCAAATCACCAGAATCAAGTTTACAAATTAGTTAAACTCCCCCCCTCACTGTCAGCCACCATATACACAATAAATCATCACTCATAATCAATCAATAGCATATCGCCACTCTTTGGTGCAATAGTTAGTAGTTACCTTTTCCAATCCAAAGATGATGGTTGAACAAAATATTATCTCCTCCATTGATAGCAGCTAGCAACACATTGAAATTTGGCATTGGCACTGGCAGTCTTTTAATCAATGATCTTCTGAGGCAGCCTTGCTAGTTAATATAAAAAAAAAAAGAAAGGACAGATAATGGCATGTGAGGGAGGCAGGCATAGTCTCCAATGATCTGAAGGGATGTGGGGACTTCTTCACTGGACACCAGTCCAACTCCAATGTGGTCATATAATATGTGACTAAAAAATGGTGAGGCAGCATAAACCAGACACAAACAATGTTCCTCTAGAATTTTTGTTTAAAAAGAAAGAAGTTCAAAGAGAAAATTAAAAAGTTCTATGGTAGCAATTACATACTCAGTCCGGGAAGCAGAGTCCATCCTCAAACTCAGGTGGTTCACCCAGAAGTTGGTCAGCAAACATGCTTGATTCTGACCAGTCATCCTCTTCCTTCTCCTGTGGTGTTTTGGTAACAGTGTAATCAAGTGGTATAAAATGCTGGTTCATTTTGATCATGGTTAATCACTGCACGTTTTGAGGTAAGAGACTGGTCCTTCTCACTGTTACAACTGCACCAGCTGTGCTGAACACATGTTCTGCTGACACACTGGCTACAGGGGAAGCCAGACGCTTTATTGCCAGCCTGCTAAGCTGTGGCCATTGGTGCATCTTCTCATACCAATACACCAGTGGGTTTTGATCCACATATACCTCTTTTGTGTCATCCAGCTACTCCTGAAACATCCTCTGAAGTCATTGGTGCTGCCAGTTGCTCAACCTCATTTGCCTTCACCTCTGCACTAGACTTAAGACCTGCCACTTGAAACCAAACCAATGCAGAGATTGGGTCTGATTCTTCTGATGCTGTTTTTGCCAGTGTTCTTGTTGCTGGATGTTGTGAGACAAGACTGTCCTCTCTGGAAGTTGAAGGCACCACTCCAAAACTGAGGGTGGAGAACTCTAAGTTCCAACTGTTATCCTCCCAGTTCTCCAGCTTGCTCAACAATCCTCTTGTATTTTGAAACCCCCCCCCTTCAGAAAAAGAAATGAAAGAGGAAAGAAATGTTTTGTATCATGGATCAGGTAGAGTGGCACTGTTGTTCTCTTTGGATGAGATAATATAATTTAGCAGGCTTGCATTACAAGCGGACTCGGCTCTTAACGAAGGCATGCAATTGTGGGAGTTTGTTCACATCTCCGAGCGCAAACGTTTCAGACACCTTCTTTAGCTGTTCCTTTAGAAGATTCAACACGTAATAGCTTGTCCCATCATACTGTCCTCTTTGCTAGCTTCCAGCATGAAAATCTCAAAAGGGAGCAGCATCTGTGTCAGGCGTTTGACTAGGCCCCATTTGTCTGCATTCATGGTCATCGCTTTTGCAATTGCATCCCCTCCACGATCAAAGACATATTCATTGATAGGTCTATACTGCTCAAACAGACATTGGAACTCAGCCTACTATATGTTGCAATGTGTTGGTACCGCATGTATCAAGGCTTTAACTGGTGCTCTGCTACCACGCGGAATAAACCACAACTGCTTCAGAGCTTAACAAGAATGGCTGAAATGAGTGTAGATTCATCTGCAGGCAGGCAGTATGTTGCTGACAATGTCTTGCACACCCAGGTTGATGCAGTGCGCGAGGACCCTGAAATAGCCACCGTCTGCTATGACCTTGAATATGTAACTGCCATTGTCTGTGGCAACCAATCCAATTAGGAGACCCCTGGATCGCAGCCATTCAGAAACCTTGCTATTAAATCTGGCCAAGATGTTTCGTCCAAGATGTTTGCCGCTGTATGTGATTTCTGTATGGCGAGCATAGCTACTATTGCATGCTGCTAAACTCAAAAATGTCTTCATGGCCAGGACCTGTAGCCAGCTTTTGCATTACCCCAACAAAATAGATGCAGTGTAGCACATGTAATCAGTAGTCTGGCATCTGGTCCACATGGCTGTCGTCAGGTGGATAGGGTGAAATACACTTTGCTGCAAAGCTTGTCCAACCAATTGCAGCACATTGTGAGGCAGCGCTGGAACAGCAACTCTTGCAAAATAGGTCCGACTTGGAACCTTCCATTTTGGGCAGATGGCTGCCAGGACCTCTAAGAATTCCCACTCTTTTCACAAAAGAAAAAGAGAGGTCCAGCACTAACATTTTTGCCAGCTTCCCATTGTACAAATGTGCGGTTGTGCGATTGCAATCGTAGGGCTCTTACTGCTTAAACATGCCCATAATAGTACCCTGGATTCTCTCCTTTTGTGGGGCCACTGACGCAGGAGACTTTTGAGTTGTAGCTGGAGGTAGACTCAATGTGCCTCGTGGTGCAGTCACCTTATGCCGTGGTGTCTCCATCTGACTCAGAGTCTTCCTGTGCCATTGTGAGGTCACTGAGGCAGGTGATTCTGACACTGCTGGGGGCAGGTCTGCTTTGCGTGAGGATGTCACCATCTTCCTCCTAACATTTCACAGTTATTTGACCAGTTGTAGCTGATGTTTCCTGGCTCTCCTCACATTCACCACTGGGACCACGTTCATCAATTTTTTAGGATGGCCCTCCCACTGGATTGCCTGATTTTTTTCACATGGGTCGGCAGGAAGCTCGACCTCCTGTTCTGCACCAACTTCAGAAAGATCTATTTTTGCTGGCTGTGGCTGCTGTTCACTTTTCTATGTCTCCTGAAATGATTGGGTACAACTTTGCGAAAGGGACAAATTCAATTCAATGTCACTGCTCGTCGGCGTTGCCATGATTGCAGTGGCTGCATAGTTTATAGCTTAGGTTGGGGTGGTGCTGTTGATGCGGGAGTGCTGCTCCCAGGTTCCTCCCTGGAGGCTGGTGTGGCAGGCACACGACTCCCAAAAAAGGTCGGAGTCGGCACGCCAGTGGCGGAAATCTGCTTCTCACTGACCACTTTTTGGGAGCAACTTTCTTTGGGGCTATCTTAAGCTCTCAGTTGGCAGTGGCACTAAGATGCACAAACGGGAAAGTTTGCAGGACCAAAGTAACTGTACAGGCACTCTCTTTGGCAGTACTGGGGGTGATATTGAGAAAAAATATAGATCTATCCATATGTATGCACCACATAGACACAATACTTAAGTTCCAATTCTCTACCACATTATCTGAATCCCACTAAGCTATTGATTCCTGTCCCTGACCAAGCTGCTTGCTCATGTGCTTTCCTCTCAAAGAGTGGTTCCCCCTCCTTCACGTTACTATTTCAGCTTTGCACCTAGGCTTACCCGCTGACCTCTCTGACACCTACACCAGCTATGCAAACAAACCTCTCCAAGCCATATTCAGTTTAGCTCCGTCCCACACATTAAGTTCAGCCTTTCAGGCTAACCCACAATCAAGGTCATAGCTTCATTTTGACTATAAACAGTCCACCTGATTTCAGTTCTCTTGTTTTTGCCCACAGTGCATTATGGATAATTTACTCTGTGGTCTTTTATTTTGTGTATATGCAGCATTTCTATTGTTATATGCTTGCCCATGTGTGGGCTATGTCCCCTTTTGTTTTTTTTTGCTGTGGCAGCACTCTCTAACATATATAACTGCCCTACAAGGATGACTCGGGACTGAAGGATCTTGTTTCAAAGGCGTAACATTGGGATGTGCATCTGCCTCACCCTGCCAATAAACATTGGTACCTCAACAAACATTTCATCTGTTCTGGTGGTTGTGTTTTCTTTTTGTCACTCGGAGGAGGATTGAAAAAGTTGTTTCCCTAACCGATGTGGTGTCTCTTCTCATGTGCAACTAAAAGCAACCAGGCAAGAAAAACATGCAGTTAGTAAAACCTGGAATTGTTGCAGGTTGAAATAGTAAAGACAAATGCAATATTAGTGTGATTTGTTACTGATGTAATAATTACCAATTTAATCAAATATTGTAAAATCAAACCATACCACCACATCATAAAATCTCATTTTAAATCAGGAAGCACAACATGCAGATATAGCTCTTTGCTTTATCTCCATCTGTTTTAATGGAGACAACCGTGGTAGACAAATAGAGGTGCATGGGTAAATAGAATAATTCTTTTAAAAAACTATGGCTGCAAGGTGGACCAGGGGAAATGGAACAATCACTGAAAAAATGAATTATGCTGATGATAAGTCTGCAGTGCACTGCATCCAGGGTGTCCCGGAGGAAATGGAAATATTATACACCCAAAGGAACCAAATGCTGTAGCGTGGCTGTGCACCTTTGGTGGATGGATGAATGGATGGAACAAGAAATATTCCTGAATTAAATAAAAAGAAATGAAGTAAAAAATAAAATTCAAACAAAGCTTAAAATTAAAAAACTAGAAATTAGAAAATTAAAATATATTAAAATAGAAAGTAAAGTAAAATAAAAAATTGGAATAGAAATTAAAATAAAATCAAACCAAAATTAAAATAAACAAACAAGGTGATCAATATTTGCTGATTTGTATGCAAGTCTATGGCAAAGGGACATTGGCTGTATGGACAAAATGGCTGCCAGTCACATGGTCTATCAACAACAAGGAGCAAGGACGCATGGGGAACAAAGAAAGAACACATGCAAGCCTATGGCAAAGGGACACTGCTTGGATGTACAAAATGCTTCCCAGCCACATGGTCACGCAACAACTGAACAAGGAAGCATGGGGAATAAAGAACACATGCAAGCCTATGGATATAGAGTACACAAAATGGCCCCTGGCCGAACAGCATGGAAAACAAAGACAAAGGACGGACGATGACAAACATACAAACACACAAGCCATAAGAACGCATGGTGGTAATAATTCAGCAATGTAAAACACAAAAATGAACTGAGCAGTAAAAATTTCACGACAATACACACATCCTCCTATGCCATCAAAAATTACCACACAACATTCACTTTTTACCAAAAATGAAATGCAAAAAAAAAAAAAACAACATTTTGCATTTAATCCATTGCTATCACTCCCCTAAGTGATGTTTTAAAATCATATACCACTGAATTATGTATTTAATGCATGGATGACTACTTGTACTGTGCCTACTGGCTAGATGGACATTTGCAAATCTAGGCCACCAGGTGGCAGCCCCTTCGCTATGGTGGAGGAGCATTGCCCCACTGCTGAATGAAAGCGGAAAGCAAAACAATAAAATGATAAAAATATTTTATTAGCATTTTATTTTTACTTTTAGCTAGGGTGGGGCGAGGCCAGCATCCTTCACGTCAGCAGGGAGGAGTGGTAGGTGCACTTCTAACAACATGCACACTTAGAACTCTTTACCCGGGCTGTGTTGCACAGCTGGGTGGAGACCAGGCGCAGGCTCCCACTACCTCACTGAGCGGCATTTCAGCCCGCTCAGGCCAATCTCGGTGCTTCTCTCATGCTGGATAACAGCATGAGAGAAGTGCCTGGATTGGGTGGGGAGGGGAGTGAGGCAAGCACAGAAGCACTGAGGCGGCAGAAGCAGCAGAACACCGAGGTGCCATGTATGTGTTATTTTATTTGTATTATTGCTGCTTCGCTATAGGCCACACGTTATAATATTGAAAATGTAACAAACGGGTAGAAAAGGACAGTTGCTGACTGAGCTGTGCAACAAAATGTGAAATATGAATTAAATGCAAAATAAATAATAACTAGGTCCATACTTTAACTCCAGGCCACCCACCACTATAACATTTGAAAGTCAAATTAAAGTACAAAGAAATACTGGTGCATGTCCAAGGGAACAAACAACATCCTTATACAATAGTTTTTGAACTAGTGTGATTTCATGAAAGTACTTAAATCCAAAGGTATATCCAGGAGACAAAGAGTGATCCTTCCAACTTGAAATGCAAGTGAAAAGTGACCAAGGGATGGACAGAGCAGTAGAATGAGCCTTCTTGACAGAAACAAGAAGTTGGAGTCTCTGGGGCTCTTCCTTCCTGTATGAAGAAAAAAAGGTTTTTCCAATCAAAAAACACAACTGGAAGAGTCCACAGGAGAAGAAAATCCATTCAAAAACCACTTTTTGACTAGATATATATGTATAATCTTCTCCGGGGGCATTGTGCTGGCGAGCCGGACTGTTTTTCTGTAGCATCCATTTTCCTATTCTTTTGTCTCTATGCTTCAATAAAATACGTTTGATATTTTATGGCGTCACACTCTACCTGCAACCTGTACACATCAAATATAATCACTTTGCCACTGCTTGTTGACTTAGCACTTAATGCATATATTTTGCTGTTTCTAAGTGTTGTAATTAAGGGGGATAACTAGCATCCACTCTGATTTAATGCACCGAGTGCAGACTAGAGGCTCAATGCTCGATTAGCCCTGGCAGCATTTAAACTCATGACTTGAAGGTTGTACAAACAGTTGAGCAGAAAGCTCCAAACTCAAACAGATTTGCCAATGGGCTGTGCAAGGATATAAAGGGCGGTTGGCTTAAATGTGTTTAAGGAGTAAGGGTTGTGCAACCCTTGTGGTGCAGAGAAACGGACTCTTGCTTTGACTGTATGAGGACCCGGGGCAGTGTGAGGGGGCTGCTTCAGTGTGGCAGTGGCTGTGCGCGACATAGGTCAGAAATGTGTGGAAAGTTTAAAAGCATGGACCATAAACAGTAAAGAGAGAATCATGGTGCAGGGGCAGAGGGGTGCACGCAGTCAAAAAGACATTTACAGTAGAGTAGCTGGGAGAGATAAAGTGTGTCACAAACACTGTTACAATGTCACACATAAGGAGGACCAGAAATGTCATACATGGGTTAATTGAAAAACTAGTAGCCCTGTCTGTGACCGACAACTATCGATGAAAGTAGCCTTCACATATTGTCAAGGCTTGTGCAGAAATATGTGTGGATATCACGTGAGCTTTGAGCAAGATGAAAAAGGTTTGAGGTCTCAAATGGGGGCTTGGCATAACAATGAACCCTCATCCCTTTATAAGAAGCATGTTCCTCAATCTACTGATGCAACCAAAACATATGGATTACAGTCCTTTGCCTCAAAACATTAATAAAGAAAGCCTTTGCTTATAAGATGAAACATTAACAATGCTAAACACCATTATATTTAACAGTGTAGTGGCCCATAGGCAGAAATACATTTTAACAACTATATGTAAAATCTGAGCAGTTTCATGCATTCAAACTGAAGGTTCACCTACCACTAAATTGGTTCATCATGTACACTACTGTACTCTTCGTGCCCTTCATTAATGTCCTCAAGATATGTTAAATACGTTTATATTTGTGTTCTTCAAATTTAAATGCTTTCAATTTTGTTAAAAACAGTATATCACATTCAAAATCTTTTCCAGTTCACCAGCTGGTTATTTCAGCAATTTTGCCCACTTGAGTTTTCTAATAAAAGTTCAAATTTATCATTTATACGCAGCTCATCATAAGTGGATAGAAACAGAAATGCAAACACATGTTTCACAATTGTTTAGACATGGCTTCCTTGTGCATTCATGTGTGAGCACTTTTACTGTGTAATGTGCAGTTTACAGGTTTGGCCCTTAGAAGGCTGCTCAGTAGGTGGTTTCAGAGAATCCGGTGCATCCATGCAGGTAGGATAGCTCTACCAGTTTTGCACACTTTTACAGTCAAGACTGCTCAAAGTAGAGGATGAAAGAGACTTTAATGCTGAACACCAAGCATAGGTGCAAAAACCACTGGCAGGCACAGGGAAGAAAGGTAAACTGCCAAGTCTAGAATATACACACATCATCATGGAGTTTCGAAATGAAAACATAACAATACACATGCAATGTGGATGTCACTAGAGTGACATCCACATTTAGGTGTGAGTGTGAGGTTCTGTAGAACTAACTCCAGCTTTCATTCTTCTAATGGTATTATGAGTTCTATTGAATTAGGTGGAAAGAAATGAACATTTTACTTACCCATTAGACATCTGTTCATGGCATGTAGTGCTGTAGATTCACATGCTTTGCATAAGTCCACCATCTAGTGTTGCTTGGAGTGTTACAAGTTGTTTTTCTTTGAAGAATCTTTTTGAATCATGAGATTGAGTGACTCCCCTTCTCAGTGATAATACGCATGGGCATCGAGTCCTTTGCTAGATTCTTTTCCTGAAGGCAGGTGAGGTAAAGAGTATATATATATATATATATATATATATATATATATATATATTGAAAATGTCACTTACCCAGTGTACATCTGTTCGTGGCATGTAGTGCTGCAGATTCACATGCTGTGCATATCCCGCCATCAAGTGTTGGGCTCAGAGTGTTACAAGTTGTTTTTCTTCGAAGAAGTCTTTTTTTCGAGTCACAGGATCTAGTGACTCCTCCTCTCGGTGATAGTGCGCATGGATATCGACTCCTTTGTTAGATTGTTTTCCCGCAGAAGGGTCAAGTAAGGAGTGAAAGATTGTGTATGTACACATATAGATATATGCAAAGTAACTAAGATGTCCATCCAAATATATATATAAATAAATAAACATATGTACAAAAGAGTACTACTATGACTACAGGCTCACTGGGAGGTGGGAGGGTGCATGTGAATCTGCAGCACTACATGCCACGAACAGAAGTACACTGGGTAAGTGACATTTTCCATTTGATGGCATGTGTAGCTGCAGATACATATGCTGTGCAAAGACTGAAATGCAATTCTCCTCCTAAATAAGCGGTGGTTAGCCTGTAGGAGTTGAAGTGGTCTGAAATAGTATTTTTAACACTGCTTGTCCAACATTTGCTTGTTTTCTAGATAAAATATCCACACAGTAATGCTTTGTGAATGTATGTGGTGTGGACCATGTGGCAGCTTTGCATATATCTGCCATTGGTATATTTCCTAGGAATGCCAAAGAAGCACCCTTTTCCCCTAATGTAATGTGCTTTTGGAGTTATTAATAGTTGCCTTTTTTGCCCTAAGGTAATATGTTTAAATCCATCTAGCTAATCCTTATTTTGAAATGGGATTACCTTGTTGGAAAGCAACAAACAGCTGATTAGTTTTCCTAAAGTCTTTTGTTCTGTCTATGTAATACATTAGAGCTCTCTTAAGGTCAAGAGTGTGTAGAGCTCTTTCAGCAGCAGAGTCTGGCTGAGGAAAGAAGATCGGCAATTCCACTGACTGCTGAATGTGAAAAGGTGAAACCACTTTAGGTAAGAATGTTGGGTTTGTCCTAAGTACTACTTTTTGTTTGTGTACGTGGAAGAAAGGTCTGTCTAGAGTAAATGCTTGAATTTCACTTACTCTTCATAATGAAGTAATTGCTACTAAGAAAGCAACCTTCCATGTGAGAAATTGAAGAGGACAAAAGTGCATGAGTTGCGAATGGTGGACCCATTATTCTTATGAGTACAATATTAAGATTCCATGCAGGAACTGGTGGAGTTTGGGGTGGAATAATGCGTTTAAGTCCTTCCATAAATGCTTTTATGACAGGTACTCTAAACAGAGAAGTATGTTGTATGGTTTGTAGATATGCCGATAAATGAATTTTAATAGAGGAAAAAGCTAGCTTTGCTTTTTGTAAATAAAGCAAATAGCATACTATATCCTGTACTGATGCTTTAAGTGGATCTATATTTCTAGGTTGGCAGTAGTATGCAAACTGTTTCCACTTATTTGCATAACTTTGTCTGGTTGTTGGGTTACTTGCTTGTTTTAGGACATCCATACATTCTCATGGAAGGTGTAAATATCCAAACTCTATGACTTGAGGAGCCAAATTGCTAAGTTGAGTACACTGGGAATAGGATGCCTGATTTGCCCTTTGTTCTGAGTTAACAAATCTGGCCTGTTTGGAAGTTTGTGATGGGGCACTACCGACAGATCCAGAAGTGTTGTGTACCAGTGTTGACATGCCCACTTGGGAGCTATGAGTATCATGGTGAGAGAGTTGTGGTGCATTTTGTGGACTAGAAATGGAATTAACGGGAGAGGGGGAAAAGCGTAAGCAAAATTCCCTGACCAGTTGATCCATAGAGCATTGCCCTTGGATTGAGGGTGTGGGTGTCTGGATGCGAAGTTTTGGCATTTTGCGTTTTTGCTTGTTTCGAAAAGGTTTATGTTTGGTGTTCCCCACATTTGAAAGTAATATTGAAACCTGTGGGTGAATTTCCCACTCCTGTATTTGTTGGTGCGTCCTGCTTAGAAGGTCTCCTAGCTGGTTGTGTATCCCAGGTATATATTCCGCTAGTAAGTGAATCTGATTGTGAATTGCCCATTTCCATATTGTTTGAGCTAGCAGGGACAATTGGGATGAATGTGTCCCCCCTTGTTTTTTCAGATACATCGTTGTCATGTTGTCATTAAGGCTGCCTTGTGTATGATATGAGGTTGGGATGCTTTGATGGTCAATAACACAACTAATAATTCCAAGTGATTTATGTGGTAAGTTGATTGTGTTGAGTCCCATTCCCCTTGTATGGTTAGGTTGTTGAGATCGGCTCCCCAACCTGTCATTGACGCATCTGTTGTGATTATGGTCTGTGGCACAGGGTCTTGAAAGGACACTCCTTTTGTTAAGTTGTTGTGATTACACCATTGCAGAGATTTGTAAGTTTGGTGGTCTAATAACACTAGATCCTGTAACTGACCCTGTGCCTGGTACCACTGTTGTGAGAGACACTGTTGCAGTGGTCTCATGTTTAGTTGAGCATGTGGTACTATTGCTATATAGGATGCCATCATTCCCAATAGTTTCATGATAAATCTTACTGTGTAAGTCTGACTGATCTGGATTTGTGAAAGGAGGTATTGAAAATCATGTATCCACCGTTGATTTGGGTAGGCTAATGCTGTTTGGAGTATTGAGAATTGCACCTAGATAAGTT